>NC_053024.1:654204133-654568683 GCF_003073215.2 Triticum urartu | reverse complement strand
CTACCAGACTATTAAAAAAATTGAACTGAAAATACCAGACTGTTTTGATATGGTTTCGGTAGATGTCACGATGATAGTACCAGTTGTGTTTTCTTTCGTTTGAAGCACTATGTTTTCTTTGGGTGCTCCTAATAGGCGCTCTCAGTGTCTGTTAGCCATCCTGGCGCTCGAAAGGAGAGATATAGCGGGCCGGCCAAGAAAAACGCGAAATCAGGGCTCGCATGTATCTTTTTTTTAGTCGGGGCTCACAGCATCTGGATGGTGCACCAGTTTGCCCTTTTACTTTTGGAAGAAAAATTAAATCATAGGTATGATATTTTTTTTTCCAAATTTGAGAAGAAGTTAGCGAGTTTCAGAAAAAACCGAAAAAATTTGCAAAAAAAAAAATCTGTGAATTCAAAACTTTTCAAGAATTTTGAAAAAAAGTTTAGGAATTTGAAAAAAGGTTCATCTATTTGAAAAAAAATGTTCATCAATTTTGATTTATTTCACAAATTTGAAACAATGTTCATAAATTTTGAAAAGAAAAGTCCACAAATCTGAAAAAAAGTTGATGAATTTTGAAAAAGTTCATCGGATTTGAAAAAAGTTCATTAATTTTTTTAAAGTTCACCAAAATGTTAGAAAAGTTCATTGATTTTTTAAAGTTCACCAAAATGTTAGAAAAGTTCATTGATTTTGAAAAAAAGTCAATCAAATTTGAAAAATGTTCGTTTAAATTGAAAAAAGTTCATCAAATTTAAAAACAAATCTTTGATTTCAAGAAAGTTCATGAATTTAAGAAAATAAAAAAGAAATAGGAAACAAAAAAAGAAAAAAAATTGAAAGAGTAGGGGGGGTCCCTGTACATAGAAATGTAAAAAAGAAATAGGTATTCACGAGCGTCAAAGTGGCGTAGTGGTTAGTGTCCTTCACTTGGAAGAAGAGATCGCGGGTTTGATCACTGTCAATCGCACCCTTTTAGAATGGGCCGGCCTAGAACTACGGTGTAGTGTGCGCCGGCTTGCAGGTTGAACTACAGCCAGCGTCTGAAGCGCCAAATAGGGTTTGCCATTTTCTTTGGGAAAGTTTGACTCATTATGCGGCCATGTTTTTTTTGATTGCATGGTGGGCCTATTGTATGGATCTGTTCGATTTGAGCCCAAGGAGACCTCATTGATATTTTGACTAGCTAATATGTTTGCTAAGGTGTTGTATGTCCTTTTTTGCCAAAGGAAAATCAACTAGAGTTAGCTACATAGTATGGCATACACAATATTGGTCAACCAGCAAGATCGATATTTTGGTCATCATTAACATTTAGTAGGGTCATAAACCAAACGAATAAGTATAAGATTTATTTATTTTGCTAAAAGGCCCTGGAACTATTATGAAGGGTCGTAAGAAGTGCAAAGCACCCCCAAAACATAGCAAAAAATACATCAAGGACCTTGTACCACCGAACAACTACTGCCGCCAGAATGAGCAGCCGATACGCCACTTCGCCGCTCCTCTAATAGAGTTGGGCTGACCTTATCGATGACACCCTGGAAGTCTTCGGAAGTGCTCATAAGGACCAGTGTTCCAGAGCCACAGTTGTCGCCATCGAATCAATGAATTGATCTGAAGCGCCTAGCACCAAATCTCGCAAGCACGCACATACGACAAGGAAAGCTAACCTCACCGCCCCAAGGAGTCTGTAAGAATGTATGCCAGAGCTTCGTCGACCCCATCCTGATGGACGAACTCGAGGAGGATCATAGCCTGGATGACCAACTAGAAGATGAAGCGCTGCCATTCCGCGGAATGCCGCCCCTATAAGAAAAACACGTAACCTAAAGCACCAGCCGCTTGAGAGACAAGTGGATCCACGGGCTCGCCGGCGAAGCTTGAGGGGTGATTAGTGCCCTAGCTACCGCAGATGCGAGAGGGAGAGAGGAACCCTATAACTGAGAGATAAAACTAGTATAGAACTATAGAATTTCTTCCCTCTTATATATATTTTACTTTTAAAAAATAAGGTTCATGTTCCGTTCCTCCCTTCATCTACCTTCTTTTGGTGTACGTCGCTCCCACGATTGTCTTTTCGCCACTGACCCCCCTTCCCTTAAAAACAACCTCTACTGGCTCACATTTTATTAAATTATCAACAAAATCATGTTTTTATAAGTAAATACGTGTTGATTCCCACTAGAGTGATTGTGCCTATTCGGCGTAAGTTTTGGGACTACTAACTACCCCCCCCCCCCCCCCATCCATGTTCCCCTTCACTGATAGAAAACCCGCCCTTTTCTGAGAAAAAAAAACGCCCGAGTTAGATAGTCAAAAACTGACCCAATCCTGGTGTAGTTTACAACCCCAAGAAAAGTTACGAGACCTCCTGCCCCGCGCATAAAACGCGGACTACTCACCTATCCCTCACCGTGACACTATCCCAGTGGGCTAGGCCGTTTGCTCGGTTAAATTTAATTCAGGAATAGGTGTCTCGTCTGACATGTTTAGAGTTTAGTCTTTTTCTAAACCAGCTAAAAAATTATGTACTCCCTTCATTTCTAAATATTTATCTTTTTAGATATTTCAAATGGACTACCATATACGGATGTATATAGACATATTTTAAAGTGTAGATTCATTCATTTTGCTTCATATGTAGTCATTTGTTAAAATCTCTAGAAAGACAAATATTTAGGAACAGAGTTAGTACTTTAAAAGAAGTCTATGAATTCCAAAAAGGTTCTGATTTTTTTTAAATCATGAATTCAATTTTTCATGATTTGGAAATTTTTTATGAATTCAAAAAATGTTCATGAATTTGAAAAAATGTTTGCGAGTTCAAAAAATGTCTATGAATTTGGAAAATATTGCCAAATTTCAAAAAATGTTCGTGATTTGGAAAATATCCGTGAATTTGGAAAAAAGTTAATTAATTCAAAAAGTGTTTGTCTACAAAATGATTCGTGAGTTTGAAAAAAATGTTCACAGATTAAAAATTGGTCCACAAATTTAAAAATGTTTATGACTTTGATTTATTTTCTGGATTTCAAGCAATGTTTCAAATTCCAAAACATTCACTATTAACTGATAAATGTCTCGTATATAAAAATCTTCATGAATTTCTAAATATTCTTGAATTTTAAAAAATATTTCCAGATTAAAAAAAGTTCCTGGATTTTTAAAAAATCATGAATACGAAAAATATTCATGCATTGAAAAATGTGTTTAGGAATTGAAAAATTTCCTTGATTTTAAAAAATGTTCCGAATTTCAGAAAATATTCAATAATTTTACAAAATCCAGAATTTCAGAAAACGTTCACGGATTTGGAAAATATTCATCAACTTTAAAAAAGAAAAAGATAGTCAACAATAAATAAGTAAAAATAAAATGAGAGAATCTTTGAAAACCGACACAAAGAAACATAGGAAAAGGAAAAACAGTGGAAAGACCCTTCTCAGAAACCTAAAATGGCTGTCCGAGCTACATCAGCCAGCGACCTGGGTGCGCATTTGATCGCCTATTCCGCGCGGAATAGGATCGACCCAAAATCATGTCTAACTAGTAAAAGAGGCCGTGTAGCGTGAAAAAAAGAAGTAAAAACGAGGGCGCGCCGTTTTTGGGCTGTAAAGTAGTAACAGAGGTGCCGAGCTTTCACTCTAATCCGACAATGTCGGGCTCTTCTACTCGAGGATGAAGATGAGCGGAGCGCCCATGGCGGCGGCCTTCCGACCAGCGGCGCAACACCTCGTCGCCCCATGCGACGACGCCCCTTCTCACTCCCGCTGCTCAAGCAGCTTTCGCCAGCGCCCTGCGCCTCTGCCGCCCTATAAGATCCCGTCCCCGCATCACCATACGTTCCAGGATTAGGTCGCCAAGATCTAGATTCGAGCCAGTGGAGCTGAATATGTATACGACTGACTGGTCCTTGTAGAGCTCCGCCGCAGGTAGCTCATAGAGTCGTGGTCATCAGCCGTACTGTCCGACGCTCACTGCCGCCGACATGCGCCTCACCCACGAGCTATGGCGGGTCAGCGGCGGCCGAGAGGACGGCCTCGTCATTGAGGTGAATAACGCGACTCCTTCTCACCGGATTTGTGCTGGCCCGTGTGTCAATTTGATGGATTTTATCTGAGCTCCTTGTAGTTCCATCCAGGTGTTCTGTACTTCTGTTCTGAATTTTCTGCGGACTGAAAATGAAACCCGTTGTTCTGTCATGGAGGTTTCTCAGTTCTCATGCCCGTTTCCCCCGTTGTACAGTACAGGATTATACGGAACCGTGTGGAGAGCTATACGGAATTCTTATGCTCACCTACCAATTATACGCGTGTAACCGTGTGGAGAATCACTACACAGAATTGACAAGCGCAAGCGCAAGCGGGGCCTGGACCCTGGATATTTTCGCGGTTGACAAGTCTGTGGCCGCCAACGATGACCAACTGATGCCATGGCCTGGTCAACGGACCCATCCCAGAGCAGTATAGGTACCATTCACCATTAATCTCAGTCAGGCGAGAGAGAGGGGGAACGCCAAGCAAGAACGATGAGGCGACGACATGAGCTGCTGGTCTCGCCGTCTTGTTGCTTGATCGGCCTTGTGCTGCTGCTGCTCGCGCTGTCTGCTCGAGCTCAGCGGCAAGCACAGACAGGTCCGTCTGAAGGTGCGTGATTTTAGTACTTTATTCAGTTCATGCTAACACGCTCGGATTGTCTTCACGTGTCTTCTCTTTTTTTGAGAAACACCTGTAATTTTATTCATACTCGTAACAATTACAGTGGCCGCGCTGAACACCATCTTCTCACGGTGGGGCCTGCGGGCGTCCACGGCGTGGAACATCAGCGGCGAGCCTTGCAGCGGTGCCGCCATCAACGAAACCGCCATGGATTCAGACAACGAATTCAATCCGGCCATTAACTGCGTCTGCTCCTACAACATCAGCACCGTCTGCCACATCACCAGGCTGTAAGTTGCTCCTTTCGATCCCGAGCAAGATTAGTGCCATTGGTGGGTGCATGTTAGCTCCGGGCAGCGGGTTGGTCCTTGCAGGTAACAACACTCGGTTTGGCCGTTCAAACTTGAAAGTTAGCCCAGGTTTGCTAAAAAAAAAGGTTATATTTCAGCTTGAAGTTGCAATTAGTGATAGTAAATTAGTAAGTACAGTTAGTCAGTTAGAGCTGACATTTTGTAGCTCGGGCCTCACTGACAGCACAACTGCCGTAAGCTGACGACTTTTGCCAGACATGCAGTTCCTTATATCTAAAAATATCAAGACCAAAATATTCTGAAACAACCTATGAATGGCACTTATATGGAGGCTTACTTCATTGTTGGAATATATGTTGAAGTGTCTACCATCAACAAGAAATGCTCAAGATTTTTGTAGCAATCCATATAAGACAACCGGACATTAGAATTTCTTTATGATTATATTAATTTCTTTGGCAAACTTGTTGAAAATTGGGATATGATCCAATGTGTCTGCATGCTTGTGAACTCACCACACATTTCTTGTTTGTTGTGAATAATTGCATGTTCTCATCCTAGTCCATGCTTTCAATTTGTTACGCTAATACTTATTGTTCTTCCATTTGTTCATGCAGGAGAGTATATGCACTAGATGTGGTTGGTCAGATTCCCGCGGAACTGCTAAATTTAACTTACCTGACAGTACTGTATGAACTATTTCCACCATGAAGCTTCAAAGCTAATGGATGTCCACTTAAAGTGTTACACATGCTCACAATTACAAGCTGCAGTTCCCCTAGTTACTGTATGATGCATGCCATTAGCGGGAGATAGAAGGAGTGCAGTAGTTTTTCATAGACTATTTGTTCTAATCTTACATCTATAGGTTAGAATGGTGCGAACTGAGTATTCATGTGTTATACATACAGTTTCTTCGTTGACTAGTTATGCCTCTTTCAATATAAGTCGCTTCTGTTGATGTGTTTGGTTTTCAGACGCCCTTCCCTTTATTTACATGTTATTTTCAGTCGATTTTTTCCCAATAACTTGAAAATTGTAGTTTAACTATAACAGGCTCACGCTACTTCTATAGTTCATGCAATAACATTTATGTTACATATCATTTGGTAGCATGGTAGTTCTAGTTGCCTTTACTTTCCAAGGCCTATACGAATTAAATGCTGATGCCTGCCAGCCAATAAGAGTTTCTGCAATTGAAAATTTGGAAACATTAGTTTTACATTGATTCTGATGCGCTTCGCCGCTTTCAGGGATTTATCCCAGAATTACTTGACAGGATCTTTGCCAGCATTTCTTGGAAAGCTGACTCGGTTGCAATATCTGTAAGAATTATGATTTATCTTTCTCTGAAGCATTTAAATGTAAATGGTATCTCGTGTAGTGCATAACTTGCCCTGTTTTCTTTTCAAAATTACAAGAAGTTTGAGTATCAATGCATTAACTGGAGTTTTACCGAGCGAGCTGGGTAACCTCAAGAATCGCATTTCTCTGTAAGAGAATATATCTCTTTTTATTGTGGCAACTCGAATCCAACACAAAAGTATTGTAGCCATATGTGGCAATTGTCAATCTGTTGGTTCACTTTATTTGTGATGCTCAGAATCTTTTTGTTTATGGAAGTTACATGCAAAGTAAATAAAAGATGTAGGCTCCATAAATTAAACACCTGATTTTTTATGTACCAATTGTATCGTATTTGTATTTTCTGAACCTCCATTTCCTTATGTTTCAGGGGCGTTATGTAACACCCCGGATGTAACTTTCCCAATTTGTACTCCAACTCTTGCCGTTTCCGGCGTTAAGTTATTTTATTTCCTCGGGTTCGGGTTTTGTCTCCGTGTGTTGTTGTCGTTGTCATGCATCTCATATCATGTCATCATATGCATTGCATTTGCATACGTGTTCGTCTTATGCATTCGAGCATTTTCTCCGTTGTCCGTTTTGCATTCCGGCGCTTCGTTCTCCTCCGGTGGTCATTTCTAGCTTTCTTTTGTGTGTGGGGATTAAATATTTCCGGATTGGGCCGAGACTTGCCAAGCGGCCTTGGTTTACTACCGGTAGACCGCCTGTCAAGTTTCGTACCATTTGGACTTCGTTTGATACTCCAACGGTTAACCGAGGGACCGAAAAGGCCTCGTGTGTGTTGCAGCCCAACACCTCTCCAATTTGGCCCAAAACCCACCTAACTCTGCTCCATTATCTAGAGCGTTCGATCACGATCGTGTAGCCGAAAACCGCACCTCATTTGGACTCTCCTAGCTCCCTCTACCTATATATTTAGCCTCCTCCCCGAAAATCCGGACGAAACCCTAGTCCCCCTCCTCCTCCAGCCGCCGGACAAAATCCGGACGGCCGGACGTGTCCGCTCTCCGCCCCGACCAACCGCGTCGTGCCACCTGTCCCCGGGGCGGGACCGCTTCGCCGCCGCCGCCCGAGGCCCGCCAGGCCCGTGGGAAGCCCCCGCGGCCCGGTCCGCCCGTCGCCGCCCGGGTCGGCCTCCTCCCTCGCCGCGCCGCTCGCGCCAGCTGCCAGCTCCGCCGCGACGCCCCTCGTCGCCGGCGCCGATCCCGCTCGCCGCCGTCCCGCATCCGGTGCCGCCCGGCCTCGCCCGAGCCTCTCCGGCCATCTCCGCCGTCCACCGCTCCGACCCCGACCTCCGGCGACCGGACCCGCGCCTCCCCCCGTCAAGTCCGGCGAGCCCGAGCTCCTCCGGCGATCCTCGTACGACGTGCGCCGATCTGGATCTGGATCGGAGCTACAGTAAACCCTAGGAGGTCGAAATTTTCTCGAAGTCCCTAAATTTTTCAGTCCATATGCTCCTGTTCGAGGCCCCGTAACTTTGCATCCATAGCTCCGATTCATGCATATAGCATATCAAAATGTTCATCTCAGAGAGTACATCATTTCATTCCATTGCATCATTTTCATTTGAGCTCATCTTGATGCCCGAAATGCTGTTAGAAGAGGGCTACTTGAGTTAATTGTCAGATCTGTTACTCCGTTTAGCACTTTTGTCATTTTTGCCATGATTAATGTGTGCATGCTATGCCCGTGACTTCTGCATATGTTTTGTTAAGGGTTTTGTCATCTTTCCAGAGGTGCAACCCATGTATTTTTGTGACGTGTGTGGTGACTTGTGCAAGCTTGCAAAGTGGTGCATTTGCTAATTCTGTTTTCAGGGACTTAGTTTTTCACTAAGTCCTGGGATTGTTTATCTCACGATGCCATATGTTCTTATTGTTTCCTAGTGATCCGTGCCTCTTTTGAGGATGATTAGTAAGGGAGTTTTGTTAATCTTGTAGTTATCTATCCCTCCATGTCTTTGTTTGCAATTATGGAGCACCCTAGCTTGAGTCAATCGAGCTCTACTTTTGCTTCGTTGCGAATCTGGGCAGATCGTCAACTTGTTTGCGATTTTGCCGATGTTATTGTAGTTGATCCGTGCATGTTATGCCATCGTTCTTGCCATGTATAGCTTGAATTTTGTGCCTTCTTAAGGGATGTATGCTTGTCTTGCCATGACTTGCACCGTGGTGAGTGCATCGAGCTTGTAAACATGCCTTCGTGAGTTATGTTTCAGCATGTCCCAGTTTTTCACTAAGTCTGGAAACTGATTATGTTTTTGCTATGTTCGTGTGCTTGTTAGTATATTTTGTGATCCGGTTTGGCTCAAGGTCACTAAGGGACTTTTGTTAAGCTTGTTGAGTAGCTCCATGCCATGTCTTTCTTTGTCATGTTCAGGTCATGTAGCATGTTGTTTTGTTGCTCCGAAGAGGGCTATATGATCTGAAATTCCAGACGCGTGTTAACACTAAGTCTGAGATCTGTTTGCCATTTGCGTTTTTGCCATGCTTGTTTGAACCTCCTAATGGATGAATTGGCCATAGCTCAGTGCTAGACTTTTGTTAAGCATCTTGAATGCTTCCCTGCCATGTATTTTGATGCCATGTTTGAATGCTGTAGCATGTTCATCTCATTGCATTTAGATGCCTACTTGCTGTAAATTGCAGACCGGTGTCATTTTTGAATCGCTTGCCATTTCCAAACTGTAACTCCGATTCCGGAGTTCTTTATATCGTTTTCAAGCGATTTCATCTCATCTTTACAGTGGCACACTTGGTTTTCCAAGTTGAGTCCAGGTTCATGCATTTCCTGTCATATCTTGTATTTTGCATCCCGCATCGCATCCCGCATAGCATATCATCTTTGCATTGTGTTGTTTGAGTTTGCACGTTGTTGATTGTATCCTTGTTGCTTGTTTGTATTGTTTGGGTAGAGCCGGGAGATGAGTTCGCTAACGAGGAGCCCGTTGAGTTTGCTTTTGAGGATCCAGTCAACTCTGACAACTGTGCAGGCAAGATGATCATACCCTCGAAATCACTACTATCTTTGCTATGCTAGTTTGCTCGCTCTTTTGCTATGCCATTGCTACGATGCCTACCACTTGCTTGCAAGCCTCCCAAATTGCCATGTCAAACCTCTAACCCACCTTGTCCTAGCAAACCGTTGATTGGCTATGTTACCGCTTTGCTCAGCCCCTCTTATAGCGTTGCTAGTTGCAGGTGAAGATTGGAGGCCGTTCCTTATTGGAACATCTTTTATTTACTTGTTGGGATATCATTATATTGCTATGTTATCTTAATGCATCTATATACTTGGTAAAGGGTGGAAGGCTCGGCCTCTCGCCTAGTGTTTTGTTCCACTCTTGCCGCCCTAGTTTCCGTCATATCGGTGTTATGTTCCCGGATTTTGCGTTCCTTACGCGGTTGGGTTATAATGGGAACCCCTTGATATTTCGCCTTGTTTAAAGCTTTTCCAGCAATGCCCAACATTGGTCTTACCCTTTGCCACCTAGCCTCTTTTTCCCTCGGGTTTCCGGAGCCCGCGGGTCATCTTATTTTAAACCCCCCCGGGGCCAATGCTCCTCTGAGTATTGGTCCGACCGAGTAGACTGCGGGGCCACCTCAGGGCAACTTGAGGGTTGGTTTTACTCGTAGGATGTCTCATCTGAGTGTGCCCTGAGAAAGAGATATGTGCAGCTCCTATCGGGATTTGTCGGCACATTCGGGCGGTGTTGCTGGTCTTGTTTTAACCTGTCGAAGTGTCTTGAATTACCGAGATACCGAGTCTGATCGGAACGTCTTGGGAGGAGGTCTATTCCTTCGTTGACCGTGAGAGCTTGTCATGGGCTAAGTTGGGACTCCCCTGCAGGGATTTGAACTTTCGAAAGCCGTGCCCGCGGTTATGGGCAGATGGGAATTTGTTAATGTCCGGTTGTAGATAACTTGAACCTTAATTAATTAAAAATGAAACTACTGAGTGTGTTACCGTGATGGCCTCTTCTCGGCGGAGTCCGGGAAGTGGACACGGTGTTGGAGTAATGTTTGCGCAGGTTGTTCTCTAGTTTCTCGCTCGTGCTTTGCCCCCTCTTCTCGCTCTCCTTTGCGAATAAGTTAGCCACCATACTTGCTAGTCGCTTGCTGCAGCTCCACTCATATTTTACCTTGTCATACCTATAAGCTTAAATAGTCTTGATCGCGAGGGTGCGAGATTGTTGAGTCCCTGTGGCTCACAGATTACTATTACACCAGATGCAGGGCCTGATGATTCCGCTCCAGGAGACGCGTACGAGTTCAAGTGGGAGTTCGACGAGGACTCTCAACGTTACTATGTCTCCTTTCCCGATGATCAGTAGTGGTGCCCAGTTGGGGGTGATTGGGACCGTTGTCGCATGTTGGGTTCTCTTTTATTTTGGCGCCGTAGTCGGGCCATGAGTGTTTGGGTGATGTAATGTTATTTATGTACTTGATTGACGTGGCGAGTGTAAGCCAACTATTGTTATCTCCCCTTTATTATTTACATTACATGGGATGTTGTGAAGATTGCCTAACTTGCGACATATGCCTTCAATGCGATTATGCCTCTAAGTCGTGCCTCGACACGTGGGAGATATAGTCGCATCGAGGGTGTTACACGTTAGCACAAATAAGTTTGTCGGTCCACTCCCCGAAGTAGTAGAAAACTTGACCAAACTTGAGCAACTGTTATGTCTTGGTTCTGCTTGACCTAATTTTCCTTGTAAGACCCATGTAATGAAACTCAGCATAACCATTTCTCTCTTTCAATTTCAGGTATATCGATAGTTGTTGTTTAAGTGGAGAGCTACCATCTTCCTTTTCCAAACTTAAGATCCTGAAATCCCTGTGAATTCTCTTCTCATACTTTCTGATCTGTTATAAAGTCATTAAAACAGACTCAGTGTATTAACTTCGTCCTTATCTATCCAGATGGGCATCAGATAATGGGTTTACTGGGAAGATACCTGATTACATTGGAAGCTTATCAAATTTGCAGGATCTGTAAGATATCATATGAAGAATTTGTTGATGAAAATGATGAATTGAGCCAAGAAATGATTCACATCTGTCTTCAATGTTCATGATAGGACTGAAGTTACTGTTTTTCTAAAAAAAGTTTTAGACCATTGTACTTCTTTTGTATCACATGTTGGAGCCCGCTTTCAAAATTTGTAAAAGAATTGATTCTTTTCCCTGCTAATTAGATGTATCTGTCAATGCAGGAGACTCCATGGAAATAACTTTGACGGTCCCATTCCTGCAAGTTTTTCTAATCTTATCAACTTGACAAATTTGTATGTTCTTCCTACTTTAGATTTGGTGACAGCTGTTGTGCACTTAGTGCAAAAATCGGGCTTGTTGTTCACTAACTTTTATATTGTGAAGGAGAATTGGTGATTTAACGGGAGAGCTGTCTTCATTGGCTTTTGTGGTTAACATGACGTCGTTGTATACTCTGTACGGTGACACAGTTTGCTCTTACCAACTTTTTATTAGTTTGCGCTTCACAACTTTGTATGTCTTCGCATATGTGGGATAACCTCTTTATTCTCTTCCTACAGAGATCTGAGAAACTCCAGGATATCTGACAACCTTGCTTCAGTGGACTTCTCAAAATTTGTTAACCTCAATTATCTGTAAGCAATTTTGGAACTGTTTGGAATCTACTGTATACTTGAGAGTAAAGTATTTTGTGTTAAAAAGCTCTTTATACGTTCTGGGTGAGGCAGGGACTTGAGTTTTAACAGCATCACAGGCAAAGTTACTCCAAACCTTCTGAACCTGAATCCCCTCGAATTCCTGTAAGGATATCTGTATAGAATCTAGTGTATTTGGAAGTCCTATTTAAAGTAGTATTTTTATTTTCCCCAAACTGAAGTTCAGATGAATCAGATTTCTTGGGAGTAATAACCTCTCTGGGATCCTACCAGATATGATTAGCCCTTCACTTACTACTATGTGAGCTGTTTTCTTCCTTCGTTTTAATTTCCTTTTCCTGTTTCATACTGACGACAGCATGTATGTCCGATGTTTTTCTTCATCCTTTTGGTCAACATGTCTGTCATCTGTCTTTGCAGTGATCTGTCATACAATATGCTCTCAGGAAGATACCCTTCTTGGGTTAACATGAATAACTTACATGTGTAGGTTTTTCTTTTCTAATTCCCATTTATAAGGCAGACAAAATCAATCATGCCTGTTGTATTCTGGACTCTGAAACAACAAACTTCCGTGAACATCGCAGTTTGTGACTTAACTGTCTGAATGGCATTTCTTTTAGGAATTTGGTGTGGAACAACTTTGGGATAGATAACTCGAACAACAGGTTTTTCCCCATTACTTCATTTAGTTTCCCTTCATATGTATGAACCACTTATATTCACCATGTGATCAAACTATCTGTTTTGTTCCTAGTATTTTGCCTTCAGGACTAAATTGTCTTCAGCGAGATACTCCATGTTTTGATTCTCCATCTTGTGCCCTGATCTCTTCATCCTTAGCAGTATCTGCTCTGGGCATCACTAAAATCTGCATCACTTTTTTAATGATCCTAATTTGTAGATTCCTCCTTTGCGGTAGACTCTGGTGGTTCGAGACCCATCAGAGGCTCAGACAACTCCATTTACGAACCTGATGATGCCAGTCTTCCAGTTGCATCATACTATGTTACGAACTCAACGAGATGGGGCGTTAGCAACATCGGGAGATTCATGGACTCGTCTAATGGGAGTTATATAATATACACTTCTCGCCGGTTTACCAACACACTTGATTCTGAACTATTTCAGACAGCCAGAATGTCACCCTCTTCATTGAGATACTACGGCATTGGGCTCAAGAATGGCATGTACAGCGTTGTACTTCAATTTGCAGAGATTTTTTTCCCAGATGACCAGACATGGAAAAGCATGGGAAAGAGGATTTTCAATATATATATCCAGGTGGCTTATTATTTGAATATATAATCAAATAATAATATTTTGCATTGATTCTCATTTGTTTTGTGCACTAAACCGATTCTAGAATATCCCATTTTTCTCTGTGGACTTTAATATCTTTTGCTTTGCTTCCCTGGTGCAGGGAGATCTTAAAGAAACAGATTTCGATATAAAGAAACAAACAAATGGAAAATCTTATACTGCTGTTCAAAGACAGTACACTGTTGAAGTAACGAATAATTTCATTGATATTCATCTCTTTTGGGCTGGAAAGGGCACTTGTTGCATTCCTGACCAAGGGTTCTATGGGCCATCGATATCAGCATTAAGCGTATCTTCTTATGGTACTGTTACTTGTGCTATCAATTAGTTACATAAATCATATAACAACAGTCCACTTTCTATTATCTTACGCCTACTTAGATGGCAACGGTGAAGGGGATCCTGGTTCACAGAGAAACAGCACTACCAGTAGAACAGGTTTGGTTGTTGGAGTTGTAGTCTGTGTTGCGATTTTAGGATTTCTAGCACTCGCTGGGGCCTTTGTTTGGAGGCAGAAAAGAAGAAGGCTAGAGGTGGAAATGGAAGGTAACATAAACCATTAAAATTAGAGTGTTAATCATGGGGAGAAATTGACACGTGCTTCATTTTGCAGAGCTGTTCAGTATAGTTGGAAGGCCTAACGTCTTCAGTTACGGTGAAATAAAGTCTGCTACTGACAGTTTTAGTGATAGCAACATTCTCGGAAGAGGGGGATATGGACCTGTTTACAAGGTTGGTTACATTTCCAACAAGATTAAGCAGCTCTAAATTTCATTGTAGATCGTTGCTATACGCAATCTACTGAACATATTGTACTTGTTTCACGCCGAAATCATGAGTTGTATCTTTTTTGTACAGGGTAAGCTACTTGATGGGAGGATTGTAGCTGTAAAGCAGCTGTCTTCTACATCTCATCAAGGGAAAAAAGAGTTCATGACAGAAATTGCAACCATATCTGCGGTGCAGCATCGAAACCTCGTGAAGCTGCACGGTTGTTGCATCGACAGTAAGACACCACTTTTGGTCTATGAGTATCTGGAACAAGGGAGCCTCGATCAAGCAATTTTTGGTAACTTTCATTCTCATTGTCATTGTCCACCTGAAATGTCTGCTGTTAAATCATCACCATGAAAAGTATCCTTCCAAGTGTCTAAATCTTCGGTGAAAACGCAGGCAAGACAGACTTGAACCTGGATTGGAGAACGCGCTTCGAGATATGCATAGGCATTGCAAGAGGTCTCGCATACCTCCATGAGGAGTCCAGCATGCGGATAGTCCACAGGGACATCAAAGCCAGCAATGTCTTGCTCGACGCTGATCTCAACCCTAAGATCTCTGACTTCGGGCTGGCCAGGCATTACAAGGACAGCATGACGCATCTCAACACCGGAGTAGCTGGCACGCTGTAAGAACATTTGCTGTCCGTCTTAATCGTTCCATGCACCTTGATTCATAACAGAGAATCGATCAGAAGCTCACGGTGTTCTCTGCTTTTAGTGGTTATCTAGCACCCGAGTACGCCATGATGGGACACCTGATGGAAAAGGCCGACGTTTTTGCGTTCGGCGTCGTGGCACTGGAGATCATCGCTGGACGACGGAACTTCGATGACAGCCTCGAGGAAGATGAGAAGTATCTTCTTGGATGTGTAAGCTTTCACATATTTATCCCGACCTCAGAATAAATCATCTACTTCACTTTGCTCAGCATACTAAGGAAATTAATCTCACCACTACTCTCAGGCCTGGCATCTGCATGAGAGCCAACGGACACTTGAACTGTTGGACAGTAAACTCATTGAATTCGATGAGGAAGAGGCCGCGCGACTCATCAATGTCGCTCTTCTTTGCACGATGGGCCTGCCTCAGCGACGCCCACCAATGTCCAAGGTCGTGTCCATGCTCACGGAAGACATTGAGGTGACTGACGTGGACACAACCATGAGGCCCAGCTACGTCCCTGAATGGCAGCTCAGGAGCTTCAGCAGCAGTTACGTCTCAGGGTCGGGGTCGTCGGCTCAGCAGTCCTCCGGCAGTCAAATCAGCGCGCCGTCCAGCTCGAGCAAGAAGCCCGGGATCCACAGGGACACCTCACCGCTGGCTTTGTCGCGTTGTTCTAGTGGCGGGATCGAAGAGGGAGCATGAATGCCCGGAGTAAATTGCAGAAAACCACCATAATTGGGGACCCTAATTCACAAAACCACCACCTTTCGGTTTTTTTTCAAAAACACACCGCCATTGTACTGACAGTTTTCAGAAAACGCTAATCGCTCAATCAAAACTGTTTAAGTGAAAATCTGACCAGTGGGTCCTGATGACATGTCCACGTGACGGAGGATAGACGGCACAACTGGTCAACCCTGCCCCCCCCTGACTTTTCCCCGCGCGCAGCAGCCAGCAGACGAGGAGCACCTAGCGCTTCCGTGTACATGCACGCCCTGCGGCTCCGGCCAGCCAGGCTGCCGGCCGACGAGCCTCCCAGCACCGCTAGCTCCTGCGCCACGCAGCAGCACGCTCGGCCGCTTGCCATGGCCTTCGGCCACAAGCTGAATATGGATGCAGGACATGCCCAAAAGCTCCTGTTCCTATACGGGCCTCTGGCCGACGAAGCAGCCGTCGCCGGACTGCAGGAGGCCGCCGGGAGCAGACCACGACAGGGGTGAGACGAAGAGGTTCTCAGGGGAATCGAAGGAGCTCCTGGAGCCTGCGCATGCTACTAGACTACAGGACTAGGCAAGGAAGCACGACCTGCTTGAGTTCGTCGGCCATGGCGGTGGTCGTGCTCGGAGCTCTTGGGGGATGGCGCTACGGCGCAAAATAGAGCAGAGAAGATGGGGGGAAACTGAGAGCAGCTCACTTCGATGCGGCGGGAGAGCTCAGTGGGTACTAGGAAGGCTTGGAGGCGGCGAATTGACGGCGAGGAGCGGCCGGTGCAAGCAGCGGAGAAAAGCTCGATTCGGTCGTCTCCGGGCGTCCCTGCTCGAATCCGTCGGCGAGGGATATCAGCGCGAGGAGGCGGAGCTCATGGACATGGTCTGGCGGCGATTCGTTAGCGGTGGCTACGCAGTAGCAAGGCAGTGCTCTTCGGGGGCGTCCTACCGCACCATGCCGCTCGGCTCGGCCACGACTACCCACCTCGCCGGCTGTGGCAAGCCACCTCCAGCTCGTCCCCGCGCGCTTCCCCTCCTCCTCATGTATCCTGCTCCATGCTCCGCTCGCCGCCGGCTACGGACGGAGCCGCGCGCATGACCCGGCTGTGCCACGACCAACCACCTTGCCGGCTACGGCCATGGCTGCGCCGCCACCTCACGCCGTGTCCGACGCCATCAGTCGGCGAGGACTCCGCACCGACGCCAGCTTTGCCCGAACCCCTGGATGAGCAGCTCGAGCTCCGTGATGGAGACGACGACGGCGGCGCACAGGAGGTGTTTGTAAGAATGCTTGAAAAAAGAGGGAGGAGCAAGCACACTGATGGGTGGGTCCTACGTCTAACTTAACATGGAGCGAAACTTTCTAACGGCGTGTAACGAGCACCGTCTTTACCCGGGCCACGTGGCACCTGTCATTGGGACCCACTGGTCAGATTTTCACTCAAACAACTCTAATTGCTTGTTCAGTGTTTTCTGAAAACTATCAGCACAATGGTGGTGGTTTTTTGAAAAAAAAACGAAAGATGGTGGTTTTGTGAATTAGTGTTCCCAATTGTGGTGGTTTTTTGCAATTTTGGTTCGAGATGAGAATCTGGATCTTGTTCTTTCCAACATTGGGCCCTAGTAATTTCTTCGTGCTATGTGTTTGTATTTAGTTAGTTCTTCTGCTCAATTTAGGATGATTTTAGTTTTCTCTCGCATATACATAGACATCCCACTCTTTGATTCATAGAATTTTCAAAAGACCTTTTGAGCATTCTGTGAGTAAATTACATAAAACCATCACTTTGAAGGTCAGCTTTGCGAAAACCACTACAATACATTTTTTTGCAGAAAACACCGTGTCTATCGTAATCTTTTTGTAAATAACACTGATCGGCGTATTTGCCTTGACTGAGCACGTTTATGACAGATGTGGCCCACTAGTCAGGCTGATGTGGCATCAATTTCTAACACCGTTACGTTGAACCGTCCTTTTGCTGGACATGGGCCCACTTGTCAGCATTTCATCATAGTTTCTCTCTCCCTCCCTCGAACCAGCAGGGCAGCATGCAGGAGCGCCGCCGTCGCCCATTGCCATGGCCCTGAGCTCCACAAAATTCGTCGCAATTAACCAGCTCTCGCGTCGGATCCAACAAGAATCGAGCCGCAACCCCCTCTACATCTCGGATTCCTGCTCCTCTGTCACGAGCGACGGCCGCGAGCACCGGCGGGACCTGGATGAGGTAGGCGACCCCGGCGATGCAGTCGTCCTGGAGTGCGCGCACGACGTCCTCGGCGCGTGGCAGAAGGGCGCTCCTCAGCCGGGGGCGGGACGGGCGGCGTCCTCTGCTTTCCCCTCGGTGCGGCAACGGCGACGGCATTCTCGGCGCATGGCGGAAGGCCGCCCTCGGCTGGGGGCGGGACGGGCGGCGTCCTCTGCTCCCCCTTGGTGCGGCAACGGCGACGGCGGCGCCTGCCTCGGCCGGGGTCGGGACGGGCGACGACAGCCCCTGCCACGGTCGCGGTCGGGACGGGCGACGGCAGCCCCTGCCGCGGCCTGGGTTAGAACGGGTGACGGTAGCCCCTGGCATGAACAGATGGGCAACGACCTTTGCATGCACCTGGGCACAGCGCCGGCGACAGTGGACTTTGCCTCGGCCGGCGGCGGGACGGGCGGCGGCGGCTTGGTGAACTGAGATTTGGGACGATTTGGTGGTATAGTGATAAGATGAACTGAATTTTTTCTTCTTTTCTTTCAATGACAGGTGGACCCCACAGTCTCACTCATGATGTTATCGTTACCAATTGTCGCTGTTACGCGTAAAATGTTAGGTGTTGCCATGTCAGTCTGACTGGCGGCCCCCACCTATCATAAACAAGCTTACCTGAGCCCGATCCGCTGATCAGTGTTTTTTGCAAAAAGATTACCGAAGACATGGTGTTTTCTGAAGAAAAAAAATGTATTGTAGTGGTTTTCGCAAAGCTGACCTTCAAAATGGTGGTTTTGTGCAAATTACTCGCATTCTATGAATTGAGAAGGAAGGTGGGTAAGCGTCTTGACCTTTCAGGGGGGGTCACGTCATTGTATTTATATGTGCACAATATGCGAGAGTTTTACAAAATCAAGATTCATCAGATTGGAGTGCATGTAAAGTATTAACTCTTAACACATGCATCCCTGTGGCCTCGTTTGTTTGGGCTTTAGAAACCAACTTTTGGTAGGCGCACTTCACGGCGATGAAGTGCGAGGCAGAGTCGATCAATGCGCGCGTAGCGCAGGAGGAACAGGGGAGGGCGCATTGCTGGGAGGTGGATGTGGGCGCGCTTTGGGGCGTTTCTGCCTTCTCATCAACTTCCACGATTATGTTGTCAAACAACTAACATTCATTTTTGACGTAAACAACTAAGTTTCATCGCAGCCCCTTTCTTAGCATAGCAAGTTTACAACTGCTTTGGGAGAAGCCGCAGCGCAAACAAACAAGCCTATATCTCAAGAATGCCGGTTGGTTACACAATGCCACGAACCTCTTTTGGCTGGTAATCAACTCCTTTGGTGGTTATTCGCGCATCTATCAAATTTTTATCTTTGTGATTCCATCTTCTTCTCCAAAATTAGTACCAAAAGTTTTGTATTGCAAATTTTGTGCCAATTCTGTTTATTTGAAGGCCCGCACGTGTCTGTGTTGGAAACTTGTTATTTGTGCTTACCAACTTGCCACGAGGAATTTAAATGACGAGAGAGATGTTGAGCATCGTTATCCAGTAAAATGCAAGTTCGTGCCCTCTGTGCATTTAACTGGTACAATTACATGAGGAAATTGTGCTGGAGTATCAGTTTGTAGTCAACAATGGCACATTTCTCTTCTCCTTCAAATATGCTCTTAATCGAACGAAATAACATGAATCATCAATGTATACCGTATATGTTAGCAGCAAAAAGTGATCCAAAAATATGTCTCGTCGTATATCGTTGCTCATAAAAAAGTCTACATATAGTGTTTCAGAAAAGTTACAGGAGGAAACCGACAACAGGCTGCATAAGGGAGCTGCCAAGTTGGTTCACAAAATTGAACCACAGTTGTGCCCAACGTACAAGCGAATTGCCAAGAGGACTGTATATATCTTAAAAGAAAAGTTGGAGGACCAGTTCGCAAGTGAAGCTCCAACACCAACAGGACTGCGTTGTAAACAAATCAGGGGGCTACAAATAGAAGAAAGGACCTATCTGTAAGCGTTCACAAAGAAGCGAGGGTGTGGAAGTAAGATACCAGGGCCATATGTGTGAGAAGAAAAAGGACCTGCGCGCGAAACCTAAAAAAAATTTGGACCATTTCTCGATTTGTGCGTGTCATCCTTGCGCAGGGGCCATGCTAATCTTCTCTGTATCGTTCCAATTTTATCGGATGTCCCCGAAGGGACAGATTTAGCTATCGCAAGCGGGCTTATAAGCTGGGTGTAGGTCTCTTCGGTAGCCGAGGTGGTACTAAACATCGGCTGGTCTGTTGCCATCCGCCTCGCCGGTCTCCAGCACCAGCGCCTCGCGTGGGCTGCATCCTCTTCCGCGGCCCTAATTCGGTAGACTGGGGCCCAACCGGGTGGGGGTTGGGACATTTGGACTGTAATAACTGGGACCAAAAAAAAATTCTAGTCGGTGCGCTGCCGCTGCCGCCCGCCAGTCCCGCCACGGGCGATGATCCGGCGTGCGAGCCGCCGCCTCCTCCCGGCCGTCTCTCACCACACGCGCCCGCCCCGCCGCGACCTCGCGGCCAACGCGGCGCTGCAGTGGCTCGACGACGAGCTCACCTCGCTCGCCCTCCCCGAACCCGGGCGCGGGCCCGGGGTCGACGCGCACGCGTGCGCCAGGCTGCTGCAGGGCTGCGTCGCGCGCGGAGACGCCCGCGGCGGCCGCGCCGTGCACGGCCACGTCGTGCGGGGCGGCAGCCTCGACCTCTTCTGCGCCAACGTCCTGATCAACCTGTACGCCAAGCTCGGGCCCTTCGCCGGCGCGCGCAGGGTGTTCGACGGGCTGCCGGAGCGGAACATGGTGTCTTTCGTCACGCTCCTCCAGGCCCATGCGCTGCGGGGGGAGTTTGAGCCGGCGACGGCGCTGTTCCGGAGGCTGCGGCGGGAGGGGCACGAGGTGAACCAGTTCGTGCTCACCTCGGTGCTGAAGCTGGTTGTTGCCATGGACGCTCTGGGGCTCGCCTGGGGCGTGCACGCTTGCGCGTGCAAGCTGGGCCATGACCAGAACGCCTTTGTCGGGTCTGCGCTGATCGACGCCTACTCCATGTGCGGGGCTGTCGGTGATGCAAGGCGCCTGTTTGATCGGATCGTGGGTAAGGATGCCGTTGCTTGGACTGCTATGGTTTCTTGCTATTCTGAGAATAACCGCCCGGAGGACGCGCTTGAGGTTTTCCGGGAGATGAGGGTGGCGGTTTCTAAGATCAACCCCTTTGCACTCACCAGTGTGCTCAGGGCTGCCGTGTGCTTGTCGTCGGTTGTGCTAGGCAAAGGTATCCATGCCTGTTCAATAAAAACGCTTTATGATGCTGAGCCTCGCGTTTGTGGTGCGCTGCTTGATATGTATGCCAAATGTGGGGGTATTGAGGATGCCCGCTTGGCTTTTGAGATGGTTCCCCATGATGATGTGATACTTTGGAGTTTTATGATATCCCTGTACGCACAGAGCAATCAGAACGAGCAGGCCTTCGAGCTGTTCATCAAAATGATGCGGTCTTCTGTGGTGCCTAATGAATTTAGTCTATCAAGTGTTCTGCAAGCTTGTGCTAATATGCCCCTCTTGGACCTAGGCGAGCAAATTCATAGCAATGCTATAAAGATTGGTCATGAGTCTGAGTTATTTGTTGGAAATGCACTAATGGATCTCTATGCCAAGTGCAGCGACATGGAAAGCTCACTCAAGATCTTCTCATCATTGCGGGATGCCAACGAGGTGAGCTGGAACACAATTATTGTTGGTTACAGCCAGTCTGGTTTTGGAGAAGATGCTTTGACTGTATTCCGTGAAATGCGTGCTGCTACAGCACCTTCAACTCAAGTTACATACTCAAGCGTGCTCCGGGCTTGCGCAAGCACAGCATCCATCAATCATGTTGGCCAGGTTCACTGTTTGGTTGAGAAATCCACATTCAACAGTGACACCATTGTAAGCAATTCACTTATTGATTCATATGCAAAGTGTGGATGCATCAGAGATGCTCGCAAGATATTTGAAACTCAGAAAGAACATGATTTAATTTCATGGAATGCCATAATCTCAGGATATGCTGTTCATGGACATGTTGCACAGGCCCGAGAACTTTTTGACAGGATGAACAAAAATGGTATTCAAGCTAACGATATCACTTTTGTTGCTCTCCTGTCTGTCTATGGTAGCACGGGTTTAGTGAGCCAAGGACTCTCTCTGTTTAATTCTATGAAGCTTGATCATGGCATCAAACCATCCATGGAGCATTACACTTGCATTGTTAGGCTTCTAGGACGTGCTGGCCGTCTGCATGATGCTCTGAACTTTATTGGAGATATCCCTTCAGCACCATCTGCTATGGTTTGGCGTGCATTGCTTAGCTCCTGTATAGTGCATAAAAATGTGGATCTGGGGAGATTTTCTGCAGAGAAGGTGCTTGAGATTGAACCACAAGACGAGACAACTTATGTCTTGCTATCAAACATGTATTCTGCAGCTGGAAATTTGGATGAAGTTGCTCTTTTGAGGAAATCAATGAGGAATATAGGTGTAAGGAAGGAGACTGGTCTTAGTTGGGTTGAGATGAAGGGTGAAGTTCATGCCTTTTCAGTAGGGTTGGAAGACCATCCAGATATGCGAGTGATACATGCTATGCTAGAATGGCTAAACCTGAAAACCCATAGGGCAGGTTATGTTCCTGATACTAACGTAGTGTTGCATGACGTAGATGAGGAACAAAAGGCTCGCATGCTGTGGGTGCATAGTGAGAGATTGGCTTTAGCATATGGGCTTGTGATGACACTGCCTGGACATCCAATTCGGATAATGAAGAATTTGCGCTCCTGCTTGGATTGCCATGCCATATTTAAGGTGATATCCAAAATAGTCAAACAAGAAATTATTGTGAGAGACATCAATCGCTTTCATCATTTTGACAAGGGAACATGCTCATGTGGTGACTATTGGTGATGTTCTATTGTCCATTCATGTATTAAGGGGAGCTGCTCATTGATTTGCATCACCTTTAGTAATACTGGATTGCTGATTGAAATGATTATGTTGATGATTTGCTGGACATAAAAGAGCACTCTTTGTTCAGGTGAATCATGTACCAGGTACACTTTGTGAACTAAATCCTGTATTGATCTCTCAATAACATTTGTATTCATCAATTCTACCTTAATGTGCTAGGTTGGCATCAATCAGCAGGATAATTTGCAAAAAGAAATGCTTGCTTGATCTGGACTGAGCAAAGGTAAACATGCAATAGAGCCAACGGTTTTTCATGAACGTATCTCATTGTGATGTATATGTACCCTCTCCAGAATGTCTTTCTTTAGAGAAAATGCAAAAGGCTTGCGTCTCGATGTATTGAAAAGGTAGAAAGGATAGTACCCCCTCCATTCCTTTATATAAGGTGTATTTGTTTTTTCAAAAGTCAAACAAGTGTGTGTTTGACCGAGTTTTTTAGAAAAATATATCAATATTCGCAATATGAAATTTATATCATTTGATCCATCATGAAAAGTAGTTTCATATTAAATCTATTAGGTATTGCAGATGTTTTTATTTTATTCTATAATCTTGGTCAAACATTCATATGGTTGACTTGCACGGAAACCAATACACCTTATATTCTGGAACGGAGGGAGTATAACCCAGGAGGGCAAGATACAACACACACTAGAAAAGGAGAGAGAGAGAAAGATTAGTGCACATCCCAATCAACTGGGATTAGAACACGCAACCGCAGAGCACTGGCACAAGCCAAATGGTGGGCCTCATCCCTGATTAAACCTGATAGCCCTCTCCAGAATGTTACATTGAAGGATACAGAAAACTTCAGGTTTTGTGCGGTTTCTGGTGAAACCCTCTGATCATGAAATTGCCTTGTCATGATCAGTGAAGATTAAAGTGAAAGGGTTGTTTTGGCTATGATAGCAAAAGAGATTAGAACATTTCATCTTTCTCCGGAGGACAGGGATTTATTTGGCAAACTGTGGATACTGCCTTCATCGATGATTTTCTTGGGTATCCTGAAATGGATCAGCGAACTGAACACCGTTGTACATCACAACAGACAGTAGAAGGGCACCTTCAATTTGTTTTCCTGGTTAGTGCTGAAGTTTTGAAAAGTTGACCAGGTGCGAATATTGAAGCTCACTAAATTTAGGATCGATGAGACATACATAACCGTTGCATATTTGATGTTTCAGAGATACTTACTTTTAGATAAAAATATTATCACCTAAGATTGGGAATGTACTGTCCTAAGTTAAAGTTCAGGAATGCAGGTGCATATGGTATAACATATGGAAACCCTAGCCGCCGGACTTCTTCCCCCTCCCGCATCCTCTCCTCCCCCGCCGCCGCCACTGGGCGCGACCAGGCGAAGTCCGGCCAGCGCAGGCGGCGGCGGGGCTTCTTGCCCCTACGCGCGTGGGGGGCGGTGCGGGCCGTCCTCGATGGGCCTGGGCGTCGCGGTCAGGTGGGTCGCGGTGGCGCGCCGGTGTCGACAGGAGGCGGCGTGGTGGCTCCGTTGGTGCGGCTGGCTACCTCGAGCGGGGCAGTTGGGCAGTGGTCGAGGCGGCATCCTGGCCCTGCATGGATCTGGCGGGCGGCTGCACCCGTGTCGCCGGCGTGGGCGGCACTGACTACCCTTCACAAGCTGCTCCAGGATGTTCCTGTGGAATGAACATCAGACAGTCTGGACTCAACACACTATAAATAATAAAGATAAGTAAAGGAAAATAATCAGGAGTCACCTATAGCAGCGGTGTGCCCAGCATGTCGTCAGCTAGGAAAGTGGCAATGGCACCGGTAGAACTCTGCCTTTTTGCATAGTTGCAACACGTTCTTTCAGATGA
The DNA here is from genome assembly GCF_003073215.2 of Triticum urartu. NCBI lineage: Eukaryota > Viridiplantae > Streptophyta > Magnoliopsida > Poales > Poaceae > Triticum > Triticum urartu. Next base: position 654,544,179 of record NC_053024.1, on the reverse strand, counting down.
ACTGGGCCCGGGACATTGCCTCCAGAAGCTTCCTTTTGCAAGTTTTCAGGCCGCAAGTTTGCATCGTCGTCGACAATTACCGTTTTCTTTTCCTGGAGACAGCCCATTGCAGACAAGCTTGCAGATTCAATAACTTTGCATGATGTATTTTCAAAACCTCCATAGAACCCAAAAGGAAGAATGAAGAGCAGAAGAGCATATTCTGGCAAACAGATGAGCAGAACCAGTACAACTAGACTACCAGGAGTTCAATGGTGCACTACGACACAGAAGAAAAAAAATCAGTTAAAGCAAAAGCAGCAGCGACAAAGTGAACAACAACAGAGTATAAGAGCTCTGGATCTGGCAAAGCAGACAAAAAAGCATGAGCTTAGAACTATCAGTTCTCTGAAATGCATAAACAAAAGAAAGGAGAAGTGAACTTTCAGCACAACAATCTTCAGAGCTTGTGAAACACCCATGCTGCCATGAGTGACTGACACACAGTACATGAATTAAGATACGACAGCATTTGTCCCAACTACAGCCTGAACATGAGCAACACTGGTTTATCTCTTTTACAATCTCCAGCATTTGTCCCAACTACAGCTACAAGTTACCTACCATCAGCCTACATTATTACATTACATCACTGTCAAGAACAGTGCTACGAGGCCAGCTCTATGTGCCGCCCCTGGACACCGTCACCACCAGAGGTCCGCACTCCATTGCCTGGGTCATCTTGAGGCCCTTCACCACCTCCACCATGCTTGGCCTCTTCCACGGCTCGTCCGCGGTGCAGTCCAGGGCGATGCCGAGCACACGCACCATCTGCTCCCGCCACACGCCTGAGACTGGCAGGCAAGGATCAAACAGCTCGTTCCTCGTCCCGCGAGCGATCACCCATCGTACCCAGCCGACGAGGTTCCCACCACCTTCCAAGTCTTCTTGCCCTGTAGGTGGCCGTCCTGTAAGCAGCTCCAGCATTACGACGCCGAAGCTGTACACGTCGCCTTTCGTGCTGGATTTCATTGTCTGGCCGTACTCTGGGGGGATGTATCCAAATGTACCGGCGATGTCGGTGCTGACATGAGTCTCGCACGCGCTGATTATCCTTGCGAGGCCAAAGTCAGAGACCCTCGGCTCGAAGTTCACGTCCAGCAGGATGTTGCTTGATTTCATGTCCCGGTGGATGATATGAGGCACAAATCCTTCATGAAGAAAAGCAAGTCCATGGGCAGAACCGAGGCAGATCTTGAGACGGTCTGGCCATCCAAGCGCTTCAACCGCATCTGCTCGGTTCCTCAGCCATATCTCAAGGCTCCCATTCTCCATGTACTCATAGATCAGGAACCGTTCGTCGCCACAAACACAGTAACCAAGCAGGGGAACAAGGTTTGGGTGCTTCACCTTTCCAATGGTCTCCATCTCAGCTAGGAATTCACGGTCACCCTGGAACTGATGGCCACCGTGAAGCCTCTTGATCGCGACTCTCCGACCTTCAGGGAGTGCCGCCCTATAGACAGTGCCAAAGCCACCATCGCCTATGATGTGTTCTTTACTGAAATTCTTTGTGGCTTTCAGTATATCATCAGTGGTGACCCGCAACAGTGAATGCTGAAAAGTTGCAAGATTGATACTCAGAGGTTCCCGTGACTTCCTTCCTAGGAGCTCATCACTTGAGGTTGGCTCAACAGTAGCCTTGGCCTTACCGGCGGGCACAATAACCAATGAACTGTTCCTCGATAGTTTGTGTCTCAGATAAAACACCAGAAGTACTAGCACAATGATGACAGCAAGTGAAAGGATACAAATGATCCCTAATCTTCGAACTCGATGAGATGGATGAGCCACCCTACGACCAGTGCCATTAGTGGAGCAAACACCTCCTGCTGCACAATCTGATGAGCTGAACATGTCGATGTGGTTACCAGAGAAGTTGGCAAATGTGAGGCCAAATATATTGCAAATACCACAAGGGATGACACCATAGAAATCATTGCTTGAGAGGTCAAGATAGTTCAAAAAGCTGAGATCAGAGAGTGCTGATGGTAAGCTTCCAGTGAGGCTATTGTTGTGGATATCAAGAGAAGACAGTTGTGTGAAGTTCGAGATAGACTCATCTAGGGTCCCTGAGAAATGGTTACTGCTGGAATTGAAGAACAGCAGTGAGCTTGAGGATTCTCCGTCCATGGGACAAAAGAATAAAATTTTCCCAGAGAGATTGTTGTTACTGACATCCAGGCGGTTCAGATATTTGTTGCACAGCAAAGACTGGGGTAGACTTCCGGTAAGTACATTACCGGACAAGTCTAGCATTGAAATTTTGGGAAGAACTTGGCCTATCTCAACAGGAATGGTTCCATTTAGGTGGTTGTTTGATAGAATAAGGCCTTGAAGTTGTACCAATGGTGCAGACCAAGGAAGCATCGGTCCAACTAATCCATTAGAAGACAGATTAATGCTTGTAAGATTTGTCAGCTCACCAAGCTCTGAGGGAATGGTGCCATTTAGCAAGTTGCCTTGCAGGTTTAGCACCATCAGCATAGAACACTTCTTTATTGCTGCCGGAATCTGACCAGTCAACCGGTTGTATGACAGATCAAGAAGGCCGTTATGCTGCACAAACTCCGAGTCAGGGTGAACCTCATTTTCAAACCCCACACAGATCTCAGCAGGAATAGCACCAGAGAGCTGGTTATAAGACAAAATCAAGCTATTGAGCAATGTCAAGTTAGATATGGCCCTCGGGATGTGCCCAGTCAGATTATTAGAGCTCAGGTCGAGTGTAGCAAGGTTTCGGCAGTTGAAGAGTTCTATTGGAATGTTCCCAGATAACCGATTGCCATGCAGAGACAGAATAGTCAGATTTCGTAGATAGCCAACAGACTGTGGTATGGGTCCTTCCAAATAGTTATTGTCAATCTGCAACCTCTGCAAGCTGGACAGCCTACCAATGCTATCTGGGATCTGGCCGGTAATCTGATTATTGCTGAGAGAGATCTGCAAAAGAGTTGATGACTCCCACAACCTGTCAGGCAGCATTCCTGTGAAATTGTTTAGGGACAATTCCAGACTAACTAAAGGCAGCTCAGCTAGGTACCCTGGTATCTCTCCATGAAGATGGTTACCTAGCAAGTTCAGCTCGGTGAGGTTTGTGCATCCTTTAAAAGTTTCCTCGATACTTCCAGTCAGATTGTTATCATGCAGTATGAGTGTTTGCAGGGAGTTGTCTTGACACATCTCAGCAGGGACAGAACCTGAGAGACGGTTGGTTTCTGCAGAGAAACTGAGCAGATGCTGCAATGGCAGCAATGGCAAAGGTCCACTGAACAAGTTTTGACCCAGCGATATAGATCTTGCATTTGCCCAGTTTCTTATCCAATCTGGAATATTGCCTGATAGTTTGTTCCCTTCCACAGAAAAAGAGATAACAGTTTCCAGTTCTGCAAGTTCTTCAGGGATGGAGCCAGTGAAGGCATTAAATGACAGATTTATGAGAGTAATCTTCTTGCAGTTACTTAGTTCTTTCGGTATGCTCCCCCTGAGCCCTGCATTCTTCGCAATCAGCTGTGTCAGATTGCCAAGCAGACCGATGGATGTTGGGAGTTCAGCATCGAAGCGGTTCTCTGATATGTCAAATTCCTCCAGGCTTACAAGACCGCTGATTGACCAAGGGATGGTGCCTGTAAGTTTGCATTCAGGGAGCAGAAGTACTTGAAGCCGCTTCAGATTACCAATTTCTTCTGGAATGCTCGCGGTGAACGCATTTTGGCCCAAAATCAGCAGTCGAAGGTTTTCCAATTGACCAATCTCCCTAGGTATTGGCCCCATAAAATTGTTTGAGGACAGATCAAGTGACATAAGGTTCACCAATGAGCTTATTCCAGAAAATATTAATCCACTGAGGTTATTCTGGCTTAGATCAAGATGCAACAGCTGAGACAGATTACGAAAAGCTGCTGGTATTGATCCATTTAGGCTGTTCATGTGAAGGTCCAGGAACTCTAGGTTCTGCAGACTGCCCAACTCTGTAGGAATGCCACCAGAGATGGAATTCCCGGATATGGACAGCTTGGTGAGATGCTGCAACTGAGCAATTGCAGGGCTCAGTTGTCCATGTAATAAGTTGTTGTCAAGCACCATTTCTTTCAGCATCTTCAAGGTATATAATGAAGGAGGCAGGGGCCCAGTAAGCTGGTTATCGTTCAGTTCTAGGTACTGAAGACGCTGCAAATTCCCCAGGGTGTCTGGAAGCTCACCGGTAAACCCACACCCACTTAAGTTCAGCAGAACAAGCGACTCGAATGCCCCGATGCATGAAGGAAACCGGACGTAGAGTGGCATGGAGGACAAGTCTATGGCCACAACGCTACGCCCCGAACAGGTTATACCTAACCAGCTGCATGGGGGAGTTTCTGAATCAAACCAGCTGCGAAGGAAACCTTTTTCTTCAGCAATTGAGTGCCTCAGAGTGAATAAGCTTTTTATATCACTTGATTCAGACATGACAGGGCTGGGGATGAAGATCACAAGAAGAATGAGAAGGCAGATGCTCTGAGATCCCATTGCTATTATGTTCTTTGGACTTGTGTAGCGTTCAATCTGCATAAGAGATAAACATGTCAGCAGCTTTCAAAAGAACCACATAGGACATATGTCAAAAGTTCGTCATCTTCGCTATGTCAGTGCGGAAAAAATGAGATGTTCTATGTGATGTGGCACAAAAGGAAATTCAACTTTTCCTTTAGCTTATGAGGAAGCAACAATTGAAGTAATGGTCAGGTTTTTATTTATCTGAACCAGAATGGATGTTCAAGGCTTCAAAACAAATGGCTTGTACATTATAGAACTTGGTAGATTTTAATCACACTTTGATGTAAACGAGCAATCAAAAGTTGTACAAGCATAGAGCTCAAGCAGGGATTTACAGTGACTACCTTCTCAATCATATGACGCTCTTTCTTTGCTGCTATTAGTTACAATAGAGAAACAGCAGATGAAAAGCTCAACTCAATCAAATGTAATACGCTCCCCTCAGAAATACACCCTGAACTCCTGAAGAAAAAGAAGAAACAGCAGTCAGCTTCATGCATGTAATGCTCAGCTCAAGACACAAGAATAAGTAAACAAGCAAGCCCATTACAGTTCAGTAACATCACACAACACAACGGAAGACCCACAAGTTATAAATACTCTCAGTTAGCATTTCCTCAGACCCGGGGAAACCCCGGTGGTGATTAGTTACCCTAGTCTCCAAAAGGAGCAACACACTACCATAACAAACCCAGGAAACTCAAAGGAGAAAACAGCAGCACAAGTTAAACCCCTCCCTAATGCGTCGGGGTAGGACACAAGGATGCCCACGAAACATCCATCCAACAAATTCACAAGCCACTCCACTGTTTTCCTATAACGAGAAAGGGTGGTATAGTAATGCTGCATGGTAGGGGTGCAGCTTTACATCAGATCAGATGGCACAAAACCAAGCATGCAGCATCATAAATGCAGGCAGGCAGGGATGCCACCTCCTGCACAGGGAGGAAAGGAAAAGCGACGGACCGCAGGGCACAAGAAAGACTACTCCCACACACATCCCCTTCCCCACGAGATTCAGCAGGTGGCGACACATACGCAAGCTGAGCACAGAACAGTCGTGCTCCATACACCTCCACCGCTGCGGATTAAATGACAAGAACCACGTCAAATCGTGCCCCCTCCCCATCACACGAATCTCTGAAGCCTCTGACCGGGCTCTCTGATCCTGGTTCTTTAAACCTGGGAGCCAGAACAGCGATTGGACTGGACCGATTCAGAGAGGCAATGGGTGACAATAATACAAATTTGCGGGGGGTAATTGCAAAGGGGGTTACTGCCACTACCAGCATTTCTGCCTAAAGATATCAGATCTTTTTCTTGTTTGCAGGATAAAGATGGAGAGCCAGATCCTTACCACGATTACAACTAATCTAAGCAAAACATGAAGAACCAGACTAGTACTACCACTTGTAGAATGTTTTCTCCAGTGATTTGGGCCATCATTTGGGAGCGATTTGTTTATATGCGACCGATTATAGTATATTAAATGTAGTTCTACTGCATTCAAGTGTGCGCACAAAACAAAAGTGCGGCCAGCCGTGGGAGTCTACGGCCGCTGCAAAAGAGTAAGTACGTGCGTAGCCCGAGACAGCACGAAGGGGTTGGGTTTAACTGAACTGACGCCACGACGGCGAAACCGGGGACGGAATTTGCAGGAACAGAAATTACCAAACATTTTTTTCGTCAAGGGGAAAAAAGGCGAGCAGAACGAAAGGAATTGGAACCCAGAAACACTGAAGGAGAATTTTGAGGGGGAAAATACAAACAGTAGTAAGATTCTGGGAGACGAACAGGACAGGAACAGTGAAAAGCTCCATCAAAAAACACCCAAAAAGGAAGGAAAATACTCTGCAGTGAGTACAGCGTTGCATATGGAATAATTGTTCAAGAACAAAGCTATAATTAGGAAGACCCGTCACGGAGAAGCCGCAGTGATCCTCCTCCACCCCCGTGAAGTTGCAAACCCCAGATTAGAGAACCCCGCCGCAGCAAACCACTTATTCGAGGCCCAACGGGGATTTTGAGGAGGGCAAGGAGGAATCCCACTCTCTGCCGTAGAAAGATCTCCCCGGACGGTCAATTCGCATTTTCGCGACAAGGGAGGAAAATCGAAGAAACAGCAGATGGTTCCACACAAAGTTGCACACAATTCGCAAACGGAGTACTAGTGAGCAACAGAAGAAAAAAATCCCGAATAAATCGGCAAACAAATTGGGCCTTCTACCACAACAACATTTGACAGCAATCAGTCTACTGAAAAAAGTGCCGCTGTTGCGATTAATCCGAGATGACGAGAACGAAACAAAGACACGCGCGTGCAGCGGTGTGGTTGGTGCATACCGCGACGGTGACAGATGCGGAGGCGCGGGAGCAGGGGCGCGCCAGGGCCGCGCGAGCGCTGGCCGCCACCGCCGTGGAGCCGACGAGCCGCTTCAGCCGCCGCTTCTCCGTGCGCTGGAGGCGGAGCCAAGGAGGCGGGCGGGCGGAGGGAGACGGGGCCGCGCCCGCGGTTCGCGCACCTGCAGGGACGAGGGAGGGGCGTGAGCAGCGGGCGAGAGAGAGGGAGAGCGCGGCGGGCGGGACCGGCCGGGGAGAGGAGGAGAGGGGAGGACGATCGGCTCGCGCGCGCACCTCGCAATGCCGGGGCGGTGGCGGACGGCGGCGTGCTCCCGCGGGGGTCGTCGGGTTAGGTGGGGCGCGCACGAGATGGGCGTGCGCGCGCGGCGGGCGAGCGAGCGAGCGGCGGCAGGCAGCGGGTGGGAGGGAGGAGAGCCGAGAGCGTACGTACTCGCGCACTGACTGGGGTTTGGGGTTTGTGGGGCGGGCGGAGGAGAGGACGAGAGGACGAGGCGGTTTGGGGTGGCAAAAAAGGTGGCCTGCGTGCTCTGTTCTCTTGCCTCTCCTGTGCTTGCTGCCTTCGCCGTTAACGATATGATGAGCAGCGGTCACGTTTCCTTCCCATGGCCACCAAGTCGCCTACCCTTCTCGCAAGAAACGTCACCACTGCGTCTATGTTTGCGCAGGAAAATGGGTAAATGACCTGTGCCATATGCACAGCCCATGTATTTTTGCTTCCACGGTGATAATAACTGGTAAGAGCAACGCTAGCTAGCAGACCCTGCAAAAACGCCCTGGCCCACAAAATAACGGCCAAATTCAGGTCGGAGCCAGAAAATATGCACGAGCAGACCCCGCATCCCGTCCCGACCTGTAAATTTCTTTGCGGGGCGCGGCAAATCTTCTCCCCCAACCTCTATCTTCACGGGCTGGGAGGCCGACCCGAGCTCAACCCCTATCCTGTGCGAGATTTGGCGGGAGGGACATTTCCGCGCGGCCCTTCCCGCTCCCCGCACCCTCCGTCACCATTGCCCCCACTCCGCAAAGCTCCGGCTGCTCTTCCCCGGCCGTCCGTCGCCGCCATGGACGACCCCCTGCTGTCCCCCGTCACCGTCGAGGTCGACCACGCCCCTTCCGCTCGGGCGGATCTCATCGCCGGTCAAGTTGGCCCAGCCGCTGTCGCACAAGCCCAAGCCGCGCCTGCCCGCAAGCGGCAGGGCAACGTTGTCGTGCAGGGCGGGAATCCGGCCGCCCCCGCCGCGATGGCCCGCGCTCCGGGCGCCAACGCGGCAGCGCGATCCCGGCCGGCGGCGGAGAAGGTCGGCAAGGTCGCGGGCGTAAAGCGGAGGAAGGTTCCGGCTTCAAAGAAGCCACCTTCTTCAACCTCTCGCTCCATCCCGCCGCAAGAAGGTGCTCTGGCGATGCCGTTCAACGGTGCCGCTCCCCCCGCGAGCGAGGTGTTCGACGAGATGGCCGGAAGGTATGCGCCTTCGGTCTTGGCGATTCCCTTTCATTTTTCGCCATTATTCTCGATAGCACGTGACTTGTTATCGTTCGCTACAACGGTGGTTCGAACAATGGAACAACCGAGTTCATGAACTTGTTGGACACGAACGCGGTTGACATTGATCAAGCCCCTTTCGAACCATTCAAGTACAATGAAACAGAGGCCGGCGTGGATGATCATGATTGTGCGGACGAATTGGAGGAGATCGAAGCGGAAGCGTTTGAGCAATCGCAAGCGAAAAATGGGAAAAGCATAAGATCAAAGAACTACACGATCTTGGAAGATCAAGCTTTGATTCAAGCATGGAGTGCGGTGTCTCTTGATGCATGCACGGGTACATCTCAAACTTCCAAGAGATATTGGCAAAGGATCGAAGATCAATACTTCCGCATTATGGCAAAGTATCCCAATAGGACTCCACGCACATTTCGGTCGCTTCAAGGGCGTTGGGAGAACATCAAGCCTATGTGCAGCCGTTGGGCAGCTTGCTTGGAGTAAGTACGCAATGCACCTCCAAGTGGCACCGTGAAGTCTGACTATGTCAGTTTGTTTTGCCTTTGTTCAAATTGTGCACCATCATATTGCATCATGAGAAGTGATTGGATCACTTTGTTCACATTATGTAGAAAAAGATTGCTCAACATAGATACAAGGACATGGAAGCCTCGGAAGGCAAAATTTTCAAACTAGAGCATTGTTGGGAGTTGCTTCAAAAGTGCGAGAAGTGGAAGTTGATCGACAAAGAATCCCCACCAAAGAGAGGCTCACTTACAAACATGGATGAAGATGAGGATGATGATGGCCCAAGAAATTTGCACAAGCCCGATGGTGATAAGAAGACTAAGGAGAAGATGAAGAGAGAGCAAGAAGCATCAAGCTTGAGGGAGAAGATTGATGCCATGTTGCAATCCAACGAGTCGATGTTGTTGAAATCATTGGAGATCAAGAAAGAGTTGGCCGAGAAGAAGGCAAAGGAGAAGCAAGAAAAGTGGCAGTTGCTCAAGGAAGAGGGGCTGCGCAAAGCTGCCATCGAGGAGAGAAGAGCACGAGCAGCCGAAAACAAATCTATGTCCATATTGCTCGCCGAAGAGAACAAGATCATGTCAATGAACCGCAATGACATGGACGACCTCACCAAAACATGGCATGATATGGCAAGGAGGGAAATCTTGAAGAGAAGAATGGTGGCGTCGGCCGGTTCGTGCTACAGTTCAGGTGATGTTTTCTCCGCTCCATATGGTGGCAATGTGGATGATTTCGATGCGGGAGTTGGAACAAGTGCCGGAGGTGGATTCGGTGGCGCCGAAGAACTCTAAGGTGGACTCGATGGCGCGGAGTGAAGATCGATCAAGATGATGCTGGACATGGGCGCAAACCTTTTGCAGGGCCCTTTTTTGCGTTAACCGTAATGAACTTGGCTTCTATTTACGCGTAAAATTGTCTGTGTCGTTTGAATTTGAACTTGTTTGTGAAATCCTATGTCAAATGCGAGATTTACAGTTTATTTGTTTGCGGGTCGTTACGGTGGTGTCCGAGCAGAACTTGCATAGTCGACCCGTAAAAAAGCATATTCCGTGAATATACTTTTTTATGGATCCATTTACAGTTTATTTGTTTGCGGGTCTGCATCTGTGCCAGCCTGCGCCGGCCCGCAAAAACTGTTTTACGTGAACTACAAACACGTTTTGCAGGGTCTGCTAAAGTTGCTCTAAGGTCCTCTTGGATTACAAAAATCGTCAAAAGGGGTGTAAATCTTCGTTTTCTTCGAAAGAGGATCTGAATCCTCGGGTTTACTAGCATTCGGGTTGTGCAATGTGCATGCTACTGGCGCTGTAATTGTCCGAAGATTGCCCGGAGAAAAAAGCGATCGTCTGAATATACGCAGGAGATATTCGTTCTTGAAACGAAAAATGGAAAGTAAATGTGTCGTAATGCGGCTACATTGATGTTGTCTCTTCTTATTTGTACGCGTTCGGCGCACGGGCGGACGGATGGTGTTGTGCTCCTCCGGGGCACTGGTCTAGGAGTGTGTGCTGCGAGCAAGCGACGACAACGAGTGAGGGGGGAGGGGGGCATCCTATCTTGCAAAGAAATTTCCCGGTTGGATGAAATCTTACGGCCACAAACATTCATATGAAATTCAGTTTCACCACTACTATTGCATTTAGTGTCATGTCTTAGCATCATACATGTATCATTGTAGAATCGTCGAACAAGGTGTATCGTTTTTTTTAAAGAAGATCTAAATCCTTGGACTTACAGCTACGAGTTGGTCGCATGGCATACAATCATCCGAAGATCGCCTGGAGAAGAAAAAAGCATATGCATATATGCAAGAGATATCTATTCTCAAATGACAAATTGAAAGTAAATGTCTCATAACACAATTACATTGATGTTTTTTTCCTTTTTTGTACGCGTACCACACACGGTGGGGTGGATGGTGCCATGCTCCTGTAAGGCGCGGGTCCAGAAGAGGGCATGCGTGGCGAGCGAGCGGCACCGGATGGGAGGAGCAGCCTATTTTACAAACAAAAAACCTGCTTGAACAAGATTTTCATAAAAAAAATTTGTCCAAAACTATGGCATTGGATGTCGTGCCTTAGCATCATGCATGTATCATTGGTAGAATCGTCGAACAAGATGAAAAATCCTAGTTTTCTTCTAAAGAAGATATAAATCCTTGGATTTACATCTACGACTTGCTAACATGTGTGTTGTGCATACTATTGGCGTTAGAATCATCTTAAGATTGCCTTTGTTTGCCAAAGAAAATGACCTTTGCCATATGCACAACCCATGTATTTTGTTTCCATAGTGCTAAGATCCTCTTGAGTTACAAAAATTGTCAAACAGGGTGTGAATCTTTGTTTTGTTCGAAAGAAGATCCAAAATCATTGGGTTTACCAGCATGTGTGTTGTGCATACTATAGGCATTGTAATCATCCAAAGATCAGAAGGAAAGAAAAACAATCAAGTGAATATATGCAAGAGGTATATTTTCTCGAAATGATAAATTGAAAATAAATGTCTCATAACACAGCTACATTGATGTTCTTTTCCCCTATTTGTACGCGTCCGGCACACGGGCAAATGGATGGTGTCGTGCTCCTGCGGGGCATGGTTCCAAGAAAATGTGTGGCGAGCGAGCGGCAGCAGCGAGTGGGTGGAGCATCCTATTTTACAAAGAATTTTCTGCTTGAACAAAATCTTACTGACAAACACACGTCGAGGGCACGACTTTCTTATAAACATAAATTTGGCCAAAACTGTTGCATTCGGTGACATGCCTTAGCATGTGTATCGTCTGGTAGAATCGCCGGACAAGGTGTAAACCTTTGTTTTCTTCAAAAGAAAATCCAAATCTCGGGTTTACAGGTATGGCTTGCTAGCATTTGTGTTGTGCATAACATTGGCATTATAGTGGTTTGAAGATCCCCCGGAGAAAAGAACAACCATCTAAATATATGCAAGAGATGCCTATTCCTAAATGACAAATTGAAAGTAATTGTACCATAAAACAACTAAACTGCTGTTTTTCCCTATAAATATCCACGGAACCAATGACCTGATATAAATGTTAGCAACCATCACTAGTTTCACGAACCACATTGTCATCACTAAAATACCATAAAGTGATGAATGCACTTTCAAAAGTAAATGTCTCATAACACAATTACACTGATGTTGTTCTTCCAATTTCTACACGCCTGTGCGTAGGTAGGCGGATGGTGTCCTGCTTCTGTGGGGCATGGGTCCAAGAGAAGGACGCGTGGAGTGATGTAGCGGCGGCAACGAGTAGGAGGAGCATCCTATTTAACAAAGGAATTTCCCGGTTGAACAAAATCTTACGGCCACAAACACAAGCCTAGGGCAAGATTTGCATACAAAATTAAATCTGGCCAAAACTATTGCATTTGGGTGATGTGCCTTAGCATCATACATGTATTGTTGGTAAAATCGTCGAACAAGGTGCAACTCTTCGTTTATTCTTTAAAAGGAGTTCTAAATCCTTGGATTTGTAACTACAAGCAAACAAATTGAAAAAAAATGAGATCACATACTCCCTCTTTTGGTTAATTGTGTGCTTGTGTTGTAGTTAAACTTTGATCTCATTTTTTTTCAATTTGTTTGCTTGTAGTTACAAAACCCACAGCGGTAAAAAAAGTGTATCTAAGACTGCATGATTTGTTTCACATAATGCACGTTAGTTGATAGAATTGTCAAATGTGATATAAATCCATTTTTTAAAACATATAGGGAATTACATAATATTGTCATTACAACCATTCAAGGATTTTCACTTCACATAATACATCGAAGGATTTATATATGTGTGTGTGCACACTATTGACATTACAAATTTACAATCATCTGAAGATCACCCGGAGAAACAAAACAATCATCTGGAGATATACAAGAGGTATTTATTCTCAGACGCTAAATGGGAAGTAAGTGCCTCATGATACATCCACATTGATGTTTTTTCCTATTTGTACGTGAGTGGCACTTCCGCACGATTAAAACCATCCTATTTTACTAAGAGATTCCCCGGCTGAACAAAATCTTACACCCACAAATACTCGTCATGGGCAAGATTTCCATATAAAAGCGGAATCTGGCCAAAACTATTGCATTTGTTGTCGTGCCTTAGAATCATACTAGTTGTTACCCAATGTTAAAAATGCCGATAATTTCACCGATTTCTAAAGCACGCAACGTTGCCAAATCTCACCCATTTCGAATAAAGTCACAACCCTCCTTTAACCATGACAAATACCTTGGAACGGAGAGAGCACTTTGTTAGGATCTTATGAATAATCATTTTGTAATTAAAGAAGACCTAGTTAACGGAGAGAGTACTTTTTTTAACACAAGCACATACGTATTACTAACAACATGCATGTTCACCTCTCTCGTTCATTCACATTTAAAACTAAACAAAATAGAAAAGTAGTGTGACCATAAGTAATGCCAGAGTAGTAGAAGTCTGTTCGGATATTCAATTCGGTGCCAGGGCTCATATGCACTTGGTGAACAGTAAATTTTAAAAAAAACTTAAAAAGTTCAAAAATTCTGATTTTTTTAGGTGGAAGATGTTTCAATGCGGGATGTTCATGCAAATTTTAGCTTATTCGAACATCTGAGGTGCCCATGGCAAAAAAACGAGAAAATCGGTCAAAATAGTACGTGAATAGTAATAAACTTTCTTATAGGATTGAAATTTTATCGTTTTTGCCGAGAGCTACTGAAATGTTCAAACACTACGAAATATGACACGGTCTTCACGCACATGAGTACATAGCATCACAAAAAAAATCAATTGTTTTTTTAATTTTTTTAACTATTTTAAACAAATTTACCGTATCTGCTTCTGAGAGCCAAAACGCCGCGCATGTTTTACTTTCCACAAAACGAAACTGGAGGCACGGGCGTGAAAGATACGTAGGAGTACGTACCAACCTCCCATTATCGCCATCTGGTAGACACGGAACCCTGCCGCGCCCGGTGCACGTTCACAGCCGAGCGAACCACAAGTCAACTCCAAGTCCGGACGTTCACGAGCAACGAGCAGGGGCGCTCACGGGCACTGGCCGGAGCATGCAATGCAAGGCGAAGCTGGCACGCCGCAGCTAGTAGGCTCGTACGTCACGTAGCCATCGCCCCATCGCCATTAAACCTCTCCCACACTCCTCTGAGTCCGTGCGGCAAGGCCCGTGGAACCAGCGGCGATCGCGACAGGTCCATGATCCGTCGTACGTGCTACGTACATGAGTTCCGTGTGAGTTTGGGTTCAACGTACGGGCACGGGTACAATATCCGACGGCCCATGATCCGTCGCCCGTTCCAGCGGACGGACCGGATCGTGTGCCGCCGCCGTACCTCTACTGGCCAGGTCGGGTCAGGTCAGGCCCGGTCGCCCGGACTCCCGGCCGGTCGGTCTCGTCGCCGCGACGAGGGATGGAGAGCAAGGAGGAGTAGGGGTAGGAGCGTGCATGCATCGTGGTCCAAGTGAAGCGATAGTAGAGTGGCGTCACGATTGGTCCACATGTCAGTGCGTGCGTACGTTGCGCACAGTGGCTGATCTGACCGATCACCTCTCCCGCATCTCATGATAGCGCGGATGACACATGCAAATCATACGGGGTAAAGAACGCGACCGCCTTTTGCTATCCTTTTTACTCTCCTTTTGAACGGAGCCAAAGCCACCTTTTGCTCCTTTGACCCTGCGACGGATCAGGGCGTACGTACCTCTCCTGCGCCATGATTGTTCGCTGAGTACTCATGTTCGCTCGATTGTTCGCCCGCTCTCTCCCACAGCCTGGTGATTAATTAAGAGGCTGACCTGACCTGACATTCTCACGATACTCCTTTGCATTGCATGCATATAAACTGCGAGCGTTGTGGCCTTGTGGATGCTGCTGGGGAATGAACACTGGTGCTGGCCGTGCTATGCATTAACCCAAAGATAATGGCGAGTGCGATGGAACGATACATGCATATCATAGTCCATACCATTGGTATTGGTCTATTGGACATGTGGACTGTTCACCATCGACTTTCCGTGCCTGGCTGGACGCACGACCGTCCTTACTTCACGCAGCAGGCAGGCAGAAAGGTGACTGTACTGTACAGACCCGTAGCCGTAGGCGGATGCTCGGGCCGGTGAGAAAAAGACAGCGACTGGGCTAGGCTGCTCCAGCTCGGTCTGTTTTTATCTTACTCACTATTCATTCATAACCCATGTTTTACTGATACAAATACCACTGCAAGTCTCGTATTTTTATTTGTCTTTCAAAACACGGCGTAGTATATATCGTTAAAAAACAGCGTGCTGCATATGAGCAGCAGCGAACCATGCTTGGCTCTGCTAGACTGCTATGCATGGATCGCCGGAGGAGCAGGGGCTACTGCCTACTGGACGAGAGGCAGCAGCGGATTTCTTACCTTTGCTCGTGGGGTCTGAGAAAGCTGCGGCGTGCAGCGCAGGCTTGCAGCTGCCCGAGATGCGATGCTGGGTCGGAAAGAGAAGAAAAGAAAAAGAGAGATGGAAAGAGAACGGATGACTCTCTGCAGACTTGCGGGATGATAACTGCAACGGGGATCACGGGAAAGGGGCCGGGCCACGGCCAGGCGAGGCAAGGCGAGGCCGTGCCGTGGAATCGTGGATGGAATCGAATCTGGTGCGGTGTCGCTCTGCCCAGTGCCCATGCCCGGTGTCAGCGGCTCGGCGTAGCTGCCTCCGGCGCTGGGGGAGGGACAGAGAGATGATAGTTTTTTTTAGGGAAAGCATAGCTTTATTAATCAACAGTGTTGGGTAAATCACCCAGAACACGCACAGCCACATTGGCTGGAACATCCGACAGCCATTCAGAAGAATGGTATGGTTCATACACACGGCCAATAGAGGCCAACTCGTGAGCTACAGAATTGGCATTGCGTCTACAAACTGATATAGAAAACGAGGAGAACCATAGCTTAAGCTGGTACTTCATATCCTCAATGACAGCAGCATAGGCGGAGGAGTCAACTCTTCGCACATCGAGGGCTTCAGTGACAAGCTGTGAGTCTGTTTCAAACTGCACCCGCACCAATCCTAGTTCCGCCGCCATATTGATTGCATGAGCCATCGCGAATATCTCGGCAGCAAAGGCATCATTGACATGCTCCTGTCTTCCTGCTCTTGCGCAGCCCACAGACCCATCACTGTCTCTGACCACCGCGCCCCAGCCAGCGTGCGCTTCCCCTGAAGCGAAGGAGCCGTCAACATTTATTTTATAAATTGTTTCCTCAGGTGGTCGCCACTTGTCCGCTGGAATCTTCCTTGGAGCGACAGAGAAGATCTCCATGTACTCCAAGATGTCGCTCCTCGTACGCCGCGCTATCTCCACAGCCGACTGTGGCGTTTGCCCCCCTCGTAATTTGTTCCTGTTAGACCACCAATGCCACCAAAAGGTAAGGACATGCAGGCGCTTTTCTACATCTAGGCCCCAGAGACAGACGCCATCCCTTCAAGCTCAATACGTTCCTACTCCATCGCCAACTCCCTCCACCCCTCCTTGACACTCTTGCATTTGATAAAAAAGGTGTGCTCCGTCCTCAGCCGCTCGTCCACAGAAGAGGCAGCTAGTGTCCTGGATAGGAATACCCTTGCGTGCTACATTAGTGCGAAGGGCTAGAGATTCGTGCTTTAGTCTCCAAGCGAACATCTGGATGTTCCTGGGACATGGCAGTTTCCAGATTCTCTTCCAGGAGTCATCAGCTGTTTGTTCCAGATTACCCGCCGCGGCCGAGCTTCTCCCTTGCCCCCCATTCCTTCGGTCCTCCTCTAGCTGCACATGGAGCTTGTATGCGCTCTTCACCGAGTGGAGGCCCCGGGTATCATACTGCCAGGCAATGAAGTCTTGTACTCCTTCTCTTAACGGAATCTGGAGAATGTGCTTCACATCATCCGGCCAGAAAGTGTCCTTGACTAGCTGTTCGTCCCAGGATCCGGTTGTGGGGCCAATGAGATCACATACCTTCTCCAACAGATTTTGCCCTCTCGGGGTAATGACCCTCCTCGACCATGGCCGGGAAATCCAAGGGTCAGACCAGATGTTGACATGCATACCATCCCCGGTGCGCCAAACATAACCCTCTTTAAACAGCCGTTGCCCATGCAATAGACTTCGCCATGAGTATGATATACCATCCCGTGGTTCTGCGTCCAGAATATGCCTGTTGGGATAATAACGTGCTTGCAAAAGTCTAGCACAAAGGGAGTCAGGGTTTTGGATGAGCTGCCAAATTTGCCTCGAGAGCATCGCCAAATTGAAGCCATGCATATCTCTGAAACCAAGCCCACCCCGTGCCTTGGACTGCGTCAAATTCCTCCAACTAATCCAGTGGGTAGTTTGTTCTTTGTCTTGTTGGCTCCACCAATACTTGCCGATGAGGGAGCTAATTTCCTCATGAAAAGACTTGGTGAGGTAGAAACAGGACATGGCAAAAGTGGGAATGGCCTGGGCTACTGTGGTAACCAATGTTTCTTTTCCAACTTTAGCAATGAGCTTCTCCTTCCAACCGTAGACACGCCCTGCAATGGCATTCTTCACAAAACCGAAGGCTTTCTTCCTTGATTTACCGACGTGGACCGGTACCAAGGTATTTCTCGTTCCAAGACTCGCTTTGTATCTGGAGAGAATCCTTGACAGCAGCCTTCATTTCCTCTCTCGTATTCGGGCTGAACATAATGGCCGACTTCTCCAGATTGATGCATTGCCCTGAAAGAGCCTCATACAGGTCCAAGATCTCACGAAGTTCCTGGGCTTCCTCCTGCTTGGCCCTTAGAAGAAGGACCGAGTCGTCCGCAAACAGAAGGTGTGAGATCACCGGCGCGCCCTGACAGATTTTGGAGCCCGATAACCTGCCTGTCTGCTCTGCATCGTGTAGAAGTGCTGAGAGGCCTTCCGCACAGATGACAAAGAGGTACAGTGAGAGCAGATCGCCTTGCCGGAGTCCCCGTGAGGGAATGAACTGTTCTGTAAGGACACCATTTATCCTGATCTGATAGCAGACAGTTGTGACACAGTTCATCACCAAATCAACCCAACGCGAGTGGAAGCCTAGCTTGTTTAACATTGCCCTCAAGAGAGTTTTTTCATCACGGGCTCGCGGTGCCGCACGGTCACGTTTTGCCAACAAGAGAGTTTTTTCATAGCAAAAATGACCCTAGTAACATCGAAGTCGCTTACAAACACAAGCATATATTCATTTTTATGAACGCACGCATGTATACTCTACTTCTATGAGCTTCCCAAAAGATTGAGACGGCACATCATTTTGAGACTGACGAAGTCGTCACAGACGCCTTCGTAGTCGATGGGAACGTCTCTTCCTACTGAAATGCACATGACGAAAAGGCCAAGAGTAAATTCAGGAAAAATTCGAGCATCAATGTCAAGTCTGGACTTGAACTGTGGTGGGCAAGGATAGCACTGTCTTCCTAGCCATCCAACCACATGTTGGTTTGCAATAAAAAATGAAATTCACATGCGTATGTTTGCAACTTTGCATGTGTATGTAAAGACTTTATTCCTTACCAAAAAAAGAGACTTGATTCCTGCTGGTTGGAGCTTCACATCCATAATTCGCAAAAGTATAATAAAAAAAGTTATGCATTCTTCCACTCAGTTACATGAACTAAACTCACTCCCGCATGAAGTGCTCGTTTGAAACTCACAATTTAAGTTTGAAAGGAAAATGAAAATGCTTACACTACAGTTTAATGCAATAAAATTCCATAAAGGGTGGTAATACCTAATAACAAAAAAATTCATTTTCCAGCTAGGCTTAGAAGAGCCTGATATGAAAATACCAAATTTAAATCTAGTACAACCTGA
Organism: Triticum urartu; assembly: GCF_003073215.2. Lineage (NCBI taxonomy): Eukaryota > Viridiplantae > Streptophyta > Magnoliopsida > Poales > Poaceae > Triticum > Triticum urartu. The sequence continues at coordinate 654,525,372 of NC_053024.1, read as the reverse complement.
AACACGTAACTAGTAGCTTTTTATAAATTTAATTGTTTCTGGAATTAAAATGCATCATGAATCAGCCCGGCCCTAGCAAAAGCACTCTATGGTTTCTCGTCTCCTCTACATGTAGATCACCTGCCTCCTCCTCCTCCCCCAACTCCGCTGGTGGTCTGTGTGGGGAGGCCACAATCTACGGGGAAGCGGTAGTTTATTGGTCTAGGGACATTAGGTAGTTCTTCGCTTTTGGCCCTTCCGAGCTTTGATGATAGTGGCGACAATGTTCAATAATGGTTTCTTCCGTTTCTCTACCACACTGGTGGTTTCAATAATGGTTTCTTCTGTTTCTTACCACACTGGCGGTATGTGCGCCAAAGAATCCAACAACGGGGGTGAATGACCAGGCAGGTCTTCATTGTCCACAACTTTGCCCCTTTCAACGGTGGTGGTGGTGTTTAGTGTTTTGGGACATGCATATAAACTTAATAAGCATGTTGTTGGAGTAATTACTAGAGGTGGTAAAATGACTCAGGAACCGTTGTATCCTGAGGGTCACCCTAAAAGAATTGAAAAAGATTCTCAGAGATTTAATGATAGTGCACCTAGTTCACCCATGAAGAAAAGGAAAAAAGAATATGAATAAACCTTTGAATGCTTTTAGTGAACCCGTGGTAGAAAAACCTGTTGAGAATCATGATGGTGTTTCTAATTCTGATGCCGAGACACAATAAGGTAATGAGCATGAACCTAATGATGATGATGTTATTGCTACTAATAATGATGATGGTTCTCCACCCAGTATAATAATGAACCTGATAATGAGGTAGAGATAGAACCTGAAGTTGAGCTTGATGACCCACCTCCTAAAAGTAAGAAATATGATAAAAGAGGTTTTGTTGCTTGGAAGCATTGTAAAGAAAGAGCACCATGGGTTCAAAAACTCATGTCGTTTCCTAGTAAACCTTTAAAGTCAAAGGATAAAGATTCTTTTAATCACTTTGTTAAATTGCTTAGACCTTTATTTTCTTCAAGTACATTTGACTAATATTATGAAAATTCCCCCATATGCTAAATACATGAAAGGTGTTGTTACTAATAAAAGAAATATCATGAGGCTGAAATTTCTACCATGCTTGCAAATTATTCTTTCAATGAAAAAATACGTGAAAAGCTTTGAGATCCAGGGATACCTACTATAGCATGCTCTATTAAGACTAATTATGTTAAAACAGTTGTATGTGATTTAGGAGCTAGTGTGTGTGTTCCGCCCTTTTATCTTTATAAAAGGCTTAACTTGAATAGGTTGACACCCACTAGAATTTCTTTGCAAATGGCTGACAGATCAGAACTATTCCTGTTGGTGTTTGTGAGGATGTTCTGGTTATGGTTGCCAATGTTATGATCTTAACAGACTTTGTTATTCTTGATATGCCAAAGGACGATAATTAGTCGATTATCCTTGGAAGACCTTTTCTTAACACTGTAGGGGCTCTTAGTGATTGAAATAGAAGCAAGATCATTTTTCATGTTAATGCCAATGATCATACGGTTTATTTCCTGAGGAAGCCAAATAAAGTAATCAGTCTCAATTCTATTGAAAAAATTGTGACTATCACTATTGGAGACTTGAATTTCCTCTTCCGATTCCGGAAACAAAATATCAAACCATTATGATTGGAATCATGCCTATCCAAGTTGAGGTAACTTAGTGTTATACAAAAATTCTTCGATTTTATGTCACTTGGCAATAGTCCGTTAATAAGTGAAAGTGCGTTATATCGACTAGAGGGGGGGGGGGGGAATAGGTGATTTTTAAAAATTCATCACTGAGGAATTTCAGGGTGAGGAAATTCCTAAGCTACGAACTACTTAGCAGCGGAATAAGTACTCAGATGCAAACATAACAGAGTAGTAGTACAGTCATCATGAAGATATGAAAGACAAGCACAGAGTACAAGTAGTGTAAACACAGGATAAGCAGGCTGAAGACAAACTGACTGAAGAAATTGAACTGAGGAAATTGAGAAAGTCTTCAATCAAAGTCTTCAAACAATAACAGTCAGGTACAACAACACAGTAGTGAGGAAATGAAAGGGTTGAGGGAATAGAACCAGTTAGCTCGGTGAAGACAATGATTTGGTAGACCAGTTCCAATTGCTGTGACAGTCGTACGTCTGGTTGGAGCGGCTAGGTATTTAAACCCGAGGACACACAGTCCCGGACACACGGTCCTCATTGTACTCTCCTTGAGCTAAGGTCACACAGACCTCGTCCAATCACTCGTGGTAAGTCTTCAGGTGACTTCCAAACCTTCACAGATTCGGTCGCTCGGCGATCCACAATTTCCTCTTGGATGGTCTAGACCATAACGCCTAACCGTCTGGAAGATGCACAATATTCAAAGGTAACAAGCGTCGGTTCCACACAGGAACAATCTCTTCAGTGATGCTCAATCACTTTGGGTTTGTATGTGTTTGGTTTGGGGTTTTGGGTATTTCGTCACTTGATGATTTTCGCTCAAAGTCCTCGGAGGATGGGATGCTCTCAATGACAAGTGTCAGTTTCTCGTGGAGCAGCCAACCATCTAGTGGTTGTAGGGGACGACTATTTATAGCCTAGGGAGCAGCCCGACATGAGAAGACATAAATGCCCTTCAATGATATGACCGTTAGGTGGATAAGATATTTTGGGACAGCTGGCGCATAGCACAGCAACAGTCGGAAATTTGAGGTTCAAATTTTTCAGGGCTATCATGTTCCTCACTTGTAGGCAATCCACACTCGCGAATTCCTAACTCCTCAGTCAGAACAAATTCCCCAGAGACAAGAAGATCTTTGTCTCTGTCACTGAAGAAATTGACTGAACTGTATGAGATTTCCAATGGCTTCACTCGAAAGGATTGGTAGGTTTAGGATTTTGAGATGAGCATCACTTGGAAACTTTTCCTTAGTTTTACCTCGACCCCCTTTAGTAGTACGGTGTTTCCTATGACTCAAGAAAGAGAAAATGAAACTACGAAAACAAAAGTCTTCACGCTTCATATTCCTCGCATGAATATCAAGTCTCCAGGATCACACTAATTAATTCACTTTCAAAGTCTTCAGAAAGCCAAAGTCTTCAGTTGAAGACATTCATTTTTAGGGGTTGACTTTCTCCGTAAATATCAAACTCCTCATAGACTTATAGACCTATGTACACTCACAAACACATTAGTCCCTTAAACTATAAGTCTTCAATACAACAAAATCACTAAGGGGCACTAGATGCACTTACAATAGGACTTGATCAACCTTATTAATGGATTTTTTTTTGAGAAGCATACGATCGATGCATTCCATAAGCACAACTTTACGTAACTTCTGAAGGAAATATGCCCTAGAGGCAATAATAAAGTTATTATTTATTTCCTTATATCATGGTAAATGTTTATTATTCATGCTAGAATTGTATTAACCAGAAACATAATACATGTGTGAATACATAGACAAACAGTATGTCACTAGTATGCATCTACTTAATAGCTCGTTGAATCAAAGATGGTTAAGTTTCCTAGCCATAGACATGAGTTGTCATTTGATTAACGGGATCACATCATAAGAGAATGATGTGATTGACTTGACCCATTCCGTTAGCGTAGCACTTGATCGTTTAGTTTGTTGCTATTGCTTTCTTCATGACTTATACATGTTCGTATGACTATGAGATTATGCAACTCCCGTTTACCGGAGGAACACTTTGTGTGCTACCAGACGTCACAACGTAACTGGGTGATTATAAAGGTGCTCTACAGGTGTATCTGAAGGTACTTGTTGGGTTGGCGTATTTCGAGATTAGGATTTGTCACTCCGATTGTCGGAGAGGTATCTCTGGGCCCACTCGGTAATGCACATCACTATAAGCCTTGCAAGCATTGCAACTAATGAGTTAGTTGCGGGATGATGTGTTACGGAACGAGTAAAGAGACTTGACGGTAACGAGATTGAACTAGGTATTAAGATACCGACGACCGAATCTCGGGCAAGTAACATACCAATGACAAAGGGAACAACGTATGTTGTTATGCGGTTTGACCGATAAAGATCTTCGTAGAATATGTAGGAACCAATATGAGCATCCAGGTTCCGCTATTGGTTATTGACCGGAGACGTGTCTTGGTCATGTCTACATAGTTCTCGAACCCATAGGGTTCGCACGCTTAAAGTTCGATGCCGGTTATATTATGAGTTTATGTGTTTTGATGTACCGAAGGAGTTCGGAGTCCCGGATGAGATCGGGGACATGACGAGGAGTCTCGAAAGGGTCGAGACGTAAAGATCGATATATTGGACGACTATATTCGGACATCGGAAAGGTTCCGAGTGATTCGGGTATTTTCGGGAGTACCGGGGAGTTACGGGAATTCGTATTGGGCCTTAATGGGCCATACGGGAAAGGAGAGAAAGGCCTCAAAGGGTGGCCGCACCCCTCCCCATGGGCTGGTCCGAATTGGAGTAGGGAGGGGAGGCGCCCCCTTCCTTCCTTCTCCTTTTCCCTTCCCTTTCCTTCCCTCCTACTCCGACTACTTGGAAGGGCTCCTAGTTCTACTAGGAAAGGGGGAATCCTACTCCCGGTGGGAGTAGGACTCCCCTAGGGCGCGCCATAGAGAGGGCCGGCCCTCCCCCTCCTCCACTCCTTTATATACGGGGGCAGGGGGCACCCCAAAGACACAACAATTGATCTCTTGATCTCTTAGCCGTGTGCGGTGCCCCTCTCTACCATAATCCACCTCGATCATATCGTAGCGGTGCTTAGGCGAAGCCCTGCGTCGGTAGAACATCATCATCGTCACCACGCCGTCGTGCTAACGAAACTCTCCCTCAAGGCTCGGCTGGATCGGAGTTCGAGGGACGTCATCGAGTTGAATGTGTGCAGAACTCGGAGGTGCCGTGCGTTCGGTAGTTGATCAGTCGGATCGTGAAGACGTACGACTACATCAACCGCGTTGTGCTAACGCTTCCACTTTCGGTTTACGAGGGTACGTGGACAACACTCTCCCCTCTCGTTGCTATGCATCACCATGATCTTGCGTGTGCGTAGGAAAAGTTTGAAATTACTACGTTCCCCAACAGTGGTATCAGAGCCAGGTTTTATGCGTTGATGTAATATGCACGAGTAGAACACAAGTGAGTTGTGGGCGATATAAATCATACTGCTTACCAGCATGTCACACTTTGGTTCGACGGTATTGTTGGATGAAGCGGCCCGGACCGACATTACGCGTACGCTTACGCGAGACTGGTTTTACCGCCGTGCTATGCACGCAGGTGACTAGCGGGTGTCAGTTTCTCCAACTTTAGTTGAACCGAGTGTGGCTACGCCTGGTCCTTGAGAAGGTTAAAACATCACTAACTTGACAAACTACCGTTGTGGTTTTCGATGCGTAGGTAAGAACGGTTCTTGCTCAGCCCGTAGCAGCCACGTAAAACTTGCAACAACAAAGTAGAGGACGTCTAACTTGTTTTTGCAGGGCATGTTGTGATGTGATATGGTCAAGACATGATGAGATATAAGTTTTTGTATAAGATGATCATGTTTTGTTGAAGTTATCGGCAACTGGCAGAATCCTTATGGTTGTCTCTCTATTGCATAAGATGCAAGCGCCAAATAATTGCTTTACTTTATCGCTATGCGATAGCAATAGTTGGCGAGACGACCATGTGACGACACATTGATATAGATCAAGATGATGGAGATCATGGTGTCATGCCGGTGATGATGGAGATCATGACTATGCTTTGGAGATGGAGATCAAAGGCACAAGATGATGATGGCCATATCATGTCACATATTTTGATTGCATGTGATGTTTATCTTCTATATATCTTATTTTGCTTAGTTCGACGGTAGCTTTATAAGATGATCTCTCACTAATTATCAAGGTACAAGTGTTCTCCCTGAGTATGCACCGTTGCGAAAGTTCTTCATGCCGAGACACCACGTGATGATCGGGTGTGATAGGCTCTACGTTCAAATACAACGGGTGCAAAACAGTTGCACACGCGGAATACTCAGGTTAAACTTGACGAGCCTAGCATATAACAGATATGGCCTCGGAACACAAAGACCGAAAGGTCGAGCGTGAATCATATAGTAGATATGATCAACATAGTGATGTTCACCATTGAAACTACTCCATCTCACGTGATGACCGGACATGGTTTAGTTGATATGGATCACGTGATCACTTAGAAGATTCGAGGGATGTCTTTCTAAGTGGGAGTTCTTAAGTAATATGATTAATTGAACTTAAATTTATCATGAACTTAGTCCTGGTCGTATTAGCATATCTATGTTGTAGATGAATAGCTCGCGTTTAGCTCCCCTGTTTTATTTTTGATATGTTCCTAGAGAAAACTAAGTTGAAAGACGTTAGTAGCAATGATGCGGATTGGATCCGTGATCTGAGGTTTATCCTCATTGCTACACTAAAGAATTATGTCCTTAATGCACCGCTAGGTGACAGACCTATTGCAGGAGCAGATGCAGACGTTATGAATGTTTGGCAAGCTCAATATGATGACTACTTGATAGTTTAGTGCACCATGCTTAACAGCTTAGAATCGGGACTTCAAAGATGTTTTGAACGTCGTGGATCATATGCATGTTCCAGGAGTTGAAGTTAATATTTTAAGCAAATACCCGAGTTGGGAGATATGAAGTCTCCAACAAGTTCTATAGCTAAAAGATGGAGGAGAATAGCTCAAGCAGTGAGCATGTGTTCAGATTGTCTGGGTACTACAATCGTTTGAATCAAGTGGGAGTTAATCTTCCAGATAAAATAGTGATTGACAGAATTCTCTAGTCACCATCACCAAGTTAGTAGAACTTCGTGATGAACTATAGTATGCAAGGGATGATGAAAACGATTCCTGAGCTTTTCATGATGATGAAATCGATGAAGGTAGAAATCAAGAAAGAGCATCAAGTGTTGATGATTAACAAGACCACTAGTTTCAAGAAAAGGGCAAAGGGAAAGAAAGGGAACTTTAAGAAGAACGACAAGCAAGTTGCTGCTCAAGTGAAGAAGCCCAAGTCTGGTCCTAAGCCTGAGACTAAGTGCTTCTACTGCAAAGGGACTGGTCACTAGAAGCGGAACTGCCCCAAGTATTTGGCGGATAAGAAGGATGGCAAAGTGAACAAAGGTATATTTGATATACATATTATTGATGTGTATTTTACTAGTGTTCGTAGCAACCCCTCGGTATTTGATACTGGTTCAGTTGCTAAGAGTAGTAACTCGAAACGGGAGTTGCAGAATGAACAGAGACTAGTTAAGGGTGAAGTGACGATGTGTATTGGAAATGGTTCCAAGATTGATATGATCATCATCACACACTCCCTATACTTTCGGGATTAGTGTTGAACCTAAATAAGTGTTATTTAGTGTTTGCGTTGAGCATGAATATGATTGGATCATGTTTATTGTAATACGGTTATTCATGTAAGTTAGAGAATAATTGTTGTTCTGTTTACATGAATAAAACCTTCTATGGTCATACACCCAATGAAAATGGTTTGTTGGATCTCGATCGTGGTGATACACATTTTCATAATATTGAAGCCAAAAGATGCAAAGTTAATAATGATAGTGCAACTTATTTGTGGCACTGCCATTTAGGTCATATTGGTGTAAAGCGCATGAAGAAAATCCATGTTGATGGACTTTTGGAATCACTTGATTATGAATCAGTTGATGCTTGCGAACCGTGCCTCATGGGCAAGATGACTAAAACTCCATTCTCCGGAACAATGGAGCAAGCAACTGACTTATTGGAAATAATACGTACTGATGTATGCGATCCGATGAGTGTTGAGGCTCGCGGCGGGTGTCGTTATTTTCTGACCTTCACAAATGATTTGAGCAGATATGGGTATATCTACTTGATGAAACATAAGTCTGAAACATTTGAAAAGTTCAAAGAATTTCAGAGTGAAGTGGAAAATCATCGTGACAGGAAAATAAAGTTTCTATGATCTGATCGCGGAGACAAATATTTGAGTTACGAGTTTGGTCTTCAATTAAAACAATATGGAATAGTTTCACAAATTCGTGCCACCTGGAACACCACAGCATAATGGTGTGTCCGAATGTCATAACCGTACTATTATTGGATATAGTGCAATCTATGATGTTTCTTACCGATTAACCACTATAGTTTTGAGGTTATGCATTAGAGACAACTACATTCACGTTAAATAGGGCACCATCTAAATCCGTTGAGATGACACCGTATGAACTATGGTTTGGCAAGAAACCTAAGCTGTCGTTTCTTAAAGTTTGAGGTTGTAAAGCTTATGTGAAAAAGTTTCAACCTGATAAGCTCAAACCCAAATCAGAGAAGTGCGTCTTCATAGGATACCCAAAAGAAAATGTTGGGTACACCTTCTATCACAGATCCGAAGGCAAGATATTCATTTCTGAGAATGGATCCTTTCTAGAGAAGGAGTTTCTCTCGAAAGAAGTGAGTGGGAGGAAAGTAGAACTTGATGAGGTAACTGTACCTGCTCCCTTATTGGAAAGTAGTTCATCACAGAAATCTGTTCCTGTGACTACTACACCAATTAGTGAGGAAGCTAATGATGATGATCATGTAACTTCAGATCAAGTTACTACCAAACCTCGTAGGTAAACCAGAGTGAGATCCACACCAAAGTGGTACGGTAATCCAGTTCTGGAGGTCATGTTACTTGACCATGACGAACCTACGAACTATGAGGAAGCTATGATGAGCTCAGATTCCGCGAAATGGCTTGAGGCCATGAAATCTGAGATGAGATCCATGTATGAGAACAAAGTATGGACTTTGATTGACTTGCCCATTGATCGGCGAGCCATTGAGATTAAATGGATCTTTAAGAGGAAGACGGACGCTGATAGTAGTGTTACTAGCTACAAAGCTAGAATTGTCGCAAAAAGGTTTTCGACAAGTTCAAGGTGTTGACTACGATGAGAGTTTCTCACTTGTATCTATGCTTAAGTCTGTCTGAATCATGTTAGAAATTGCCGCATTTTATGAAATCTGGCAAATGGATAAACAAAACTGCATTCTTTAATGGATTTATTAAAGAAGAGTTATATATGATGCAACCAGAAGGTTTTGTCAATCCTAAAGGTACTAACAAAATATGCAAGCTCCAGCGATCCATCTATGGACTGGTGCAAGCATCTCAGAGTTGGAATATACGCTTTGATAAGTTGATCAAAGCATATAGTTTTATACAGACTTGCGGTGAAGCCTGTATTTACAAGAAAGTGAGTGGGAGCACTACGGTATTTCTGATAAGTATATGTGAATGACATATTGTTGATCGGAGATAATGTAGAATTATTCTGCAAAGCATAAAGGAGTGTTTGAAAGGAGTTTTTCAAAGAAAGACCTCGGTAAACTGCTTACATATTGAGCATCAAGATCTATAGAGATAGATCAAGACGCTTGATAAGTTTTTCAATGAGTACATACCTTGACAAGATTTTGAAGTAATTCAAAATGGAACAGTCAAAGAAAGAGTTCTTGCCTGTGTTACAAGGTGTGAAACTGAGTAAGAGTCAAAGCCCGACCACGGCAGAAGATAGAAAGAGAATGAAAGTCATTCCCTATGCCTTGGCCATAGGTTCTATAAAGTATGCCATGCTGTGTACCAAATCTATTGTATACCCTACACTGTTTTTGGCAAGGGAGTACAATAGTGATCTAGGAGTAGATCACTAGACAACGGTCAAAATTATCCTTAGTGGAATAAGGATATGTTTCTCGATTATGGAGGTGACAAAAAGGTTCGTCGTAAAGGGTTACATTGATGCAAATTTCGACACTGATCCAGATGACTCTAAATCTCAATCTGGATACATATTGAAAGTGGGAGAAATTAGCTAGAGTAGCTCCGTGCAGAGCATTGTTGACATAGAAATTTGCAAAATACTTACGGATCTGAATGTAGCAGACCTGTTGACTAAACTTCTCTCACAAGCAAAACATGATCACACCTTAGTACTCTTTGGGTGTTAATCACATAGCTATGTGAACTAGATTATTGACTCTAGTATACCCTTTGTGTGTTGGTCACATGACGATGTGAACTATGAGTGTTAATCACATGGTGATGTGAACTATTGATGTTAAATCACATGGCGATGTGAACTAGATTATTGACTCTAGTGCAAGTGGGAGACTGAAGGAAATATGCCCTAGAGGCAATAATAAAGTTATTATTTATTTCCTTATATCATGGTAAATGTTTATTATTCATGCTAGAATTGTATTAACCGGAAACATAATACATGTGTGAATACATAAACAAACAGTATGTCACTAGTATGCCTCTACTTAATAGCTCGTTGAATCAAAGATGGTTAAGTTTCCTAGCCATAGACCATAGACATGAGTTGTCATTTGATTAACGGGGTCACATCATTAGAGAATGATGTGATTGACTTGACCCATTCCGTTAGCATAAGCACTTGATCGTTTAGTATGTTGCTATTGCTTTCTTCATGACTTATACATGTTCCTATGACTATGAGATTATGCAACTCCCGTTTACCGGAGGAACACTTTGTGTGCTACCAAACGTCACAACGTAACTGGGTGATTATAAAGGTGCTCTACAGGTGTCTCCAAAGGTAGTTGGGTTGGCGTATTTCGAGATTAGGATTTGTCACTCCGATTGTCGGAGAGGTATCTCTGGGCCCTCGGTAATGCACATCACTATAAGCCTTGCAAGCATTGCAACTAATGAGTTAGTTGGGATGATGTATTCAGAACGAGTAAAGAGACTTGCCGGTAACGAGATTGAACTAGGTATTGAGATACCGACGATCGAATCTCGAATCTCGATCATCTCGTAGCGGTGCTTAGGCGAAGCCCTGCGTCGGTAGAACATCATCATCATCACCACGCCATCGTGCTGACGGAACTCTCCCTCAAGGCTCGGCTGGATCGGAGTTCGAGGGACGTCATCGAGTTGAACATGTGCAGAACTCGGAGGTGCCGTGTGTTCGGTACTTGATCGGTCGGATCGTGAAGACGTACGACTACATCAACCGCGTTGTGCTAACGCTTCCGCTTTCGGTTTACGAGGGTACGTGGACAACACTCTCCCCTCTCATTGCTATGCATCACCATGATCTTGCGTGTGCGTAGGAAAATTTTGAAATGACTACGTTCCCCAACAACTTCACTTTATCCTCTATTATTATTAGTTTTAATAAAGTTCAAATAATCTAGAATACCATGGTTAACCTGTTCTCTGAGTTTTCTATGTAATAAAATGACCCAAAAATAAAATTTCTCAAAATGTCCTGAAAATTTGGTATGATTTTTTCTGGAATAAATAAGAATTTTCGGCACTGAACACACCTGAGGGGGGTCCACTAGTTCGCCACAAGCAAGCATGGTAAGCCCACCCCCAAAGCTTGCCTATGTGGCTTGTGGGGCCCATGGGCACCCACTCAGTTGGTGCCCATGCCCCATGCCTTCTTCCACCTCCAGAAAAATTCATTCATGCTTCCTAGCTCATGTTCTTGCTCATCTGCGAACAACTTTTGTTCTCTTTGCTCGAAGCTCCATTTTCGAAATTGTTCGGAGGACATGTGTAGGATCGAAAGTAGGTCTAGAGGGGGGGGGGTTGATTAGACTACTTGACCAAATAAAAATCTAGCCTTTTCCCAATTTTAGTTTTGGGCAGATTTTAGCAACTAGTACAAGTCAAACAATCAACCTACACATGCAATTCTAAGACTGTAGCAGCGGAAAGTAAAACGTTGCATATGAAGGTAAAGAGAAGGGTTTGGAGAAGGCAAATGCAATGTAGACACAGAGATTTTTGGCGTGGTTCCGATAGGTGGTGCTATCGTACATCCACGTTGATGGAGACTTCAACCATGAAGGGTAACGGCTACGCGACTCCATGGAGGGCTCCACCCACGAAGGGTCCACGAAGAAGCAACCTTGTCTATCCCACCATGGCCATCGCCCACGAAGTACTTGCCTCACTCGGGTAGATCTTCACGAAGTAGGCGATCTCCTTGCCCTTACAAACTTCTTGGTTCAACTCCACAATCTTGTCAGAGGCTCCCAAGCGACACCTAACCAATCTAGGAGACACCACTCTCCAGAAGGTAATAAATGGTGTGTTGATGATGAACTCCTTGCTCTTGTGCTTCAAATGATAGTCTCCCCAACACTCAACTCTCTCTCACAGATTTGGCTATGGTGGAAAGATGATTTGAGTGGAAAGCAACTTGGGGAAGGCTAGAGATCAAGATTCTTGTGGTAGGATTGGAATATCTTGGTCTCAACACATGAGTAGGCGGTTCTCTCTCAGAAAATGAGTAGTGGAAGTGTAGGCATGTTGATGGCTCTCTCACAAATGGAGGGGGTATATATAGCCTCCACAAAAAATCGAACCATTACACACATTTGACCCAACTCGATCAGACCAAATAGAAGAACTCGGTGAGACCGATTCAGTTCAAAATGTGAACATTAGGAATCTCGGCGGGACCGACTGGAATAGCTCAGTGGGACCGATGTGCTAGGGCTAGGGCAAAACCTCATCTCGATGTAGTCGATTGCATGAACCCGGTGAGACCGATTTCAGCAAAGAGCAAACAGAGAGTTGGTCAAGCAAACTCGGTGGGACCAATCGCTCATTTCAGTGAGACCGAAATGTTACAAAGGGAAACAGAGAGTTTGCAGGGCCATCTCATTGAGACCCAGATCCGTATCGGTGTAACCGAATTGCTAGGGTTTCTGGCAGTGGCTATGTCAAGTGAACTCGGTGGCGCCAGATAGATCAAATCGGTGGGGCCGAGTTTGACTTTGAGTTTTGGACATATGTGGAAATGAGAAAGTGGCTGCGGGTTTTGGAGCAATATCACTAAGAACTTTGAGCAAGTAGACCATTAAGCAACACCTCATCCCCTTTTAATAGTATTGGCTTTCCTATGGACTCAATGTGATCTTGGATCACTAAAATATAAATGAAGAGTCTTGAGCTTTTGCCAACCTTTGTCCTTAGCATTTTGAGGGGTCCACATATCTCGTCCATGCCATGCCAATCACTGAACTTTCTGAAATATTTAACTTGAATTGATATTAGTTCAATGAGCTATGTGTTGTTATGAATTACCAAAACCACCCAGGGATTAGTTGCACTTTCAGTCTCCCCCTTTTTGGTAATTGATGACCATATAGATCAAAGCTTCGACAAATGATAATATGAATGAAATACATTGTCGCTTTGAGAAGTATGTGATAAGCAAGAGCTCCCCCTAAATTTGTGCATTATATAAAATTTTGTTTTGAATGCAAATGCACAATCGATTAGGATCATGGCTCACTCTTCCATGTCACACACATCTTGGTGGAGCGCTCAAAATGATAAGAGTTAAATAACATGCACTCATCACCAAAGATACAAGTGATTGATAATACACAAATAATCATTGGATACAGATAAGTAAGCACACATTAACCATCGTATGATCAAACACATGATCACATAAGTATCTCACGAGCATAGCACAAATTGTAGCATAGGAATCAAACAACCAAACGATCAAAGTAGCAAGAGAGGCAAATGAAAACCAATAAACAAGACACATTCTCTCTCTCGAAGCCTATGATCTATACACTTTCCCCCCTTTGGCAACAAGTTACCAAAAAGTTCGAAAACGTATAGTGCTAGACGACACTCTAGGCACAATCTCCGGGAGTTCCTAAAGGGGTCTTCTGGCTGGTCGCTCCGGTGTGCGTAGATGGCGTGGAGAGGAGGGTATCTGCAAATGCTTCAGCAAAAGTCTGTGGAGCTGGAGGCGTTGACACTAGAGGTACAACCGTGGCAGTTGCTGCAGGTGGTAAAGTGGCAGTCCTGAAGTCTCTGACAACTGGCACAGTTGATGACCTTTGTGCCCTTGGCACTCTTTGGAATGTGTTTATCGTGGTTCTCTCATCCCTGTCCTCAGCATCCTCCTGGAGCTTCTCCATAATTGTTTGTATCTCGGTGACCTTCACATGTAGGTCATGGAATTTTGTCTCAATGATCCTCTCGAGACTTTCCTGATTTTGAGTCAGGGTGGCCAAGCCCTTCTCAATTCTCATGGTGGCCTCAAGCAGATAACTGAGTTGATCTTGCTTGGTCTTGAGATTAGCAACTGAAGCATCTGGAGCACTTGTTGCCTTTTTTGTTTTTGCAACCTTTTCCTTCTCTATCTTCTCCCGGGCTTGTGCACAAGTAGGATGGGATGCATCCATGACAAACTCATTGTCCTCAAAATCTGGCCTCAGGGGAAGATGCTCTTTGTCTAGTAGATATGTCCCGGTTCCCATCTTGGAATTGATCAAAGCCTGAATGTGAGGGGCATATCCACAAGGTCTCTTCTGATCTGCAGCTGTCCTCTTCACAGTTTCTACAATCAAACTCATCACTTTAACTTCCGTGGCACATTAAATAAGTGAAGCAGGTTGATGGAGTGACCATGGATCATTCTATGATCTCCTGACTTGGGCAAGAGAGTGTGCCTTAATATAGTGTTCATTGTGGTCAAGCCGGAGAGCAGATATTATATAGATCCAAGCTTGTGAGTCTCCAAGGCTTTGTGAGGAATTGGCTTGTACATGTTAGCCATGGAGTTGTGATGCTTTCTAGGCCTAGCATATACATCAATGTCATTCTCCTCTTCCTATGGGGCATTGATCAGCTTGGCCCTTTCTGAGATAGTATATTGATATCTTATTCCTTTAGTCACCCAAACTATCTTTCCATGTGGGTAGAAGTGAGCAGTGGAGTAGAATTGCATTATCATCTCATCATTCCACTTTGTCAACTTTTGATCAACAAACTTGTCAACACCATTCAATTTGAATCTCTCATGCACACATAGGAAATAATATTCATTGTCATCAATGTATTTCTAGTCAACTCATTTCATATCACAAACAATGGATTTCTTGTCCAATAGGACAGTCTCATAGAAATCCAGTTGTTCCTTGATGTGAAAGCGATAGTCCACAATAGTTCTTCTTCCAATGGCATAGGGATCTGTCTATCTCCATAGTCTCAGGCCAACATCCTTTCTCATTTTCATGTTCTCTACCATGGGATGATCGTCACTATGATTTGGGATCTTGGGCATGAGCTTTCTGAGCACTTGTGGCTCTTCTTCTTGAGCTTCAGGCACTGGGGCCTTGTTCTTTTCAGCAGCAGAAATATTCCTTGTTGATCTCTTAGGTGCAGATGGCTTGGAAGCTTGAGCTTGAGCTGAAGGCTTGGGGGCAGACTTGGGCTTAGATGGAGCAGCCCTAGTCCTTATGGCATACCCCATAAGCTTCTGAGTGTTTGTAGGAGGTACAATATGCTCTTCCTCCTCCTCTTCTTCTTCATCAGAAGAATGCTTCTCAAACTCAACCATTGGATCTACCAGTTTGCACCATCTTCCTCTTTTCCTCTCTTTCTTCTCTGTTGCACCACTTGGTGCAGCAGCTGTTTCTTGAGTTGAAGCTCTGGCTTTTGACATTGAAGCTCTTTTGGAGGAGCTTTCTGCTTCTGAGAACTAGGCTTGGTGGCAGCAACAACATACTCTTTCTTGAGCACCTTCTTCTTGGAGGTCACCTCCTCCTCAATCACAAAATCCTCATCCTCAGATTCATATGTTCTCTTCTTCCTTTGCCTAGTAGATGCCTTAGGCAAGTTGCTGGGAGTGCTTCTGCTTCCATCATCATAGCTGCTAGAGGGACTAGTGCCCTCACTGAGGTTGAGCCGCTCTTCACTTGTTCTGACTATCACTGCCCTTTGACATTGTTGAAACTGACCGTGTGAATAGTTGGGTGTAGATAGAGTAGATGAGCATCACAAAGTACAGCTTATTTTTGCAAAAAATAATCAGAGTCTAAACATGCAGTTTCAGTCAGACCAAAATGCAGTTTGGTGACTCTGAGATGCTAGAGTTTCACAGAGAAAGTGATTTCAGTCGCACCGATCAGTACAATTCGGTCAGACCGAGTTGTACTTGTGCAATGGCCAGGGCCAATCGGTGTGACCAAGATCCTCAGATCGGCCAGTCCGAGATGGGTTCGGCAGAAACCTAACCCTAAGTTTTTGCATCAAATCTATTCTAAGGAATTGTTTGGTGGATAGATTTATCTCATACGTGGGAAGAACATATGCATTATACTTTGTACAAGAATCGGAGTAATGGAAAGCACAAAGGGTCAAATCCGTACCCTAACTTGGCGACATACTTGCTATGGCAGCAACGGCGATGAGGATTCCATTGACGGCGGCGGAGACCAACGATAGAAGGTCACTATTGACGACAGCGACGATCTGGAGACCAGGGGCGGCAGTGCTGGGAGGCGCGGTCGAGTGGTTTGAAGGAGTTTCCAAAATTTCAACCCAAGGTATATATACCCAGACGCTGTCGGTGTGACTGAGTGGAATGACTCGGTGGCACTGAGATGCAAAACTGCTAGCAGTTGCTGCAACTTGGTGTGACCGAATTGTTCTAATCGGTTGCACCGAGATAAAAACCTAGATCAACTTAATGATTTCGGTGAGACTGAGTAGGAGTGAGTTGGTCTGACCGAAAGGCATTAAGAGGTTTCGGAGTTAAGCCCTTGACGGATTGGTGGCTCTGAGTGGTCCTCACCCGGAGGGTCCGAATTTGACTTATTCAAACCTTGTGATGTAGCATGAATAGAGTTTGTGACGATAAAAAGCATATATAGCTAGAGGGAGTACTTAGGCATTCTTGTCCATCCATTTGGCAAAAGAAAAAACCAAACAAACAAAACTACAAATGGATGTCCTCGAATGTGGAAAATTATGCAATTAACATGCTCACACAATAAGATGGCAAATAAAACATGTGACTAAGCATGCACATACACTCTAGCATCTATCAAGCAGTTGGCGATGACTAGGTCATCTATATATGAGTATATTGACTTAGGAGTCAAATGAGAACATTTGATCATAGGTCATTGAGGGAGTCCTGGATTAGGGGGT
This sequence comes from Triticum urartu, assembly GCF_003073215.2. Taxonomy (NCBI): domain Eukaryota; kingdom Viridiplantae; phylum Streptophyta; class Magnoliopsida; order Poales; family Poaceae; genus Triticum; species Triticum urartu. Next base: position 654,508,344 of record NC_053024.1, on the reverse strand, counting down.
GTCCGGATAGCTGGACTATACCTTCGGCTGGACTCCTGGACTATGAAGATACAAGATTGAAGACTTCGTCCCGTGTCCGGAAGGGACTTTCCTTGGCGTGGAAGGCAAGCTTGGCGATACGGATATGTAGATCTCCTACCATTGTAACTGACTCTGTGTAACCCTAGCCCTATCCGTGTCTATATAAACCGGAGGGTTTTAGTCCGTAGGAAAAAGAACAATCATACCATAGGCTAGCTTCTAGGGTTTAGCCTCCTTGATCTCGTGGTAGATCTACTCTTGTACTAACCATATCATCAATATTAATCAAGCAGGAGTAGGGTTTTACCTCCATCGAGAGGGTCCGAACCTGGGTAAAAACATCGTGTCCCTTGTCTCCTTTTACCATCTGCCTAGACGCACAGTTCGGGACCCCCTACCCGAGATCCATCAAAATATTGTTTTACAATAATATATGCTATTCGAATATAGTATCCTTCGAGCACTACGTCTCTATTAAACGAGCGCCTTGCAGAACTTCCTGAAAATAGTGCTCGGAAGGTACTCGGCTTCCATCCGAGTCTGGGGATGCAACAGCGGTGGCCTCCATTTCCGCCCAGTATGTCTTGACACGGGCAAGAGCCATCCACGCACCCTCTATGCACGCTGACCTCTTCATCGCATTGATATGCGGCGCCGCACCAAGGAACTGCTGCACCAAGTTGAAATAACTTTTCAGCTCTGGCCTCTCTGGCCACAGATGACTCATGACATACTTCATGGCGCGTCTGGACAATCTATTTAGCTCGGCCCATTCGGCCAAACGATCGGCTAATGACAGTGGACGCTCCGGATTGTGGAACTGTGACCAAAAGAGCTTTTCCACTTCGCGATCTTCTTGATCTCGGAAGTGTTCGGCCGCATCTGCGGCACTCGCTGCCAAATCCAGATAGGTGTCCGCCGTACTCCACATCCGGTCTAACGGAGCATGTTTAGGATCACAGAACTTCCTCCGCAGCATAAAGGGCTTTCCAGCCGCGATCTCTCTGGCCTGACGCAGCTCCTCCTTCATAGCTCTCATCGCAGAGCGAGCATCCTTGGCACCGGCAACGGCCTTCTCCAGGTCCGTCTGTTCCGCCTGATCTTCTTTTTCAAGAAGCTTGCAACGGTCAGCAGCGCTCTTCAGCTTCACAGCCATCTCGGCCATTTCCTTCTTGCTTCGGCAGTGAGCAGCCTGTTCGGCTTTCAGCTCTTCAATTGCTTTTCCGGCAGCCGCATCACTTTTTCTGGCTTGCTCCTTGGCTCGGGCAAGTTCTGCCCAAAGATTCTCCATGGCAGCAGCACCATCTACATCAAGCGCACACATTGTAAGATACTGGCATAAAGCTCCTCTTACCAGGTGCCGCCGGAGTAATTACATACCTTATGCCTCGTCAAGCCGCTTGTTGACAAGTGCGATCTCGGCATCTGCCACGTCAAGTTGCCGCTTTAGCTCGGCAAATTCATCAGTCCGGCTGGCCACCCGACACTTCGCCACCTACGTATGAAGGCGGCATATTAGACCTGGGATTATGATCCTCTGCGTGCCGTCACTTTTGACAACGCACAGAGTCTCAGGGGCTACTATCTACACAGGGCGCATCTTATTTATGCGCAACTGTCCAAAAAGGGTACACTATTTCGCGTACCTCAAAACCTGTCAGTAAACTCCTGACGGCCTCGTGCAATTCGCTCTCCGCGGATGAAATCCTCTCAATCACCGTACCCATCAATGCACGGTGCTCCTCTGAGATAGATGCTCGCCCTAGCAGGTCCTTCAGCTCCTCCGACCGCGCACCAGACGGTGCGGGACTCGTTCGATGGCCCTTTTCGAAGGCCGGACGCGGAGGGCTTTGGGGGGCCATATGACTACCTTCCGGCCCTGCTGGATTCGGAGAAACCCTCCGCGATGATACCTCAGGGTCGCCCACCTCGCAAGGCGGTACGGCAGGGGGAGGCGTTCCGCTCTCCATCATCTCCGGAAGAAGATCCCCCAAGGACAAGCTCTGCTAAGAAGGGCTATGGTCCGAGCTACAAGGTAAATTTTCGATTACTCTTCTCAGATATAATGCAAGGATTTCTCTCATTTCTTAAAAGGAAAAACTCCTCTCTACTTACGGCTCGGTGGAGGGCTGATCCCCTTGAGGGCAGAATTCGACCGAAGTATCCCCCGGCGCAGGATCCTCTGACGAAGATTTCTTCCCCCGCTTTGAGGCCATGGTCTCCGGGTCGTCAGAGGCGGTCCTCTTCTTCCCCTGAGGAGAGGAATTTTTGATTCCTCCCTTCCGTACAACCTTCTTCGAGGAGGCTGTAGCTTCCTTGTCCCCTCCCTCGCTTTCCTCCGAAGGCACAACCTCCAACATCCTGACTAGCACGGCATCCGGCGTGGTCTTGGGGAGGGGGGCCGAACACCTGATTAGCTTTGCTTTCGCTATCCACTCCTGTTTAAAGGATAACTCTTTTAGGGGCAATTTTATGATAAATATACGGATAGCGAGTCCGGGCACAAGGCTACTTACTTGAGTATCCGGGCGATTGCAGCTCAGGCCTGCGTCCTCGGTCAAGTCCGGACACATTGCTTGTGATCCAAAGAAAATTTGTACATCTCCACGGGTGTTGCGCCCATGAAATGCTGGAGAGCTCGTGGTCCCTCCGGATTGAACTCCCACAAGCGAAGGGGGCGACGTTTGCCGGGCAAGGCTTGGCGGATCAACATGACCTGCGTCACGATGACCAGGCTAATGTCTCTTTCTAAGAGATCTCGAATGCGGCCCTGCAACAAGGGCACGTCCTTGGATGCCCCCCAGTCCAGTCCTTTATTGACCCATGACACTAGCTGTGGTGGGGGACCCGAGCGAAAGGCAGGTGGCACCACCCACTTGGTTCCCCTGGGAACGGTGATGTAAAACCACTCTTGCTGCCATAAGCTGGACTCCTCTTGAAAAGAGCCCTCGGGCCATGGAGCACCAGCATTCTTGCTTATAAAAGCACCTCCGCACTCCGCGTGCCGTCCCTCGATCATCTTCGGCTCTACTTTGAAGGTCTTGAGCCATAGTCCGAAGTGAGGAGTAATACGGAGGAAGGCTTCACACACGACAATGAATGAGGAAATATGGAGGATGGACTCCGGAGCTAAGTCATGAAATTTCAGCCCATAATAAAACATGAGCCCCCTCATGAAGGGATCCGTCGGGAAGCCTAGTCCCTGAAGGAAGTGAGACATGAACACCACACTCTCACCATGCTTGGGAGTGGGAATGACCTGCCCTTGAGCAGGCAACCTATGCCAGATTTCGCCAGTCAAGAACCTGGCCTCTCTCAACTTCAGCACGTCCTCCTCCGTGACGGAGGAGGGCATCCATCGGCCTCGAAGGTCGGAACCGGACATTGTCGAAGGTCCGAAGCGCCTGAAATCTAGAGCCTTGGGTGTTGGAACTCGAGGCGAAGGGCGAACTCGTTTGAGATTGAAAGAAAGGAGTAAGGCCTTGGTCTCTTTATAAGAGGTTGAATACCAAGGGCCCTCCCCGTGACCGTTTGGGACTCGCCTTTGATCGAGAAAACATACCAATGGGTACGACTGGGTTACCCACGCCCGTATTGATGAGAATCCCGGAATAAGGGGACACGATCTCTGCTTTGACAAGACGTGCCAAGGAAGCTGCCTCGCAAAACGCGCCGAGGTGGGACAGTAAAAACGATTCGAATAAGGGCTTGGACGTGGTGTGATGTCATGCTATAGAATACGTCAGCAGATTAGATTTGTGTAAATATTATTCTCTCTATGGCAATATGTGGAAACTTATTTTGTAGAGCCGGACACTATCCTTGTGTTCAAAAACCTTCTATGAAGTACTTGGAGGAGGAACTCGCCTTGCAATGCCGAAGACAATCTGCGCGCTGAACTCGTCGTCATTGAAGCCTGGTTCAGGGGCTACTGAGGGAGTCCTGGATTAGGGGGTGTCCGGATAGCCGGACTATACCTTCGGCCGGACTCCTGGACTATGAAGATACAAGATTGAAGACTTCGTCCCGTGTACAGAAGGGACTTTCCTTGGCGTGGAAGGCAAGGTTGGCGATACGGATATGTAGATCTCCTACCATTGTAACCGACTCTGTGTAACCCTAGCCCTCTCCGGTGTCTATATAAACCGGAGGGTTTTAGTCCGTAGGAAAAAGAACAATCATACCATAGGCTAGCTTCTAGGGTTTAGCCTCCTTGATCTCGTGGTAGATCTACTCTTGTACTACCCATATCATCAATATTAATCAAGCAGGAGTAGGGTTTTACCTCCATAGAGAGGGCCCAAACCTGGGTAAAAACATCGTGTCCCTTGTCTCCTGTTACCATCCGCCTAGACGCACAGTTCGGGACCCCCTACCCGAGATCCGCCGGTTTTGACACCGACAGTCATACTCATCGTTTAAGCACAAGTAGGGTTACCAGTTTTACATAAAGCATTGTTGTGTTCACATCATTAGAGTGCTTTAGCTCAATTTTCTTAGAGCAAAGCTCCCCCTAGATGTGATATCGCCCCTTAGAGGGATGAACTAACCTTGGGTTTTGTCGATGATGACTTCATGTAGAAGTTAAAGATGTGGATGCTCAATGTTGATGTAGATCATTTGGAGCAATCCATTGGAGTGAGTTACACTTTCAATACCTACATGGGTTAGTCCCACAAGGAACATACAAGGATATCCATAGACATAGAGTGAAACACACATATGATGATGTCCATGAATGCATTAGGTTACCTTGTCCCTTGTCTTACCAACAAGAGGGTTTGTGACTCCTTGAACTAGTGCAAGATATGGAAATTGATTACACTTGCCCTTGCCAAAACGAATATGAGTGAAGTATGTTGGCGGAGTCACCCTCAAGAACTCTCTAGTTCTTCTTATTGGGGATCCACATCAACTTGGTGGGAATCCTTGGAGTTGTAGTCGTACTTGATGAAGTAGAACTTGATGTAGTCTTGGGAAACCACTTGACCATGGCCTTAGGAGCTTATTCAAATGAATCAATCTCCTCTTGAAGCTTCTCCTTGCCTTTGATGTAGTCTAGGGAACCCACTTGACCATGGCCTTAGGAGCTTCTTCAAATGAATCAATCTCCTCTTGAAGCTTGTCCTTGCCTTTTAGCTTGTGGTCTTGTGGTGGAAGATAATCTTGAGCTTATGTTCCTTTGAAAGAAGTGGGTTCATACTTCTCTTGTGGAGGAACAAACTTCGTCTTGGAGGATTGATCTTCTTCCCACTCAAATCCATTGGCATTGAACTTTCGTTCAAAACCAACACCTTGATTCTTCCAGTGCCTTCCTTGCTTGTGTACAATTTCCTCAAATTGCTTACTTCCAGCAAGGCTCTTGTAAACACCTTTCTCTATAATTCCCTTCAATAAGCTATTTTATTGCTCAAGTGTAACTTGGATAAGAGAGTCATTAGTGGAATCAAGAGAACTACTAGCACTACTGCAGGATACTGCTAACGCGACGCTACGATCAGAGACCCTTCGATGAAACTGTGTGCAATGCCATAATCGCAAACGGTGGTGTAAAAAAACCGTCAAAAAGGTGCAAAACATTTGCGATGGAGGATGCATCAAACACGATTCAGATTTTTGTTGCGTGTGCGATGCAGGGCATACGGTTGAGCTTAATTAACTGTTTGCGATGAGGAGGAACAAAAGAAACGAGCAGCCAGATGAAGGTGTGTGCGATATACGACATACAATTCACTCAGATGAACTTGTTGTGATTAGGCAACACAAAAGAAACGGGCAGCCAGATGAAGGTGTGTGCGATATATGGCATGCGGTTCACTCGGATGAACTGTTTGCATTGAGGCAAGAGAACATAAACGGTTCAATATAATAAGATATTTGTGATACGTGGCAAACATGTCTGTAATCAGAAATGTGTGCGAATACCTATAATAACAGAAACGGTTCCCTAGTGTGGTCCGTGTTCATCTGATCATCATCTCCTTCTTGTGCTAGCTCGATGTGAAGGAAATATGCCCTAGAGGCAATAATAAAGTTATTATATATTTCCTTATATCATGATAAATGTTTATTATTCATGCTAGAATTGTATTAACCGGAAACTTAGTACATGTGTGAATACATAGACAAATAGAGTGTCACTAGTATGCCTGTACTTGACAAGCTCATTGAATCAAAGATGGTTAAGTTTCCTAGCCATAGACATGAGTTGTCATTTGATTAACGGGATCACATCATTAGAAAATGATGTGATTGACTTGACCCATTTCATTAGCTTAGCACTTGATCGTTTAAGTTTACTACTATTGCTTTCTTCATGACTTATACATGTTCCTATGACTATGAGATTATGCAACTCCCGAATACCAGAGGAACACTTTGTGTTCTACCAAACGTCACAACGTAACTGGGTGATTATAAAGGTGCGCTCTACAGGTCTCTCCGATGGTATTCGTGGAGTTGGCATAGATCAAGAATAGGATTTGTCACTCCGATTGCCGGAGAGGTATCTCCGGGCCCTCTCGGTAATACACATCACTAGAAGCCTTGCAAGCAAAGTGACAAATGAGTTAGTTTCGGGATGTTGCATTACAGAACGAGTAAAGAGACTTGCCAATAACGATATTGAACTAGGTATTGAGATACTGACGATCGAATCTCGGGCAAGTAACATACCGATGAAAAAGGGAACACCGATTGTTGTTATGCGGTTTGACCGATAAAGATCTTCGTAGAATATGTAGGAACCAATATGAGCATCCAAGTTCCTCTATTGGTTATTGACCAGAGACATGTCTCAGTCATGTCTACATAGTTCCCGAACCCGTAGGGTCCGCACGCTTAAAGTTCTATAACGATCGGTAATATGAGTTTTGTGTTTTGATGTACCGAAGGTTGTTCGGAGTCCCGGATATGATCACAGACATGACAAGGAGTCTCGAAATGGTCGAGTCATAAAGATTGATATATTGGATGACTATGTTCGGATACCGGAAAGGTTCCGGAAGGTTTTGGACATTTACCGGAGTACCGGGGGGTTACCGGAACCCCCCGGGGAGTATATTGGGCCTAATGGGCCTTAGTGGGAGAAGAGGAGGGGCAGCCAAGGGTAGCCGCGCTCCACTCCCCCATTGGACAAGGAGGGGGGGGGGGGCGGGGCGACGCCCCCCTTTCCTTCTCTCTTCTCTCCCTTCTCCTCTCCTACTCCAACTAGGAAAAGAGGGAGTCCTACTCCCGGTGGGAGTAGGACTCCCCCCTTGGCGCGCCCTCCTCCTTGGCCGACCGCTGCTACCTCTTGAGCACTGCGTTGGTTTTCCCTGAAGAGGAAGGGATGGTGCAGCAAAGTAGCGTAAGTATTTCCCTCAGTTTTTGAGAACCAAGGTATCAATCCAGTAGGAGGCTACGTGCGAGTCCCTCGCACCTGCACAAAACAAATAAATCCTCGCAACCAAGGCAAATAGGGGTTGTCAATCCCTATAGGGCCACTTACGAGAGTGAGATCTGATAGATATGATAAGATAATATTTTTGGTATTTTTATGATAAAGATGCAAAGTAAAATAAAGGCAAAGTAATAGCAAAGGAAATAACTAAGTAATAGGAGATTAACATGATAAAGATAGACCCGGGGCCATTGGTTTCACTAGTGGCTTCTCTCGAGAGCATAAGTATTCTACGGTGGGTGAACAAATTACTATTGAGCAATTGACAGAATTAAGCATAGTTATGAGAATATCTAGGTATGATCATGTATATTGGCATCACGTCCGAGACAAGTAGACCGACTCCTGCCTGCATCTACTACTATTACTCCACTCATCGACCGCTATCCAGCATGCATCTAGAGTATTAAGTTAAAAATAGAGTAACGCCTTAAGCAAGATGACATGATGTAGAGGAATAGACTCATGCAATATGAAGAAAACCCAATCTGGTTATCCGCGATGGCAACAATACAATACGTGCCTTGCTGCTCTTACTGTCACCAGGAAAGGGCACTGCAAGATTGAACCCAAAGCTAAGCACTTCTCCCATTACAAGAAAGATCAATCTAGTAGGCCAAACCAAACTGATAATTCGAAGAGACTTGCAAAGATAATAAATCATACATAAAAGAATTCTGAGAAGATTCAAATATTATTCATAGATAGACTTGATCATAAACCCACAATTCATCGGTCTCAACAAACACACCGCAAAAAGAAGATTACATCGAATAGTTCTCCACAAGAGAGGGGGAGAACATTGTATTGAGATCCAAAAAGAGAGAAGAAGCCATCTAGCTACTAACTATGGACCGGTAGGTCTGAGGTAAACTACTCACACTTCATCGGAGAGGCTATGGTATTGATGTAGAAGCCCTCCGTGATCGATGCCCCCTCCAGCGGAGCTCTGGAATAGGCCCCAAGATGGGATCTCGTGGATACAAAAAGTTACGGCGGTGGAATTAGGTTTTTGGCTCCATATCTGATCGTTTGGGGGTATGTGGATATATATAGGAGGAAGGAGTACGTCGGTGGAGCAACAGGGGGCCCATGAGGGTGGAGGGCGCGCCTGGTGGGGGTGGGCGCGCCCCCCTACCTTGTGGCCTCCTGTTTTATTTCTTGATGTACGGTCCAAGTCTCTCTGGTCTTATTTGTTGAGAAAATCACGTTCCTGAAGGTTTCATTCTGTTTGGACTCCGTTTGATATTCCTGTTCTTTGAAACCCTAAAATAGGCAAAAACAACAATTCTGGGCTGGGCCTTCGGTTAATAGGTTAGTCCCAAAAATAATATAAAAGTGGATAATAAAGCCCAATAATGTCCAAAATAGTAGATAATATAGCATGGAGCAATCAAAAATTATAGATACGTTGGAGACGTATGAAGCATCCCCAAGCTTAATTCCTGCTTGTCCTCGAGTAGGTAAATGATAAAAATAGAATTTTTTATGCGGAGTGCTAGTTGGCATAATTTTAATGTAATTTTTCTTAATTGTGGTATGAATATTTAGATCCGAAAGATTCAAGACAAAAGTTTAATATTGACATAAAAATAATAATACTTCAAGCATACTGACAAAGCAATTATGTCTTCTCAAAATAACATGGCAAAAGAAAGTTATCCCTACAAAATCATATAGTCTGGCTATGCTCTATCTTCACCACACAAAATATTTAAATCATGCACAACCCCGATGACAAGCCAAGAAATTGTTTCATACTTTTGACATTCTCAAAACTTTTTCAATCTTCACGCAATACATGAGCATGAGCCATGGACATAGCACTATAGGTGGAATAGAGTGGTGGTTGTGGAGAAGACAAAAAGGAGAAGATAGTCTCACATCAGCTAGGCGTATCAACGGGCTATGGAGATGCCCATCAATAGATATCAATGTGAGTGAGTAGGGATTGCCATGCAACGGATGCACCAGAGCTATAAGTATATGAAAGCTCAAAAAGAAACTAAGTGGGTGTGCATCCAACTTGCTTGCTCATGAAGACCTAGGGCATTTTGAGGAAGCCCATAATTGGAATATAAAAGCCAAGTTCTATAATGAAAATTTCCCACTAGTAAATGAAAGTGATAACATGAGAGACTCTCTACTATGAATATCATGGTGCTACTTTGAAGCACAAGTGTGGTAAAAGGATGGTAACATTGTCCCTTCTCTCTTTTTATCTCATTTTTTTATTTGGGTCTTTTCTCCTTTTTTATGGCCTCTTTTCTTTCTTTTTTTATTTTTCGTCCGGAGTCTCATCCCGACTTGTGGGGGAATCATAGTCTCCATCATCCTTTCCTCACTGGGACAATGCTCTAATAATGATGATCATCACACTTTTATTTTTCTTACAACTCAAAAATTACAACTCGATACTTACAACAAAATATGACTCTATATGAATGCCTCCGGCGGTGTACCGGGATATGCAATGACTCATGAGTGACATGTATGAAAGAATTATGAATGGTGGATTTGCCACAAATACGATGTCGACTACATGATCATGCTAAGCAATATGACAATGATGGAGTGTGTCATAATAAATGGAACGGTGGAAATTTGCATGGCAATATATCTCGGAATGGCTATGGAAATGCCATAATAGGTAGGTATGGTGGCGGTTTTGAGGAAGGTATATGGTGGGTGTATGATACCGGCGAAAGGTGCACGGTATTAGAGAGGCTAGCAAAGGTGGAAGGGTGAGAGTGCGTATAATCCATGGACTCAACATTAGTCATAAATAACTCATATACTTATTGCAAGAATCTACAAGTTATCAAAGCAAAGTATTACACGCATGCTCCTAGGGGGATAGATTGGTAGGAAAAGACCATCGCTCGTCCCCGACCGCCACTCATAAGGAAGACAACCAATAAATAAATCATGCTCCGACTTCATCACATAATGGTTCACCATACGTGCATGCTACGGGAATCACAAGCTTCAACACAAGTATTTCTCAAATTCACAACTACTCAACTAGCATAACTTTAATATCACCATCTCCATATCTCAAAACAATTATCAAGTATCAAACTTATCATAGTATTCAACACACTCAGAAGAAAGTTTTATTATTAATCTTGTGTACCAAGCATATTAGGATTTTAAGCAAATTACCATGCTATTAAGATTCTCAAAATAATCTAAGTGAAGCATGAGAGATCAATAGTTTCTATAAAACAAATCCACCACCGTGCTCTAAAAGATATAAGTGAAGTACTAGAGCAAAATTATATAACTCAAAAGATATAAGCGAAGCACATAGGGTATTCTAAAAAATTCTAAATCATGTATGGCTCTCTCAAAAGGTGTGTACAGCAAGGATGATTGTGGTAAACTAAAAAGCAAAGACTCAAATCATACAAGACGCTCCAAGCAAAACACATATCATGTGGCGAATAAAAATATAGCTTCAAGTAAAGTTACCGATAGAAGTAGACGAAAGAGGGGATGCCTTCCGGGGCATCCCCAAGCTTTGGATTTTAGGTCTCCTTAGATTATCTTGGGGGTGACATGGGCATACCCAAGCTTAGGCTCTTTCCACTCCTTGTTCCATAGTCCATCAAATCTTTACCCAAAACTTGAAAACTTCACAACACAAAACTTAAGGTAGAAAATCTCGTGAGCTCTGTTAGCGAAAGAAAACAAAAGACCACTTCAAGGTACTGTAATGAACTCATTATTTATTTATATTGGTGTTATACCTACTGTATTCCAACTTCTCTATGGTTTATAAACTATTTTACTAGCCATAGATTCATCAAAATAAGCAAACAACACACAAAAAACAGAATCTGTGAAAAACAGAAAAGCCTGATGTAATATGTAGCTAGCGCAAGATCTGGAACCCCAAAAATTCTAAAATAAATTTCTGGACGTGAGGAATTTATCTATTAATCATCTGCAAAAAGAATTAGCTAAATAGCACTTTCCAAATAAAAATGGCATCAGTTCTCGTGAGCACTAAAGTTTCTGCTTTTTACAGCAAGTTCAACAAGACTTTCCCCAAGTCTTCCCAACGGTTCTACTTGGCACAAACACTAATTAAACACAAAAAACACAACCAAAACAGAGGCTAGATAAATTATTTATTACTAAATAGGAGCAAAAATCAAGAAATAAAAATAAAATTGGGTTGCCTCCCAACAAGCGCTATCGTTTAACGCCCCTAGCTAGGCATAACAAGCAAGAATAGATCTAGGTATTGCCATATTTGGTAGGCAATTCTTCGATGAGGCCTCTACCATATTTAGGAATTTCTTTCTTTTTATTAATTATCAAAATTTTAGGCACAAGATCAAAAAATTCGTTTGTAACAAATGGTTCCTCAATGATAGCAAAAAAATTGGGATGAATACTTATAGATTTGAGATCCGCATTTTCCTTACTAGATGATTTACCCTTATTTTTAGGAACGTACATAAGCTTGGCAACTTTAGTGGAAAGACTTGGAGTATTCTTTACAGAAGAAAAAGCGGTTCCCAAGTTGGTAATAATATTCTCAAGTTTATCGATCCTAACGGAATCGTGATTTATTTTCTCATTAACTATGGGTTCCTTTTCTTTAATACCTTTCAAAGTAACTCCTACTTTAGATCCATATTGAGAGATTCAGCTGTGGATCTTTTTATCGAAATTTTCAATTAACTCCACGGTAGCAACCTTATTTTCAATAATCTCAAGCCTTTGCATTATATGCTCCAAAGTTAATATAGTTCCATTAACCAAGAGAGGGGGTGAGCCAAATAAATCTAACATAGTATTATAAGAATCAAAAGTATGGCTACCCAAAAAGTTCCCTCCGGTAATAGTATCAAGAACATAACGGTGCCAAGGAGTAATGCCTACATAAAAATTGTGAAGAAGAACGGAAGTAGATTGCTTCCTAGTGGATCTATTTTGAGCATTGCAAATTCTATACCAAGCATCTTTTAGATTTTCTCCCTCCCTTTGCTTAAAATTTAGAATTTCATTCTCGGGAGACAACGGAGAAGATAAGGGACTAGCCATAACGACAAGCAAACAAACTAACACACAAGAAAACAAAAAGCAAGCAAACAAAAAGAGGCAAATAGAGAGGGAGGATAGAGAGATAGGGCAAATAAAACGGCAAGGGTGAAGTGAGGGAGAGGAAAACGAGAGGAAAATGGCAAATAATGTAATGCGGGAGATAAGGGTATGTGATGGGTACTTGGTATGTTGACTTTTGCGTAGACCTCCTCGGCAACGGCGCCAGAAATCCTTCTTGCTACCTCTTGATCACTGCGTTGGTTTTCCCCGAAGAGGAAGGGATGATGCAGCAAAGTAGCGAAAGTATTTCCCTCAGTTTTTGAGAACCAAGGTATCAATCCAGTAGGAGGCTACGCGTGAGTCCCTCGCACCTGCAAAAAACAAATAAATCCTCGCAACCAACGCAAATAGGGGTTGTCAATCCCTATAGGGCCACTTACGAGAGTGAGATCTGATAGATATGATAATATAACATTTTTGGTATTTTTATTATAAAGATGCAAAGTAAAATAAAGGAAAAGTAAATAGCAAAGGAAATAACTAAGTAATAGGAGATTAATATGATAAAGATAGACCCGGGGCTTCTCTCGAGAGCATAAGTATTCTACGGTGGGTGAACAAATGACTGTTGAGGAATTGACAGAATTGAGCATAGTTATGAGAATATCTAGGTATGATCATGTATATAGGCATCACGCCCGAGACAAGTAGACCGACTCCTGCCTGCATCTACTACTATTACTCCACTCATCGACCGTTATCCAGCATGCATCTAGAGTATTAAGTTAAAAACAGAGTAACGCCTTAAGCAAGATGACATGATGTAGAGGGATAGACTCATGCAATATGAAGAAAACCCCATCTTGTTATCCTCGATGGCAACAATACAGTACGTGCCTTGCTGCCCTTACTGTCACCGGGAAAGGACACCGCAAGATTGAACCCAAAGCCAAGCACTTCTCCCATTGCAAGAAAGATCAATCTAGTAGGCCAAACCAAACTGATAATTCAAAGAGACTTGCAAAGATAACCAATCATACATAAAATAATTCAGATAAGATTCAAATATTATTCATAGATAGACTTGATCATAAACCCACAATTCATCGGTCTCAACAAACACACTGCAAAAAGAAGATTACATCGAATAGTTCTCCACAAGAGAGGGGGAGAACATTGTATTGAGATCCAAAAAGAGAGAAGAAGCCATCTAGCTACTAACTATGGACCCGTAGGTCTGAGGTAAACTACTCACACCTCATCGGAGAGGCTATGGTGTTGATGTAGAAGCCCTCCATGATCGATGCCCCCTCCAGCGAAGCTCCGGAACAGGCCCCAAGATGGGATCTCGTGGATACAGAAAGTTACAGTGATGGAATTAGGTTTTTGGCTCCGTATCTGATCGTTTGGGGGTACGTGGATATATATATAGGAGGAAGGAGTACATCGGTGGAGCAACAGGGGGCCCACGAGGGTGGAGGGCGCGCCTGGTGGGGATGGGCGCGCCCCCCTACCTTGTGGCCTCCTGTTTTATTTCTTGACGTATGGTCCAAGTCTCTCTGGTCTTACTTGTTGAGAAAATCACGTTCCTGAAGGTTTCATTCCGTTTGGACTCCGTTTGATATTCCTTTTCTTCGAAACCCTAAAACAGGCAAAAAACAGCAATTCTGGGCTGGGCCTCCGGTTAATAGGTTAGTCCCAAAAATAATATAAAAGTGGATAATAAAGCCCAATAATGTCCAAAACAGTAGATAATATAGCATGGAGCAATCAAAAATTATAGATACGCTGGAGACGTATCAGCCGCCTCCCCCTAGCTCCTTTATATACGGGGGCATGGGGCACCCCACAGACACACAAGTTGATCATTGATCTCTCTCGTCCGTGTGCAGTGTGATAACCCACAAGTATAGGGGATCACAGCAGTTTTCGAGGGTAGAGTATTCAACCCAAATTTATTGATTCGACACAAGGGGATCCAAAGAATATTCTCAAGTATTAGCAGCCGAGTTGTCAATTCAACCACACCTGGAAACTTAATATCTGCAGCAGAGTATTTAGTAGCAAAGTAATATGATAGTAGTGGTAACGGTAGCAAAAGGTAACGGTAGCAAACGTAATGTTTTTGGTATTTTGTAGTGATGATAGCAATAGCAACAGAAAAGTAAATAAGCGAAGAACAATATATGGAAAGCTCGTAGGCAATGGGTCAATGATGGAGAATTATGCCGGATGCGGTTCATCATGTAACAATCATAACATAGGGTGACACAGAACTAGCTCCAATTCATCAATGTAATGTAGGCATGTATTCTGAATATAGTCATACGTGCTTATGGAAAAGAACTTGCATGACATCTTTTGTCCTACCCTCCCGTGGCAGAAGGGTCCTAATGGAAACTAAGGGATATTAAGGCCTCTTTTTAATAGAGTACCGAAACAAAGCATTAGCACATAGTGAATACATGAACTCCTCAAACTACGGTCATCACCGGTAAGTATCCCGATTATTGTCACTTCGGGGTTAACGGATCATAACACATAATAGGTGACTATAGACTTGCAAGATAGGATCAAGAACTCTCATATATTAATGAAAACATAATAGGTTCAGATCTTAAATCATGGCACTCGGGCCCTAGTGACAGGCATTAAGCATAGCAAAGTCATAGCAACATCAATCTCAGAACATAGTGGATACTAGGGATCAAACCCTAACAAAACTAACTCGATTACATGATAGATCTCATCCAACCCATCACCGTCCAGCAAGTCTACGACGGAATTACTCACGCACGGCGGTGAGCATCATGAAATTGGTGATGGAGGATGGTTGATGATGACGATGGTGACGGATTCCCCTCTCCGGAGCCCCTAACGGACTCCAAATCAGCCCTCCCGAGAGGTTTTAGGGCTTGATGGCGGCTCCGTTTCGTAAAACGCGATGAATTCTTCTCTCTGATTTTTTCTCCCTGAAAGCAAATATATAGAGTTGGAGTTGAGGTCGGAGGAGCTCCAGGGGGCCCACGAGGTAGGGGGGCGCGCCCTAGGGGGGCAGGCGCGCCCCCACCCTCGTGGACAGGTGGTGGGCCCCCTGGTCTTCATCTTTTGCAAGGATTTTTATTATTTCTGAATAGATGTTCCATGAAGTTTCAGGTCATTCCAAGAACTTTTGTTTCTGCACATAAATAACACCATAGCAATTCTGCTGAAAACAGCGTCAGTCCGGGTTAGTTCCATTCAAATCATGCAAGTTAGAGTCCATAACAAGGGCAAAAGTGTTTGGAAAAGTAGATACGACGGAGATGTATCAACTCCCCCAAGCTTAAACCTTTGCTTGTCCTCAAGCAATTCAGTTGATAAACTGAAAGTGATAAAGAAAAACTTTTACAAACTCTGTTTGCTCTTGTTATTGTAAATATGTAAAGCCAGCATTCAAATTTTTAGCAAAGATTATGACTAACCACATTCACAATAACGCTTAGGTCTCAAGTTTACTCATATCAATGGCATAATCAACTAGCGAGCAATAATAATAAATCTCGGATGACAACACTTTGTCAAAACAATCATAATATGATATAACAAGATGGTATCTCGCTAGCCCTTTCTGAGACTGCAAAACATAAATGCAGAGCACCTTTAAAGATCAAGGACTGACTAGACATTGTAATTCATGGTAAAAGAGATCCATTCAAGTCATACTCAATGTAAACTAACAGTAATGAATGCAAATGATGGTGGTGCTCTCCAACTGGTGCTTTTTAATAAGAAGATGATGACTCAACATGAAAGTAAATAGATAGGCCCTTTGCAGAGGGAAGCAGGGATTTGTAGAGGTGCCAGAGCTCAGTTTTGAAATAGAGATGAATAATATTTTGATCGGTATACTTTCATTGTCAACATAACAACCAAGAGATGGCAATATCTTCCACGCTACACACATTATAGGAGGTTCCCAAATAGAATGGTAAAGTTTATACTCCCCCTCCACCAACAAGCATCAATCCATGGCTTGCTCGAAACAATGAGTGCCTGCAACTAACAAGAGTCCCAGGGGGAGTTTTGTTTGCAATTATTTTGATTTGATTTGCATAAAGCATGGGACTGGGCATCCTGGTGACCAGCCACTTTCTCGTGAGTGAGGAGCGGAGTCCACTCCTCTTGAGAATAACCCACCTAACATTGAAGATACGGACAGCCCTAGTTGATACATGAGCTATTCGAGCATACAAACACTACAAAAAAAAGACACATCCGTGACATTTTGGGCCGAACGAAATTTTTTTCTGTCATACATATGACACTTCTATGACGATAATTGTGACAAAACATGGTATCATCATAGATGTGGTGGGCTCCTACTTCTATGACAAAAAAATCATGACAGAAAATGGGCTTTTCGTCCTGGGCGGGCCGGAGACGCAGCTGCATGACATTCTTTGGGCCGTCCATGACGGAAAAACCATGGTAGAAGCGAGGGCGAGGAAAATTTCGAGGAGTTCCTGGTTACGGTGGGAGGTCGGGGGCCGAGCGATGCACGTTTCTCTCGTACACATACACGCGTGTGTGTGAGGCGTTGGGCTCTAATTGAACCCAAGCGATTGCACTGCAGGCTACGCGTTACTGAACCCGAGCGATCGATCGATGGCTGTTAACTGAATCCGATCGAGCGATTCCTTCGCTACTGCTGCTAACTGAAGCCGATCGATGCTGCCTCTGGATGAACAGTGGGCGTTGCAGGGGGGGGGGTTGGATGAACAGTTCCCGGTGGGGGTGGATGAACAGGACCCCGTGGTGTTGCCTCTGGATGAATAGGACCCCGATCGATCGAGCCGGTTGGGGCTGGATGAACAGGACCTCGTGGAGGGCTGGATGAACAGGACCACCCCGTGGAGGACAGGATGAACAGTAGACGGTGGAGGGCAGGATGAACAGTAGCCCGTGGAGGGGTGGTTGAACAGGAGCCCGTGGAGAGGGCTGGTTGAATAGTAGCCGGTGGAGTAGCGCGCGGTGGAGGTTGGATGAACAGAAGCCCGTGGATGAATAGTCGCAGGTGGAGGCTGGAGGAGGTCGACGGTGGATGAACAGTAGCTCGTGGAGGCTGGAGGGGGTCGACGGTGGAGATGAACAGTATCCCGTGGAGTCCGTTTTGCGGTACGCCACACCCCTCCCGATGAAACAGGACCCCAGTTTCGACCGTAGCGCTCCAACACAAGTCCGTTTCATCCGTTTTGCGGTACGCCACACCCCTCCCGATGAACAGAACCCCCGTTTCGACCGTAGGAGGTCCGTTTCCTCCGTTTTGTGGTACGCCAGACCCCTCCCGATCAACAGGACCCCGTTCCGAACGTAGGAGGTCCGTTTCCTCCATTGTGCGGTACGTCAGGCCTCGTTTCCATCGCCTGTTCCGTCCAAGCCCTCCCGATGAACACGACCACGCATTCCGTTCCGACCCAGCCAGTTGGCTCCCATGCATTCCGTTGCCTCCGCATGAACACGACGCATTCCGTTGCCTCCCCATGAACACGACGCATTCCGTTGCCTCCCCATGAACACGACGACGACGATGTTTCTCCGTTCCGACCCAGCCATGTACACGAGCCCTGGCCGTACGTATGCGCGAGTAGGCGTTCGAGACCCCGCCCGTATGGACACATACGTGGCCGTATTTTCTTTCTTGC
The DNA here is from genome assembly GCF_003073215.2 of Triticum urartu. Classification (NCBI taxonomy): domain Eukaryota; kingdom Viridiplantae; phylum Streptophyta; class Magnoliopsida; order Poales; family Poaceae; genus Triticum; species Triticum urartu. Next base: position 654,490,140 of record NC_053024.1, on the reverse strand, counting down.
ATCCTGGTCGCTGTACGTACGTGTACATGCTACATGCGCGCCTCTACGACGACACGTGCGCGCCTCTACATCGACCAGTATGTACGTACACGTTCGCGACCAGAATGACAACGCTACGTACGCTTCGACCAGGTGGGTCCCGACTGTCAGGCACTTCCTTGCGTGCAAAGATGTAGCTGGTGGGTCCCAGCAGTCAGGGGGCGAATCATTTTTTTCCCGGACGCACTTCCTTGCGTGCAAAGATGTAGCTGGTGGGTCCCAGCAGTCAGGGAGAAACGTTTTTTTCGCGAAATACAGTGGCCCATCCGGTGGGTCCCAGCTGTCAGGTGGAGGAATCATTATTTTCCGTGTAATAAGGAGGCATTTCCTTGCTGCGACCGTGGACCCAGCTATCAGCCTCTCCACGTACAGTCCACGTCCGATGGAAGTCGCTCCTTGACCACGTTGACCACGCCACGCCGAGAGCACCAGGGCGGTGGACGACGGCGAGGCCTAGGAAGGGGACGACACGGAGGCAGGGAAGACTCGGCAGTTGTTTCCCACGCGGAGGGGAGTACGACTGTACGAGGGTTTACTGGTTCGTCTGCCGTCGCCGGAGAATAACAGCAGGTGTGGGTGAGTAGAGAGATGGCTAGGCCAGCGATGGGAGTACGGGCGGTGAGGCCTGCGCGGCAGCACAGCCGGCCGTGAGGAGGAGGGAGCAGGCAGTCCCGCCGGCGCTTGTTTGAGCGGCTGGAGTAGGAAGAGCAGAGATTGAAGTAGCACGACGGCCGTTGGATGGACATCCAACAGTCAGTGCTTGTGCGTCAACCTTTTTTTAGGAAAGCCTCAAATCTATGGAAAATAGCATACAACCCATCTGCCATTATTTCTAATAATTTACAGCCCATTTGCTAATTTTTAAGGCTTTTTTGGAGCCCATATTCTTTTTGTTAGCATTATAGCCCATATTGTGGCAACGGTTAAAAAATTATACGAAATTTTGCATATTTCGGTGCGGTCCGAACTATTTTTAATCCCGAAATTTCGACTCACATTCAAACTGATTTAAAAAATAAATGTATATCAATATAAAATCCAACAAATTCTCCACGCATAAAAATTAGTGTAATTTAAAATCTTGAAATAAAAAAAAGATATTTGAAACTAATTGCCGGTTTGATGTGTTTTAAAAATGTACAACCCATTTCTCATTACTGATGGGCCATTTTCTCGGCCAGCCGAATGAAAGCTCTCCTCGTCTTGAAAGATTTGCAGCCCAACAGGCCTGACAAAGCGACTTACTTGGCAAATCACAAAAAAACTGGGCTGTGGCCGTGGACCCAGCTGTCAGCCTCTCGACGTACAGTTCTCTTCCGATGAAAGTCATTCCTTGACCACGTTGACCACGCCGCACGGAGAGCACCACGGCGGTGGACGACGCGACAGTGGTAGCCCGCGCGGAGAGGACTACGAGGGTTCACTGGTTCGGCTGCGGTGTGAGGCTGCCGTCGCCGCAGGGCCTGGCCAGTGGTGGGAATAGTAGGGGGCGGCGAGGCCTCTCTGGCAGCACAGCCAGCCACGGGAGGCAGGAGCATGCGGCACGACCGGCGCTGCTTTGGGCGGCTGGAGCAAGAAGACCAGAGGTTGAAGAAGCACTACGGCCGTTGGATGGACATCGTACGGTCACTGGAGCTAGAATCGTTCATATTGACTAAGTTGACAAAGCCCTTCATTCCCGTCAACTTAGTAGGCCCACAAGTCAGCCTCCCAGCAAGGTGGGTCCCAGCTAGCCGGGGGAGTATTCATTTTTTTGTGCGTAATAAGGAGGCACTTCCGGTGGGTCCGAGCTGACAGCGAGGGGAACGTTTTTTCGCGAAATATGGTGGCCCATTCGGTGGGTCCTAGCAGTCAGGGGGAAACGAATTTTTTTTCACAAAATACTGGTGGCCCGTTCGGTGGGTCCCTGCTATCAGGTGGAGGAATCATTATTTTCCGCGTAATAAGGAGGCACTTCCTTGCTGCCGCCGTGGACCCAGCTGTCAGCCTCTCCACGTACAGTCCACGTCCGATGGAAGTCGTTCCTTCCACGTTGACCACGCCACGCCGAGAGCACCAGGGCGGTGGACGACGGCGAGGCCTAGGAAGGGGACGACGCGGAGCCGGTGAAGACGCCGTAGTGGATGCCCACGCGGAGAGGAGTATGAGGGTTCACTCGTTCGGCTGCGGTGTGAGGCTGCCGTCGCCGCAGGGCCTGGCCAGCGGTGGGAATAGTAGGGGGCGGTGAGGCCTCCACGGCAGCACAGCCGGCCACGGGAGGCAGGAGCAGGTGGCACGACCGGCGCTGCTTTGGGCGGCTGGAGCAAGAAGACCAGAGGTTGAAGAAGCACTACGGCCGTTGGATGGACATCATACGGTCACTGCAGCTAGAATCGTTTATATTGACTAAGTTGACAAAGCCCTTGGTACGTCAACTTAGTAGGCCCATAGCCCAGCTTCCGAAACGGTGCGCCCCAGATGTCAGGGGGAGGAATCATTTTTTGGGTGGGTGAAGCTAGAATATCCGAGATTGAAGAACAAGCACGGCATCCGTTGGATGGACATCCAACGACCACTGCTGCTAGAACCGTGTGTTGACTAGAAGTTGACAAAGCCTTGCGTACGCGTCAACTCTGTTTTTTTAGGGGACGCGTCAACTTAGTGAGGCCAGAAGTGTGTGGCAGAGAACTTATAGCCCATTTGAGATTTGTAAGAATGTGTAGCCCATTTTTGAATTCTAATGGAATTTACTACAACCCATTTACAGTTTGTTAAAAGTACAGCCCATTTCAACCAACCGTTCAAAATAGAATTCAATAAAATTTCCCACATTTTGATGGGATCCGAAATATTTTTATCCCGAAATTTCTAGTCAAATTAAATAAAATTTCAATATAAATTTATATTACATAAAAATCCAACGAAACATTGCTGTCGCAACAATTAATGAAATTAAAATTTCCAATATCCAAAAATAATATTTTATAAAGTAATCACGTGTTTGGTGCATTTTTTATAGTCACTGCCTAGTTTTTATAATTACATCCCATTTATTATTTCTTAAAGCCCATTTTCTTGTTAAGCCTAATGCATCCCTCCTAGGAAAGATTTGCAGCCCAGCGGGGCGGAGAATAACAACTTGACCTTGCCTAGGTATTCCTAAAAAAAGTATAGCTGGGCTAGCCATTTTTAGCTTGAAAAAAATATTAATATCTGGGCTGGATATCTGGCCTGGGCTAGATGGGCCACAGCCCGCCTAGTTAATACCTGCAGCGATGTTTTCGTTGTTGTTCAGAGGAGAAAAATTAATATGTGGGCTAAACATCGAAAAACTCTGCAGTGCTCACACCTCAAAAACACAAATACTGCTCGAGCTGCTTGGTCCCAGCTGTCGGCCGCTTCTTGTGCAATTCTCTCGTTTATTGACTAGTACTACATAGGTTGACAATGGTGTGGGACCGTGATGTCAGGAAACCAGGGGGAAGCAAAGTAAATAACTCCAGCGAGCGCTTCCACCTCTGCCTCGTTGTCTCCCGTGGAAACCCCTTTCCTCCCTTTTTTTGCTCGGTCAAGGACCAATGCATGCAGCACGTCCATGCGGTTATTAGGCAAGAAATAAAAGCGCTTTGCATGCTATGAATTACGATGGCCTGCATGGGTAGCTAATAAGGCATCCTCTTAACTGCTGTGATTAAATGATGTGTTTAGAAGAGAGAAATATTCTTCTTTTCCACCAATCTGCTTGCACCTAGGTCGTGATGCACCTTCTAATATGACTTATTCACCTAGACAGAGGGAGTATAGTTTTATACACACACACACACATATATATATATATATAAAATAAGGACGCACTTGTGTATGTGAGGCTATGGACCTGGTGGGTCCCCATTGTCATCCTCTCCAAGTAAAGTCATGTCCTCGCCCGCGCGCGCTTTCCGCCCGAAACAGTCAGCGCCGCCCGCCCCGCTTCCCGGTGTCGGCGATTGCTCCACCTTCCAATGACACAAGTGTCGTCCGTCCGTCCATCTGCCGCCCACATTAATGATACGCGGTTGCCTAGGCGGCTACTCCGGCGCCACACGTCCGTCCCTCCGCCCGCCCACCATTGCTATATAAACTGCTGCGCCGGCCATAGCCGCAGTCATCCGCATTCGTTCCCTTTCTCCTGTCCACACCACTACTGCCCACCATGGCTTGCTCGCGCTCCAGCGCTCTTCGGGACGGGCGGACGACGGACCACAAGGAGATGGTAGCCATTGCTGCTGACCGGCTGGCCGGCAGGCAGCCGAAGGACGACGACGTCCCAATGGTGAACATGGTAGTCGATGTTCCGGCGCCAACCCCCTCCTCCGCGCCATCCTCGCTGGTGCATTGCACCATGACCATCGGTGAGGCCCGTGCCCAATATATGGACAGTGTAAGGCAGATGCGTCAGGAGCAGTTCCGGGAGGCGCAGGCCGACGCCGCCTACAACACCATCTCCTCCAGGAGCACCTGTAGGCAGAGGAGCAGATCGCCGCGAAGCGGGCGGAGCAGGAGGCGCTGCTCGACTCGTACCGCTCCACCCGCAAGGGCCGCCTCGAGCATTGGCGGGACCGCATGCAGGTGGCGGAGGCTGCGGCCGCCTACAAAGAGTCTAGCAAAGAGGGCGATGAAGCGGGTGAGGCGCTGTTTAGCGAGACCGAGGATGAGGCAGAGGACAATGCCGGCTCCGACGAGTCCCCGCTCCGCTGGCGTCGACGAGGCCTTGCTCCGCCGAGGCCCCGCGGCGCCAACAACGAGGCAGAGGACACCGCTGGCTCCGCCGAGGCCCCGCGGCGCCAACAACGAGGCAGAGGACATCACCGGCTCAGCCGAGGCCCCACCCTGCCGGCAACGTGGGGGAGGATTTCCACCACTCCGCTGAGGTGCCACCCGCCGGCAATGAGACAGAGGACATCGCCGACTCCGCCGAGGCCCCGCCCCGCTGCCAACGAGGCCGCGCCACACAGAAAACGAGGAAGAGTAGAACACGGTAGGTCGCCGCTGCTCAGGTCCAAGTAAGGCCACCGCTGCTACCCTCTTGTTGAATCCAAGCTAGGCGGGTTGACCATTGACGGCTGGTTAGCTTCTTGGCGGCGACATGGAGTCGGGGAGTTCTGCTGGGGAATAACGCTGCTTCTACTTAACTGCTGGTGCAGTTGGCTGACTGACACGTGGGCCCAACAGGCCACATGTCAGTTACGCAACTGCACCTGCAGTTAAGTCACTGAAGCTTCTGTTCGGCTCAGCGGGACACATGTGGGTAGCTTCGGTTAATTAATTATACCTCCAGCGCACCCCTTTTTAGTTGAAGAATGTATGAAATGTAATGAAATCTGGCATGTTTGTATGAACTCCGACCGTGTATGAATGAATTTATTTCGATTAGTTCGAATTCCTATATCACTGGCATTGGATGAACATGCAAAACAATATGTACTAGCATTATTCCCAGGGTGATCACCTCGTTTGCAGCAGTTTCACATGTACTCCGTCCGGTCCTTTCTAGTCTGCATACAAGTTTTGTCTGCAGTCAAAGTATCTCTACTTTGACCAATCTTATACAAAAAAGTATGCACTTTCACAATGTGCGAAGTAAAAAGGAACAGAAGGGGTACAAAGAGTTTGAGCAGGTTTTTAGCGTTTCTGTACATTGCAATCAAACACACAGGCCTGGCAATTCATAGAGAACATTCAAAACAATCGATGATTATGCATCTCAGCGACTCACATGTCAGAGGCAATATTTACTTCAGAACTAAAGAATAAAGAAAAAATTGATCGACGCTGCTGACAGCAAGGGCGTCCCATTCGAAAATATCAAACGCATGTCTTGCTAAAATCAATGAGCAAAATTTGACAAGGTTGTCCCATTCCAAAATATCAAATGCCTATGATTATGGAATGGGCAGGGTTTGCCATCAGTTCGGACATTGACATGGCACCTCGTGCTAAATAAACCAGCTGTTCTTTTTTTGCAGTTCCACCAAAATCAACCAAATTCGCGCGTAGCTTGTATGATTTCGCCCTTATATGTTGCAACACCTTGAACTTATCAGCACCTCCTTTCTTGTGGTGGAAATGAATGATTAGATGTATTCATGAACATTTTGTGCAGTTCCCATTGAAATCAAGCTGAGCACCCCTGTTTGCACAAATACAAAAAAGTGATTAGTATAGAGCAAACTGTACTATGAATTGACAGTTTCAACAGGCACATACATGGTCCATGTAGAGCACACTTTTAGAAAAATGGAACTCACCAGAAAGAATCCTAGAACAACATTGTACTCGCGCATCACAGCAAAAAAATGGAGATTTTGTCAGTCCTTCTGAGCTGAAGTTAGTTTGGTCTTGTGGGGAGTAATGTAACCATCCTTCAACTGCTCCTTCTGATGATAAGATAGACAGGGCTTCTTCATCCTGGCATAACCGGAACTAGTTACTTCACGTACTCCATATTCTTCTTCAGAGGAAGATGATCCTATTGTGCAAAAACAAGAGGACTACTAAATGCTAGCATCACTGTTTGCTCGAAAAAGGAAAGGAAATATTCAAAACAGCACAGATGAAGCACTTCTCAATGACAATACCACTTTTTCATGACAGTATCTAAACAGTAGCACAACACCAATAGAGATGACAAAGCTCAATCATATGGTTGAAATCAGTGGGCGAGTATCAACCTTTGCCAGGAGGCTTATTGTGTAGAGCATACAGATGAAGCAATTCTCCGGAACCATCTGTTGCAATCTACGGTGGTGGCCATGCTTACTATATACTCCTCGATTAGTTTAATGTTTCCAACATCTTCTTGTGCAGTTCCACTAAAATATATGGTATCTTCAAAGAAGATCCCTGTTTGCACAAGTAGAGATAGTTACATATTAAATTAAGAGTGGCATCAAATCAGTGGCAAAACAATTGCTCATTCCAGCCATAGCAATAAATTAAGATGCAAAACTACATCATTACTTTTGTCATCACAGTTCCAGTGCTTCATTACAGCACCGGGAGTTGATTTTTGTTTCTCTTCCCCTTGTTCTTCCCCTTCATCACTTGGTTCAATAGCAAACAAGCTTCACCTTCAATGTAAGATTTGGCATGTCAATTAGGGAGCACAAGTATAGTACTAAACTTAATTTTCTGATGAAAGTGGAAAAATACAGGCCAGCAGTTGTGAAATATCCTTATCTTACCTCAATGGGATATTACGGTGCACATACAGATTGGAAGTCTTGTCTCTTGTGCAGTTCACTAAAATCAAGCAACATTATCATACAAGTAGCACAACATATGAATGCACACTGCAGAATCATGTGAAAGAAGGCTAGTACTGACCTCTCATGATGCGGAATTCAAACAACTCACAAGAAGAAGATCTGAACCAAATTCGCCTTAACGGATAGGAAGTAAGATCTCCTCTTGTGCAGTTCCACTAAGATCAAGCAATCAAGCAACGTTGTCGGTGTGACATTTTGGTTGAACTGCACAAAACACTCTTAAAACAAAAGTGTTTTGTTCAGTGCAACAAAAGGTCACAATGGTAACGAGGTGAAGCAGATAACCCTGTTTACACAGAGGTGCAAAGGAAACAATTAGTGGTCAATAATGGTGGATGACACAAAGCCAACAAAAAGAAGCATCTACCTTATCTAAATGGGAAAGAAAGCAAGACAGTAGCATTTCTCAAACGGTGGCATTGATTAATATTAACATAGAGATTATATTAACAATAAAATTCTTTAAACATGTAATTTGCTTTTAACTGTGGCATTGCATCAATTTTCTAGTGACATTATTAGAGGGTGTTTGTTTACAGGGACATTTTGGTGTAGGGACTAAAAAAACTCCGTGTCAGTCCCATCTAAACCAAAGAGGAGGGACTTTTAGGGACTAAAAGTGGGCATTTGGGACTAAAGAAAGAAGACCCCGAGGGAGTCTTTTTGGGACTTTTTCCAACAGTTGCCCCTGCCACGCATCGCATCTTGTCTCTATTAGTTCATTACTAGGGGTAACATGGTCTTTTAGCATGTCATTTAATAACCTCTAGTCCATGTTTAGTCCCAGGAACCCAGCAGGTAGGGACTATGGAGTTTTTAACCAAACATGGCCTTAGATTAACAACAACTAATGAGTTGCACAGGACAGTGGACGCACCAGCACCATGTGCATCTATCGATATACTGTGGTCATGCATAGTCTGTTGCAACAAAGAACAAGCAACCAAGGAGCATATTTGTGTTGGTCCCAGTTTTGTTATCTTTAGACGCCTTTCCCTATGTGAGTGCAGCAAATCTAGTCCTGCTCAAACTCTACAGCCTTGTCCCTTCCTTTCCTTTTTGAACTAGTACTTTCGCCCCTTCCTTTCCTCTTTGAACCACGTCCTAGATTTACACGATACAACTTTCCCTACTACTTTCCCCCATTCCTTTCCTCTTTGAACCACGTCCTAGATTAATGCTATACAACTTTCCCCCTTCATTTCCTCTTTGAACCACGTCCTAGATTCATGCTATATACAACTTTTCCCACTACTTTCCCCCACTCCTTTCCTCTTTGAACCACGTCCTAGATTCATGGTATACATGCAACTAGAGCAATGCATGTGGAGTAAGTAAATTATACCTTAAGGTTCTTGGGGCGTGGTTCGGTGGGCGACGGGACGGCGGTGAAGAAGAAGGGGTAGGAGGCCCTCCCGCGCCGCGGCTAGGTGGAAAGTGAACAGCTGCGCCGGTAGTCCCTCGCCGACGGTGATAGCGTTAAGCCTCCTTCCCTTCCCGACGGACGGATCCTGCCGGCTCTTTGAGCAGCAGTGAGGGGAGAGAGAGGCCAACGAAGTCTTGTTTAGATCTGGAAAGGGCGAGAGAGTGTGAAGAGAGCAACTACAAGCGCTGAGGCTCCAGCAGGAGAGGGCGAGAGTGAGCGAACAGGCTAACCAGCTACACAACCCTCCCATTATGTTCGACGAGAGGGAAATAACCTTTTATACATTCTTGCATTCACGTGACAAGCATGCCGTGTTTTTTTTTTGTGTGTGTGGGAGTCATTGGGATTTCAATCATAATCATGTCATGTGGCTTTGGTGGTAAGACTATCCACAGTGGTGCAGAAATAATGTAGCCTTAGTCACCTTACCTCTCTCCACGTAGTACGTTGGGTCCCACCAGTCACAGGGTGAAACAAACAAATTAATAAGAAAAATTAAAAGTGCCAGCGGTGTATCTTACCTCACACATCTCGCTACTGCTCGGGAACACTGTCCAATTGATCCATCTGTTCGCTCACGTACTATTTTAAGTGAATCCTTATTATAACATGCACACAAATTTTGGGCACTTGTATTCGACTTAAGTCAGTGTGCCACCGTATCTTGTATACTTACTACTCCCTCCGTCTAGGTGTAATAAGTCACGTTAGAAGGTGCAACGGGACCAAGGTGCGTGCGTGTGAGTGCGTGTGTGTGTGTGTGTGTGTGTGTGTGTTTAACACCATGTGTGTGTTAGAGAGAGCGGCAAATCGACCTACTCCTACAGAGAGATGTTGTGTAGTGTACAATTTTAGCCGCGAGAGTCGGTGCATCCTCTCGTTTCCGGGCGTGTCCGGTAGGAACATGCGGATAGCTGCCACGCCCGCTCCTGACCAGCCTGGCCCACCCAAAGCCCCTGTTGACGCTCAAAAGTGGCATAGTCATAAAATTAGCTTAGGCTATATAAAGACTAATTCAAACTCAGGATGGGAGGTCACTCCGGATGGCTCTCTTTAAGAAGATCGAGATGGATATGAAGATGGTATATAGAGGAGCTCGGACGTAATAGTTATGACAAGTTTGGCGATGCTCATGTTGACACCAGATTAAATAATGGCATTAAACTCAATTAAGATGACCTCTGATGGAAAATGTTTCAACATGAAAGTTGTGCGTCTCATCGAAACGGTGGATTTTGATATAAAAATCATCTTAATCCGAGGTCGTATGCAACCTGTGGAGGCAAAACAAAGTCAGAAACAGAAGCCGCAGAGTCATTTCGGACCGACCGAGTTTATTTGATCGGTGAGACCGAGTTGGTCCGAAAATTTACCAGAGAGTTGGCAATGTTGACTCAGTAGGACCGAAGCAACCCAATCGGTAAGACCAAGATTGATCCGGAAATTACACAAAGTAACAGAGAGTTGGCCACGTTCACTCGGTGGGACCGAAGCAAACCAATCGGTGAGACCGAGATTGATCCGGAAATTGCCAAAGATTCCTGCCGAGTTAGGTTTGGGTTTTTGATGTTTTGGACGGAATTTTTAGTCCTTTTCTTGTACGGAAAGTCCAGCCGCCTCATAAATAGATGAGAGGTGACGGCCGATTGAACAACACACAATCGAACAAATCAATATACTACTTTTTCATCTACGTTTTATCTCTCCACCGTTTTTCTCTCTCGTTCTTCGCTGTTCTTCGTGTTTGAGAGCTGCGAATCTCGAGGCTCTAGGGGCGAGCGAATCAACCTAGGGCAGCCCATAGCCGCCGCACTCCCTGACGGGGTCCCTCCCGGGGGTGTGGGGTTTTCGGGTCTGCAAAAGCGCCCGTCGACTGTCTTGCGTATCACGCTGTCGGTCGGGTCTCCTTCGACATGAGCTGTGGTGCATCACCCCCGGCATCGAGGGTACACGTGACGTGTTCGCATGTCAACACACTTTTTGGCGACTCCGCTGGGGAACGAAGATCAATCATCATCATCCACCATGTCCGATCTTCCCAAGCCATCTGAGGTAGACGCCGATAACATCATTAAGCCCAGTCTTGATGAGATATCGGCCAATCATCGCCAAGTCTATGAGGAGTACAAGAAGGCGCGTGAGGAGAAGGACCTGCAGGAGTTCCTTGCAAAATTCAAGAAAGATCGCCAAGGCAACATCACTCCGATTGAAGAAATCAAGTTCCCTCCTCTTCAAACTGAACAGGTTAAACCCTCTGTAATTACTGCCTTTTTCTCCTGAGCAGTGGGCTGAGATTGAAAGTCGTATTGCTGATGGTAACAATCTAGTCTATCAAACTTTTATAGAAAATAATAATGCTCAGAAGAATATATCTCAATCGTCTAGTGGTAATAATGGTGTAGCTGCTAGTGTGAAAAACCCTAATCTGGCTTTACCTATTGCATCGGCGCCTCCCATGCCGATGACTTATTATCCTACCCAAACAAATCAGATTGTAGCTACACGCGTTAATCCTATTATGAGCATGACAGGTTCGGTGGAAACGTCGAACCAAACTCTACCTACAGCTACAACCACTCGACCACTACCAAATTATGGGTCGACATACATGCCACAATTCCTACCTACAGCTAGTAACCATACTCTTCCTATGTCACTGCCACAAGCTTCATCATCCACTACGGATGATGGTCTAGCTAATCTTAGAGAGGAGATGGCTAAGATGCTTAGAGAGAATTTTGGAGTTGAGTTACCTCGGAATCGGATTTACCAAAAGCCGTACCCTGAGTACTTTGATGCCATCCAGTGCCCTCCGGGATATAAGGTTCCAGATGTTGTTAAGTTCAATGGAGAGGGCACAAAAACCACATGGGAGCATGTTAGTCAATACTTGGCACAATTAGGTGAAGCAGGCTCACTAAATGACTTGAAAGTGCGTTTATTTCCTTTATCATTAACTGGTACCGCATTTTCATGGTTTTCTTCTTTACCACATGGTTCCATTCGAGTTTGGTCGCAGCTAGAGCAGAAATTTCATGATCACTTTTATAGCAGCGACAATGAACTCAAGTTGTCACATCTAACATCGGTTAAACAGAAGCATGATGAATCGGTCTCCGATTACGTCAAGAGATTCAGAGAAACAAAAAACCGGTGTTTTAGTTTGGTGATAACCGAGAGAGACTTGGCAGACCTAGTGCTGAGTGGTTTGAGAACTCCCATTAGAGAAAAGCTAGAAGGTTATGAGTTCTTAAATATCAACCAAGTCTTACAAAGGGCTTTGGCTCAGGAAAGCCGAAGCAAAGATCTCAAAGAAGTGCATAGATACAAAGCCGATCGTCCAAAGATGAATATGGTGGAATACGATAGTGATCACTCGGATGATGAGGGTGATGTTTTTGCTACTGAATTTGTTTGGCCATCTAAGGCAAAACCCTTTACATGCAATGATCTGAAACCGATTCATAAGAATCATGATGAAGATATGAAGTTTACTTTTAACATTGCTAAGTGTGATAGAATATTTGATGCTTTGCTGCAGGCTAAGATTATTAGAATATCTCATACTTTACCGCCGTTTGAAGAGCTAAAACGGCGTGCTTATTGCAAGTATCATAATTCTTTTTCTCATGCTACTAACGATCGCAATATTTTTCGACGACAGATACAATCGGCCATTAATGACGGACGATTGAACTTTTCTGAGATGCAAGTTGATAAACAACCTTTTCCAATGAATACCATGGATTTGGAGGGGAAGAAGCTACTCATTCAACCTGAGGTAGCCGAATCTGCTAATAAAGCTAATATCATTATTGGTGAGCCCAGGAAAGACAAGGAAGGCAACACGGTCTTGGGGAGACATGTTGTGCTTGATAAACAGCCCGATGGCAAGGAAGTAATCAAAATCACCATCAAGAATCCTACACTCGGGGGGCAACCGCAAGTGCAAGAAAATACTCGAGTTAAATTTGTCAAACCCAAGAGTACAAAAGTTGGCAAGTGGAAGAGGAATGAAGCTAAAGTGCAATGCAAGCGGATCAAGCCAACTTTTGATATGTTGCTATCCAAATATGCTAATCAGTCGGCTGGTCCCAGCTCTAACCGGCCATCATACTTGAAGCGACCAAGGTCACCATCAGATGATATGTTCAGTCATTATATGAAACTGAGTGGACCAAAGGCGTTGTTTCCAGAAGAGCAAAGGCAAACTGTTTGGGATCGACTTGAATACTCATATAATGGCCGACTAAACATCGGTAACTATCGGTTGGCTGGTCAAAACATGCGACCGGATGGAAATTATCCGAGTGTAAGAATGCACCCAGGTGGAAGCTATCCGAGTGAAAAATGTGGCCGAGTAGATTCCATCCGACTGAATTCCATCCGGGTGATATCCATCCGAGTGGATTCCGTAGAGTAAAAAGGTGCGCCCGAGTGGAAATTTCATGCATCTGGAAAGTCGAAAAGAATGGCGTGTTAAATCACCAAGTGTTGCAGCAGTTGAGCCGGGAAAAGGCAAGGAGAAAATGGATGTCGACTCACTTATCTTGGGCACCGAAACATTCGCCATACAGCAGCCGATTGTGCATAGCAATCCGACTGAGCCGATACTTGCTATCGCGCCAAAGCACTCGGCTAATGACCATGAGGCAAGCACCAGCCAGGTAAAAATGAGAGATCCTAAATACAATCAGCCAAAGTGGTGTCCTCCAGGGCTAACAAAGACACAAAAGAGGAAAGTACAGAGGTTAAGGAGTCAAGAGATGGCAGAACAAGAGGCCGAGAAACAAAGGGATAAGTTGTTCCATGACACTCGACCCATGGTTCCACCAAAACAAGTGTGGAGGCCTAAACAAATACAAGATACAACAACTTCTACATCTATCACAGCAATACCTACATCACCAAAGGAGGACGATGCAACAGATATGACATCGTATGCGACACTTCTTACTTCTCCTTCACTCGGACAAATTTCAGAATCTATGCATGCACTCGAGGAAGAGGCTGATATGTTGGACTATGAGTCTACGCCGGTTCATGAAGGTATGGATATCAATATGGTGTATTACTTACCTGCTGAGTTTCGTGCTGTAGATGAAGAAGGGGAGGTGGCTCAGCTGGATTTTGGCCCTAAAAACACAATATTCGAGAAGACAAAAGAACCAGTAACGCATCTTAAACCATTATATCTCAGAGGTCATATCAATGGGTCGCCGCTCACTCAGATGCTTGTTGATGGTGGTGCTTTGGTAAATCTTATGCCCTATTCGGTCTTCAAGAAATTGGGTTTGCCTGATAAGAATTGATCAAGACCAATATGGTGCTCAACGGATTTGAAGGCAAAGAGAAAACTGAAGCCAAAGGTGTGATGTATGTGGAGCTTACAGTCGGAAGCAAAACTTTGGCTACTGCATTCTTTGTCGCTGAGGTGCAAGGTAACTACAACGTCATACTAGGCCGTGATTGGGTTCATGCAAACCAATGCGTGCCATTCACTATGCACCAGTTTTTGATTCAGTGGGTTGATGATGAAGTGGAAGTTATTCATGTGGATAACTCGGCCTGTGTTGCTTTGGCCGATGCATCGGTGGATTGGCAACATCCTAATGCTACTTGCTTGACGGGACATGACTTATCAGAATTTGATTTTCTCAGCGCGACCAAGAATGGTTTTGTGCCCGTCTCTTTAAAGCCGAGTGAATGCAATCGGCTCCAAGGTATGATATGTTTAAATGGATCCTAATTCCGAGTGGTTACAAAAATGTCTTGTAAAGTATCGGTCCAATGAGAACGATATGTATGAGTCTATAGAGGAGTTGGATGACATGGATAAACTTGGACAAGGTTTTACATCAGCCGATCCGTTAGAAGAGGTAGATATTGGAGATGGTTCAGTCACTCGACCGACATTTATAAACAAAAATTTGAAAGCCGATTGTAAGGCTAAGTTAATCGAGCTATTGAAAGAATATGTTTGTTGCTTTGCATGGGAATGTCATGAGATGCCAGGGTTAAGCCGAGAGCTAGTGGAACATCGGTTGCCTATAAAGGCCGGTTTTAGACCTTATAAATAGTCGGCCAGAAAATTTAATCCAAAAACATATGACTGGATCAAGGAAGAGATCGGTCGACTGCTTGAAGCTAATTTCAAACGACCTTGCAGGTATGCCGAGTGGATTTCTAACATTGTCCCAGTAGAGAAGAAAGGATCTAACAAGTTGAGGGTGTGCATTGATTTCAGAGATTTGAATAGGGCTACACCCAAAGATGAGTATCCTATGCCAATAGCCGATATGCTTATTAATGATGCTTCTGGACATAAGGTTATTAGCTTTCTAGATGGTAATGCCGGATACAATCAAATTTTTATGGCCGAAGAGGACATGTACAAAACGGCTTTCTGATGTCCTGGTTTCCTTGGTTTATTCGAGTGGACAGTGATGACATTCGGATTAAAAATTGCTGGAGCCACGTATCAAAGGGCTATGAATTTAATTTTTCATGATTTACTTGGTGTCATACTTGAAGTTTATATTGATGATATTGTTGTCAAATCGGATGCTTTTGAATCTCACTTGGCTGATTTGCGTTTAGCTTTCGGAAGAATGAAAAAGTATGGACTGAAGATGAATCCTTTAAAGTGTGCATTCGGTGTATCAGCTGGCAAGTTTTTGGGTTTTATTATTCATGAAGATGGCATAGAGATTGATCCCAAAAAGATAGAGGCCATACATAAAGTGGAGGCTCCAACATGCAAGAGAGATATGCAAAAGTTTCTTGGCAAGGTCAATTATTTGAGAAGGTTCATAGCTAATCTATCAGGGAAAGTTGATGCATTTACTCCTATCCTTCGGTTAAAGAATGATGCTGATTTCACTTGGGGGCAAAACAGCAAGAAGCATTTGATATGATCAAGAATTATTTGTGCACTCCTCCGGTGATGAAAGCACCCAAGCATCGGGAACCCTTCAGAATTTACATTGCAGCAGAGGAAGGAGTTATTGGTGCTGTTCTAACTCAAGAGACCGAAGGAAAAGAGCATGCCATCACTTATTTGAGCCGCCGCCTATTGGACGCAGAGACAAGGTATACATTTATTGAAAAATTATGTCTATGTTTATATTATGCTTGCACAAAATTGAGACATTATTTAGTACCGAGTGCTTGCATAGTAGCTTGTCAGACCGATGTCATTAAATACATGTTGCATAGACCAATTCTTAGTGGTAGAATTGGCAAGTGGGCTTATGCTTTGATTGAATATGATTTGGCCCATGAATCTCTAAAATCCATGAAAGGCCAAATCGTTGCTAATTTTATTGTTGAACATCGGATTGATGACGAGCATGGTGTTGATATAAACCTTGTCTCAATAGTACCATGGAGATTATATTTTGATGGTTCAGTTTGTACCAATGGCCAAGGTGTTGGTATTGTTTACATGTCTCCTCATGGTGCTGTTTTTGAAGCCTCATGCCGCTTAGAATATTTTTGTACAAACAATCAAGCCGAATATGAAGCATTATTATTTGGCCTAGAGATGTTACTTGCTATAGGTGTTACACATATTGAGGCTTATGGTGATTCTTTACTAGTGGCGCAACAAATATCCAAAGTCTTTCAGTGTTTGGACGAATCACTTAATGTTTATCTTGATAAATGTCTAGATATAATTTCTACTTTGGATTGTTTTAGCATTGCTCATATATCTAGACATGACAATTGGAAAGCAAATAAATTGGCACAACAAGCATCCGGATATCATGTTGATCATGGCATGTTTCATATCTCTCAAAGACCGATGTCTTGTCTTGCCAGTATGGCAGAGGCCGAACCTGAACCCACTGATTCGGCCATTAACAAAAAGTCTAGTGCAGGTGACAATCCCGACTGGAGGAAGCCCGTTATTGATTACTTGTGCAATCCGAGTGAAAGGGTGGACAGGGTTGTTCGGCGTATGGCTTTCAAGTGTACAATGAGAGATGATGGTCTTTATCGCCGAACAATCGATGATGTTCTTCTAAAGTGTTTGGATGAGGACGAGGCAAGAGTTTCTATGGGAGAGGTACATGAAGGTATTTGTGGCACTCACCAGTCAGCTCCCAAGATGAAATGGTTATTGCGACGTGCTGGGTTTTATTGGCCGACTATGATTAATGATTGCTTCAGATATTATAAAGGGTGCGAAGCTTGTAAAATTTTTGGTGATATTCAATTGGCTCCTGCTGCTATGTTGCATCCTATTATCAAGCCATGGCCTTTCAAAGGATGGGGTTTAGACTTTATTGGGGAAATTCATCCATCTTCCTCAAAGGGGCATCGGTTCGTATTGGTGGCAACTGATTATTTCACTAAATGGTCTGAAGCATTACCTCTCAAGAACATGACACATACAGAGGTAATTCAATTCATAACCGAGCACATTATTCATAGATTCGGTATTCTTCAAACGTTAACAACAGAATAAGGTTCATCTTTCATGTCACACCAAGTCAGAGAGTTTGCCGGATCTTATAACGTAAAGTTGCTCAATTCCTCTCCATATTATGCCCAAGCTAATGGACAAGCTGAGTCTAGCAATAAAATTTTAATCAAACTCATCAAGAAAAAGATTGAAGATAATCCAAGGAGATGGCATGAGTTGTTGTCTGAAGCTTTGTGGGCACATAGAATTTCAAGGCATGGTGCTACGAAGGTGACCCCATATGAGCTACTATATGGTCAAGAGGCCGTTTTACCAGTGGAAGTAAATTTGAATGCTTTGAGAATAGCCAAACAAAATGATTTATCGGCAGTAGACTTTTATAACTTGATGATGGACAATATTGATGAAGTTGCCGATAAACTTTTGGTTGCTTTGAAGTACATAGAGAGAGACAAGTTGAGGGTTGCAAGAGCTTACAATAAGAAAGTTAAGTTGAAGAATTTTCAAGTTGGTGATCTCGTCTGGAAAGTGATTCTGCTGATTGGTTCAAGAGATAGAAAATTCGGGAAGTGGTCTCCAAGTTGGGAAGGTCCTTTTAGAATTACAAGAGTTGTTCCCGGAAATTCATATTTGGTGGAATCAATACAAGGGGCATTGTTACCTCGAGCTCTCAATGGCAAATATTTGAAGAAGTACCACCCGAGTGTGTGGCAGGAAGCCTAAGTAGGCAATGGCCGATATACGATTATCGCCCTTAGCACAAACATGGCCGATACATAATTATCGCCCTGAGAAATATAAATGGCCGATGGAGTGTTGACATCGTCCTTAGAACAAATACATTGCAAATTATTTTTCGGCACGCAAGTTTTGCCGAAAAACAGGGGGGCATGTGTTGACGTTCAAAAGTGGCATAGTCATAAAATTAGCTTAGGCTATATAAAGACTAATTCAAACTCAGGATGGGAGGTCACTCCGGATGACTCTCTTTAAGAAGATCGAGATGGATATGAAGATGGTATATAGAGGAGCTCAGATGTAATAGTTATGACAAGTTCGGCGATGCTCATGTTGACACCAGATTAAATAATGGCATTAAACTCAATTAAGACGACCTCTGATGGAAAACGTTTCAACATGAAAGTTGTGCGTCTCGTCGAAATGGTGGATTTTGATATAAAAATCGTCTTAATCCGAGGTCGTATGCAACCTGTGGAGGCAAAACAAGGTCAGAAACAGAAGCTGCAGAGTCATTTCGGACCAACCGAGTTTATTTGATCGGTGAGACCGAGTTGGTCCGAAAATTTACCAGAGAGTTGGCAATGTTGACTCGGTAGGACCGAAGCAACCCAATTGGTAAGACCGAGATTGATCCGGAAATTACACAAAGTAACAGAGGGTTGGCCACGTTCACTCGGTGGGACCGAAGCAAACCAATCGGCGAGACCGAGATTGATCCAGAAATTGCCAAAGATTCCTGTCCGAGTTAGGTTAGGGTTTTCGATGTTTTGGATGGAATTTTTAGTCCTTTTCTTGTACGGAAAGTCCAGCCGCCTCATAAATAGATGAGAGGTGACGTCTGATTGAACAAAACACAATCGAACAAATCAGTATACTACTTTTTCATCTACGTTTTATCACTCCACCGTTTTTCTCTCTCGTTCTTCGCTGTTCTTCGTGTTTGAGAGCTGCGAATCCCGAGGCTGTAGGGGCGAGCGAATCGACCTAGGGCAGCCCATAGCCGCCGCACTCCCTGACGGGGTCCCTCCCGGGGGTGTGGGGTTTTCGGGTTTGCAAAAGCGCCCGTCGACTGTCTTGCGTATCGCGCTATCGGTCGGGTCTCCTTCGACGTGAGCTGTGGTGCATCACCCCCGGCGTCGTGGGTACATATGATGTGTTCGTGTGTCAACAGCCCCTCCATCACCCGCGCGCGCTTCCCGCCCGAAACGGTCAGCGCCGCTCCAAAGAATCGGTGCCGCATTCATGCCCGGGCAGAGCGGACGCGACCTCTCACTGGTGCAAGAGTGATGGTTGCTTCGTCCGTCCAACTTACTGCTGGGTCTATGTGATTTGACGGCTCATTGGTCTTTATTACTGAGGTGGTAGGACTGCTGGATGTCCCACGCTTTCGGTGAAAGAAGGTATACTACTACTACTACTAGATTACAATTTTCTCCATTCTTACAGCGGAGGCGTGCAAGAGCAGTGAAAACACGCAGACTCAGTGATTACATGGCCCACCTCCCACTATCACCGTGCGACACCTAACTCTTTACATAGTACTCCCTCCGTTCCTAAATATTACTAGATGAGTCCCCGCGCGTTGGCGGAACAACGGTATATCTCTCTTTACAAAATTATCGATTTCATAGAACAAAAAAAACTCTATAACCGCATGACAAATGTGGTAGCCAAACTAAATAAACTCCCATCATCATTTAGATCATCCCACGTAAGGAAAGATATCAGCCAACTCCTACTGCATAATGGGATTATATTTTTCTTTTTGACATGTTAATGGGACTTAAAAGCTCACTTACATGCATGCTACCGGTTCATGCTTGCATGTAGACATTTTGATGTGATTTAAAACCCACTCACATGCATGTGGCATGGTATTTCTGCATGCTTGCATGTGGCTTAGTGCGGAGCCTCTCAACGTCAAGATCAGACAGCTATTATGGACTGATTTACTTCATCTAACGGCTACATCAATTTTGATGACGTGGCTCAAGGAAAGGATAGAGAATTCCTAGTAGTGGGGGCTAGCTATTACTAGTAGATATAAGTCTTTGTAGAGATTCCACTACATACGGAACAAAATGAATGAATCTACACTTAAAATGCATCTATATACATCCGCATGTGGTTCATGGTGAAATCTCTACAAAGACTTATATTTAGGAACGGAGGAAGTACTAGTATAGTACGTACTGTAATTTATCAGCGAGATAAATTTGTACAATGCTATGAAGCTTCCAGCTTCTGTTACATGTATCTTGCATCCAAGGTTGCCTGTTGCAACATTTCATCAAATACAAAGGAGACTAACATGCATGCTATTGCATCTCAATGATTGACAGATCATAGCAAATATGTACTCCCTCCGTTACAAAATAAGTTTCTCAACTTTGTGCAAACTTTAGTTCAAAGTTGTACTACTACTAAAGTTGACACTTATTTTGGAACAAAGGTAGCTAAAGAAAAAAAATGATCCATGCAGTCCCTAGCCCTTGAACCGTGAACCCTGACCAGGCTTCAATTTGCTGGCAACATTCGAGCTTCCTAATAAATGAAGTTTGCAACCTTTTGACCATCGGATCATTTTGTGCAGTTTCACCAAAATCGAGATGAGCATCCCTGTGGCAAAGAAATTGAACAAGCGTGATTAGAATAAGATTACTGGGACTAGTTGATGAGACATAAACTCATCAAAAATACAGTATGTAGAAGCCAGTAGAGGTATGTGCGGGGCAAAGAAGTAGAGAAATATCCACAGGGAGTGATGTGGGCAGCTGGAGCAGTGGTGCAAGCCGGCTGTAAAGGGAGTTGTACCTGAGGGACGTAGCTCAACCTTGAGGATGGCGGTGGGAGGCGGCAACTGCCCACGTCACGGCAGTGAGCAAGGGACGAAGGCAACCTCACCGGCTTTGTGAGAGAGAACGGCGGGGACCCCTGATCGGGACGTGCCGACAGTGGGTTTTCGCCGTCGGCGACGGCCACCGCATCTACACTAAGCATCCACCCCTTCCCCAAGCGGACTTGATCCGCCGGGATGTTAGAGATGTGGCCACAGTCGTTTTGTGCAAGAGAGTGTGAAGGGAGCAACCCTAGCAAGCAACCGTGTAGGCTGGCCCGTCCTGACTATGTATATAGTGGAGCGGTTTCCTTTTCTCTCCATATGAACCTATCATATTGCGTACGTGCGACTGAAGAAAAAAACTTTATTTATAAATGACGCGGCACCTACTACTCGTTCTCCTATAACTTGCGCTTGGCATCTCCGAAATATTGACCTTGCGATTGGCTCTTCGCCTCTTCGGGAAGTCGAGCAATAATGGTAGTGCAGTATATATCATTCTGGCTATATGAGACCGAATGAATTGCTGCACATCCACCACATGGGCGAGGGAGAGTGCTACATACGGAGCAAAATGAGTGAATCTACACTCTAAAATACGTCTATATACATCAGTGTTTGGAGTATGTACTAGTAATTCATATTGAAATCTACTAAAGGACATATATATTCCAAACAATATGATATAATCTCTATAACCAAGGTAGTAGGGACGAGGAGTAAACGGAGGGAGTAGTAAATTTTTCTCCTCATCCTGCGAGCCACTGCGCGCATGGGCGAGGGAGCGGGCGTAAGGCGTAGTAAGCAAGCTTCACCTCATCCTGCGAGCCACCGCGCCCGTGGGCGGGGGAGATGGCGTACTAAGCAAGCTTCTCCTCGTTTTGCGAGTTGACGGGACACATCAAAAGTACTCCAGTGTATAGAGCCTTGCCTCTAAGGTAGGCCCCACATGGTTTGCCTCTTTTTTTAACATAACACGTCAAGTCGCAATTTGTTTGTTCACCCATGGTAGACGATCCTCCCTCCACCAAGCGGACAACCAGTACACGTGCCAAATTACCATGTGGGCTTCCTTTTTCATACAGAAATGAGCTCCACCGTGTACCCACGCGGGTGTGGTTGGGAAAGAGACGGGAGTACATGCGCCGTGCATGCACCTCTTCTCTTCGTGCACGTCCCCACCTACATGGGTGTGTGTGAGAGATACAAACCGTGTTCGTGAGTGTTTTTTGTTTTGGGGTGGGGGTTGATTTCGTGAATTATTTGTGGGAATATGTGTCGATGACATCTCAAACAAAATTTTGCATGCAATGTGTGTGAAATGGAGGCCTATCCATATCATACGCAGAGGGTCGGGCAATCCACGAGAAGAGAGGGAGGGGTCATAGCTATCGATAGAGTCGAAGAGAGGATCAAGTGGGTGGGTGCGAGATCGATGAAGAGAGCCATCGAAATTGTGTGTGTGTACAAGTCAAAGATATAGGGCGACTGGCCTACCAGAACGTTAGAGGGCACACGTCAAGTTTGTGTGTGGCAGGGAGACATGACTAGAGCGCTCGATGTATCGGTGTGTGTGTGGGGGGGAGGGGGTGGTGGGAGGGGTAGGCAGAGGCCTAACTATAGAGGTAGAATGACTCGTATATGTGTTGAGAAGGAGAGACCCAGCTATGTCTTGAGGGAGATCGGTCGACATCCATACATAACTGAATGACGGGAAATATGATGGGAGAGAGAGAGAGAGGAGAGAGAGAGGGAGGGAGAGGGAGGGAGATGGGTAGAGTGATGGATGGGTGATGGAGTTGCTTCTCGAAGATGGTGGGAGAGGCCTACTAGACAAACTGAGGGTGGAACTGCAATGTTATCAATAAGAGTGGGGATGTGTTTCTGTGTGTGCCTGTGCATGATAGATCTGTCGGGACGCATCCATGGATGATGAAGGGGAACCATGTGTTTGGTAAGCAAACCTAACTAGATCGGTAGATCAATTGTTGTTTGTCAAAGGAAGGGAGAGACACAACTAATGAGGTAGATCGATTGACGTGTGGGTAAAAACGAGTTATAAGGACCTAGCTAGCTATATGTATAGCGAGAGATCAGTCGGTGTACGTCCATTTGTTAGAGGCAAATAAGGCCCAGCGAGATGGATAGACAGAGAGAATGGAGCTAGGAGGTGGTGCGAGAGGCCCAACTACTAGCTAGATAGGGGGAGGAGTGTACGGTTGTGAGAGCGATGAAAAGAGGGGCGAGAGTTTACACGTGTGTCTGACCGTATGAGAGACACAAGGCAAGGACACATAAAGGAGGAGATTGAAGGTGTGTTTGTATGTTGTAGGCAGGCATCACTGGAGAGGTTTATCGATCGATGTGTGTCGGAAAGGAGTTGTGGAGACTCTGGGAGAACGACCTAAAGACAAAAATGAATGTGCCTGGTGGATATAATGCCGAGGGAGGGGAAGGGCGAGGAGGGCGTGTGCATCCATGAGAGGAAGTTAGTGGTAGCTACAAAGGTTAGAGGATTGTGTGGGTGTAAGAGACTAACAAAGGTCATAATTTGATATGAAAGCGGATTCATATATTTGAATAGGAGATCATAGTGTTTTAAACATTGCATGCATGAATATAGCGGTGATACACGTGCTGTGCACATGTTATACCATAATGTGATAATGCATGGTGTTTGCAACTCACAGCTAAATGCCGAACAATCTAAACCATACTAGACATCAAACAATCTCACATTTTATTTGAATTTGTGATAATGTGTGGCGTTTGCAGCTTACAACTAAATATCGAACAATCTGAACAATACTATATATCGAACATTCTCACATTTTATTTGAATTTGTGGTAATTGTAAGTGCATCTAGTGCCACCCCTAGTTGGTTTTGGAGTATTGACGACAAACCTAGTTGAGGGACTAATGTGTTTGTGAGAATTACAGGATAACACAGGTAGAAGTCCCTCATTGATTCGGTTTACTACCAGAGATGACCCCTAAAACTGTATGAAGACATTGAAGTCAAAGGTGGTATATGAAGATATTCACATTGAAGACTATGACAAGAGAAGACACTATATGAAGCCTATGGAGCTCGAAGACTTAGATCTTTCGTAGTTCTTTTTCTTTTGTGTTGATTCATAGGAACCACCGTACTGTTAAGTGGGGTCCAAGAGAACCAGTCAGAATGACTAAAGTGATGCCTAAACCAAAAACCTATGTCTTCGAGTGAAGACTTTGAGAGCGAATCTTGTCCAGAGTCGGACAAGTCAGCTTTGCTTGTAGCCCAAGTAAAGTTGCCGTGTGAGTTTGAAATCTGACCGTTGGGACACGTGTCAGTTCCTTAGTGACCCAGGGTCATTTCGGACAAATCAGGTCGGGTTGCCAAGTGGCTATAAATAGCCCACCCCCTACAACCATAAACGGTTGGCTGCTCAGATTGAAAGTAACGGCTTTTGTCGTTTGAGAGCAACCCACCTCGAAGCCTTTGAGAGAGAATTCCTTGCGAGGATAAAAGCCCTAACCACCAGAGCCAGAGAGAATTGGGCATCACTTAAGTCTTCTTGTCTGTGTGATCTGAAGACTTATTACACTTGAGAACTGTGAATCCTCCAGCCGGTTAGGCGTCGCGTTCTGAGCATCCAAGAGACATTGTGAATTGCCAGTGAACGAAGTCTGTGAAGGTTTGGGAGTCTACCTTGAAGACTTACCAGAGTGATTGGGCGAGGTCTATGTGACCTTAGCTCAAGGAGAATAAGGTGAGGACTGGGTGTCCTGAGCTGCGTGTTCAGGACTGGGTGTCCGGGACTATGTGTCCTAAGGTTTAAATACCTAGCCGCTCCAACCAGACGTACAGTTGTCACAGCAAATGGAACTGGTCCAACAAATCATTGTCTTCAACGAGTCACTGGTTTCATCTTCACTTTACTTCACTTTCTGTTACTCCTTGTGAAGTCATTGTATGTTTGCTCTATCATTTGTCTTCACTGAGTGACTGCGTGTTCTGTTTGGCTTCACAATATCTTCCTACCTGATCCTTACTACCTAGCTGCAGTCTTTGTGCTTTCACTTCATTGAATACTTGACTATGGTTTGCCTAGTGTAGTCTACCTTCCGCTGCATGGTAATAGGTTTAATTTTATCGTTTGTCTTCAAAACTCCCATGTTCTAAAGACTTTCATAAAAATCGTGTATTCACCCCCCCTCTAGTCGATATAACGCACTTTCAATTGGTATCAGAGCAAGGTGCTCCCTTGTTCTGTGTCATTCGGTTTAACCACCTGGAGTTTTAGCTATGTCGACTGCAGGGATAATTAAAGTCTCCGCTGCGTGCCCTGTCTTCGATGGAACTGAATATCCCTACTGGAAGAATAAGATGCGCATGCATCTTGAAGCCATTGACGTCGACCTATGGTATGTCGTCAAGAACGGCGTTCCCAAGGCTGGAGAAGGTGTCACTGTTGCTGATGTCAAGAAATTTGTTCAACTGGACTCTACTGCCAAGAACATCATCTGTGGTCATCTGACCAAAGGACAGTATGGCTGTGTGAGTGCTTTGAAGACATCCAAGCTGGTCTAGGACTGGCTCTCCAAGGTCAATGAAGGCATCTCAACCCAGAGAGATCAGAGAATCAGTGTCCTTCGCAACCTCTTCAACCGCTTCAAGCGAAATGACAATGAGAATGTCCAGCACATATTTGACCGACTCACTGATATCACAAATGAGCTTCAAGCCCTCGGCGCCACTGAGATTACCAAACACGAAGTCGTCAAGACGCTGCTGAGATCACTTGATAGTTCGTTTGACATCCTGGCCCTGATGATTCAAGAACGTCCTGATTTCAAGACACTCGATCCGTCTGACATACTTGAGAGGCTCAACACACATGAGTTTCAGCTTTCGGAGAAAAGAGATATCTACGGTCCAAACTATGGGCGAACTCGTGCCTTGAAGGCAAAAGCTGTCTCCTCATCTGAAGAAGAATCTGACAGCAGTTCTGATGATCCTGAAGACATTGGAAGGGAACTTGTTATGCTTGTCAAGAAGTTCCAAAAATTCACCAAGAAGAAAGGTTTCAGAAAGTCTTCCCGATCAAGTTCAAGGAATGATGAAGCTTCTGCTCATGACTACAAGAGGAAAACATGTCACAAGTGCAAGAAACTTGGCCACTTCATCTCTGAGTGTCCACAGTGGGACAATGAGAACAAAAAGAAGAAGAGCAAGGAATATGACTCTGACGACAAGAAGAAGAAGAAGAAATACTCAAAGTCTTCTTCCAAGTCTTCCTTAAAGTCTTCATCACACAAGAAGAGCTCATCTGGCAAGGCACGTGCGTTTGTTGGCAAGGAAATGGATTCAGAGGAGGAGTCTGCTTCTGAGGAGGCGGAGGTGGATTCTGAGGAGGAATCTGACTCAGGCGTCACAAGTCTGGCTACAGCATACGTTGCCAAGTCCATCTTCAACACTGAAGACAATGACTTCATCACCGACACCGATGCAAATGACAAGGACTACTCCGCTTCTACCTATTGCTTCATGGCACGCGGTGCCAAGGTAAACACACGCACTACTCACTATCAAACATCTAGTGACGATGACTCTGATTGTGGTTCAAAACCTAGCTACAAAACACTTGCTAAAATTGCAACTGAACAACAGAAAGCTATGGAACATATTCAAAAACTGTTAGACAGAAGCGATGATCTGTTAGGTGCTGAAATGACTCGATCTGAATCCTTAATTGAAGACATAAAAAATCTTCACGTGAAGTATCAGGAACTTGAAAGTCGTCATGAAACTCTCTCAACAACTCATGAAAAGCTTTCCTATGATTATCTTCAAAGGAAGCAGGATCTTGAGAAATTGAGAGCGGTTCATGAAGATCTTCAAACGGAAAACGAGTCACTTCGCGCCAAACAGATCAGTCCCGCTCAGGAAGGATTTGAACCACCATGTCTTAAATGCATTGAGCGTGATAATGCTACTTCTATTGCTGAATGTTCTACTGCTACTGCTGTTGCAATATCTTCAACTGTTGATGTGGTAACTAACCCCTCTGCTGAGGATACCACCGCTATTGCTGATGAGAATGCTAGGTTGAAGACATTGCTTGAAACAGGGATGTACAAAAGTCTTCAAGGGCATCAGACACTATGTGATGTCCTCAAAAAGCAGATTCTGAACCGAAACCCTAGGAAAGAGGGTGTTGGGTTCGTAAGGAAAATGAATGCAGATGGCTCTTACTGGAAACCTGAGCAGTACCCCAAAACCACGTGGGTTGCTGCAAAGGAACCTTCAGCAGATCCATCCAATCTAACTAGCTTCACTTGTGCTAACCCCATTATCATTGATGAATCCTTTGATGCAAACTATATACTATTTAAGAATCAGAATGGTGAAGTGTTTGCCAGGTACATTGGTACTAACTGCAGGAATGGACCGCCTATGAAGAAGATCTAGGTCCCGAAAAGGTGTCTTGAAAATCTTCCTGTGAATGTCTTCATGACACCTCACATGAAGAAGACAAACCTCGGACCAAAGGCTTCATACGGTCCAAAGGCTTCATACAGACAGAGGACTCACCTGAGTCGCACTAACGCAAATGTTTTGCAGGGAAACCATACTCAGGCATATGAATATGAGAGCGGTTCATTAAACCGCCATGTTCATAAGACCAAGAACTATTCTGCTTATTCTTATGAGTACTATTGTCCACCTGCAAGACTGTTTGCTAGGGCATCAAAGCCAAAATTCTCAGATGCTGCACTTAGACTTATTGCTTCTAAGCCACCCTTGAAGATGTGGGTGGCTAAGAAAGCTTAACTCTCTTTTGTAGGGAAAGGTCTCCAGCAGAAAACCAAAATCGTCTGACGCTATTGCTGGGGACCTTAAACATCTTGTAGGGCGCAAGATCTAATGCCCAAATGGTCTTACTATGTACTTCGTACCTGAATCGCTTGCTATTCTCCCTATTAGTCCTAACCTGGATCTAAGCTTTCATAACACACTGGTTCGTCAAATGTTTTTGCTTCACAATGCTCTTGGTGAAGCCTATCCCCCTAACTGCACTGTAGGGTACGACACCAGCGTCTTCAGAATGGATTATTGACAGTGGGTGTACAAATCACATGACTGGCAAAAGAAGTCTTCTAATGGACTCAACCTTACGTCCATCCGACAAGAGCCACATCACATTTGCTCACACTGGTAAAAGTAAGGTATTGGGTCTAGGTAGAGTTGCAATCTCAAGGGATCAACACATGGATAAAGTCATGCTTGTTGAATCCCTTGGCTTCAACTTAATGTCTGTCTCAATGCTTTGTGATTTGAACATGATCGTAATGTTTGGAAAATATCGTTGCCTTGTACTAATGGAATCTGACAAGTCTCTAGTGTTTGAAGGGTATCGAAAAGATGATTTGTACGTGGTAGACTTCTCAGCAGGACCACAGCTTGCAGTATGTCTTCTAGCAAAGGCTTCAAAATGCTGGCTCTGGCATCGGAGGCTTGGACATGCTGGCATGAGGAACCTCCACACCCTTGCGAAGAAGAAGCATGTCATAGGCATCGAGGGCGTCAAGTTCAAGAAAGACCACTTATGCGGTGCCTATGAAGCAGGGAAGATGACGAGGGCCAAACATCCCTCAAAGACAATCATGACCACTACTCGACCCTTCGAACTGCTTCACATGGATCTTTTCGGTCCCACTCATTACTTAACTCTAACTACTACTGCTTGCCTCTATGGCTTCGTTATTGTTGATGATTATTCTAGATATACTTGGGTGCACATAATCCTTTACAAGACTGAAGTGCAGGATGTCTTCAGACGCTTCGCCAATCGAGCTATGAACAATTTTGGCGCCAAGATAAAGCACATCAGAAGTGACAATGGCACTGAATTCAAGAACACTGGCCTTGATACATATCTTGATACCTTGGGCATCACACATGAATTCTCAGCCCCGTACACGCCACAGCAGAATGGCGTCGTCGAATGCAAGAACAGAACACTAATTGAGATGGCCAGAACGATGCTAGATGAATACAAGACCCCAAGAAAATTCTGGCCCGAAGCCATTGATACTGCATGCCATACAATCAATCGTGTTTATCTTCACAAGCTACTGAACAAGACATCTTATGAGCTCCTTACTGGCAAGAAGCCAAATGTCAGTTACTTCAGAGTATTTGGCGCAAGGTGCTGGATCAAGGACCCACATCACACCTCAAAATTTGCACCAAAAGCACATGAGGGTTTTATGCTTGGATATGGAAAGGATTCGCACTCCTACAGAGTCTTCAATCTCTTTCATTACAAAGTGGTTGAAACCGTGGATGTGCGGTTCGATGTGACCAACGGTTCACAAAGAGAGCAGCTGCCAAATGTGCT
Source organism: Triticum urartu (assembly GCF_003073215.2). Lineage (NCBI taxonomy): Eukaryota > Viridiplantae > Streptophyta > Magnoliopsida > Poales > Poaceae > Triticum > Triticum urartu. The sequence continues at coordinate 654,460,987 of NC_053024.1, read as the reverse complement.
AGATGAAGTTCCATCCAGTGAATCAATCAAGCTAATGGGAACTGGAGAAATTATACCTTCTGAAGCTCATCCTGAAGAAGAACTTATCATTTCAGCACCTGATCAACATGAAGACAATGCTCAGCCTGAAGACATTCCTTCCAACAACGACAATGAACAGCAAGAGCAAAGTCTTCGCCCTGTACATCCTCGCGTTGCCAATGAAGTGCAGATTGAAAGAATAGTTGATAGCATCAATGCACCTGGTCCACTCACTCGTTCAAGGGCAACTCAGCTAGCAAATTTCTGTGGGCACTTCGCATTCGTCTCAATAGAAGAACCCAAGAAAGTTGAAGAAGCCTTCATGGAACCTGAATGGATTCAAGCTATGCAAGAAGAGCTTCAACAGTTTGAGCTGAATAATGTATGGGAACTGGTTAAGCGTCCTGATCCACGGAAGCACAATATAATAGGCACCAAATGGATATACCGCAACAAGCAAGATGAGCATGGTCAAGTTGTCAGAAACAAAGCTCGTCTCATTGCTCAAGGATATACTCAAGTGGAAGGCATTGACTTCGATGAAACATTTGCTCCTGTGGCTAGACTTGAAGCCATACGCATACTGCTGGCCTATGCAAATCATCATCACATACTTCTATATCAAATGGATGTGAAGAGTGCCTTTCTCAATGGCAAGATTGAAGAAGAAGTGTATGTTGCACAACCGCCTGGCTTTGAAGATCCAAAACATCCTGACATGGTATACAAGCTCAACAAGTCACTGTATGGCCTCAAACAAGCCCCTCGGGCCTGGTATGACACACTCAAATACTTCCTGAAGAGCAAAGGCTTCATACCTGGTTCCCTAGACCCCACTCTTTTCACGAAGACATATGATGGTGAACTGTTTGTGTGCCAAATATATGTGGCTGACATTATCTTCGGCTGCACCAATCAGAAGTACAGTGAAGAGTTTGGATATATGATGCAAGAGCAATATCAGATGTCCATGATGGGGGAGCTGAAGTTCTTCCTCGGTCTTCAAATACGACAACAACACAATGGCATCTTCATATCTCAAGAGAAGTATCTCAAAGATTGCCTGAAGAAGTTCGGTATGCAAGACTGCAAAGGCTTCACAACACCAATGCCAGCCAAACATCATCTGGGTCCTGACGACAATGGTAAAGAGTTCGATCAAAAGGTATACCGCTCCATGATTGGTTCTTTACTTTATCTATGTGCATCTAGGCTAGATATTATGCTTAGTGTTTGCATGTGTGCTCGATTTCAAGCGGCACCAAAGGAGTCGCATCACTTAGCCGTGAAGCGAATTCTTCAATATTTGGCTCACACCCCAACTCTAGGATTATGGTATCCAAAGGGCTCAGAGTTTGATCTGGTTGGATTCTCGGATGCTGATTGTGCTGGTGACAAGGTCGATCGCAAGTCTACATCAGGCACATGTCACTTTCTGGGACGATCACTTGTATGTTGGTCTTCAAAGAAGCAGAACTGTGTATCTCTCTCCACTGCTGAATCTGAATACATTGCTGCTGGATCTTGCTGCGCTCAGCTTCTGTGGATGAAGCAAACACTCAAGGACTATGGCATTCATCTGAAGGAAGTGCCACTTTACTGCGACAACGAAAGCGCCATCAAGATTGCCAACAACCCAGTTCAGCACTCGAAGACAAAGCACATTGAAATTCGTCATCACTTTCTCAGAGATCATGTTGTGAAGGAAGACATTGATATCATACACGTCAACACTGAAGAGCAATTGGCAGATATCTTCACCAAGCCCTTGGATGAGAAGAGGTTTTGCAAGTTACGGTGTGAGCTAAATATCCTGGAATCCTCAAATGTCCTGTGATCAGGCACACATCCTAACCCTTATGCATATTGATGACTTAGATGTGAAACACACAAAGTAAAGTATATCTTCAATCAATGAAGACATACATTCTAAGTGTGAATACATTAATGTGGAATTTGACTTCGGAGCGCCACGATAATTGTGCGCCGTGTCTGGGTCTAATACTTCCTATATGGTGGGTAACGCCACCACCAAACGTTCTATTTTGAAGTGTTTCACTCATGGCGTTACCTTGCAATGTCTTCACATTTGGTTTGGCTTCGATCTCAACATACTTTCATGATTATCTTCACTATGTTGATTATAGATATATACATATATATATGCTAGTGTTCTGTCCTCTACAGCATTCACTTATAGCTATGTCTTCGTGTTGAATCTTTTGAACTAAGTGAATGTGATCGGACCCTAACCTCTCTATGCTTTCTATCTCAAACTCTATCTCTCCAAGTCATATGCATTCTATTGAAACTGTTGAATGTCTTCTCTGCGTCCTTGTCAGCAGAAGATACAGGGACAACCATTAAGTCCGTTTTCAATGCTCATTCCTCCACATAAAATCCGGAGAAGTAGGAACGACCACCCGACAATCCAGGCGTGCGTGGGACGTGGAACAAACCCCAAAATTCCACATAATGGCCACGTGTTCCTCAGATGCGAATCGCCAGGGGCACTTGTGTAATAGCACAGTGCCGCCCTTGTGCCTATAAATACACACTCACAGCGGTCATTATCTCTTCTTCCACCCTCGCACGAACCCTAGCGCCACCGCTAGCTCTCGACGACGCCGGCGACGAAGCCCTTCGCTGCCGCAACCTCTCCGACGCCGTCTTCACGCCGACTGCGGACATCGTCCTCTCCGCCGTCGCCGTAGGTGTCCTCCGTCGCCAAGTTAGGGCACGAAAGAGTGAACTGCTCGGCCTCATCTCCCACTCCGTCTAGCAGTTCTCAGTGTGGTAAATAAAACTCCCTTTTTACAGCACCGTTGATCCTATTGATCTGTCACTTTCTACCACAAGCAGTTCTGTTCACACAAGCTAGATCTCTCTCATACTGCATCTCATAACATGCCTAGTATATTCACTTGTGCTTCACAAAGTAGTTAGATTCCTCACTTGTACTGATCTGTGGATTCGTACAAATCGGGAACCAACTTCTTATCTATGAGTGAATGTCTTCGCACGATGAGGTCAATGTCTTCTAAACAGATTTATCTTCAAAATCTTCTGAGAATGCATATGACCTCTTCCCCTTCCCTCGCACCTTAATGCTGTCACAGGTACATGTCCTTGGGAGAATCCTTTGGTTCTCATAGTTTGCATTCATTTGCAGAATTCTTACAGCATCACATAAATTCTCCCGAAGCCAGTTCTTGTTGGTCCAGCAAACGATAACCTTTGAAGCCCTTGAACGTCTTGAAGCCTTTCAAGTTAAAGTTTATGGCTTCAGAGAAAGCAGCAAGGAAGGGTGGTAGAAAGTGTCGTGGTGAGACCTCCAGAGATCCGCCAGATGAACTCTCAGAAATGTACAAGACAGATCCTGAAGAGGATTACAGTCAGCGCAAGACCCGAATCCAATGGATTCGAAGATATTGGGCAGAACAATGGTTCTAATACAAATTTGTGACCCAGGAGTATGCTAAGAAAAACGCCATCAAGAGACCGTGGGGAGACATCCTATTCAAGAATCTTCTACCCAGGTCCAGAGATGAAGCCATTGCTCAAGGCTTCTATCCATGCATGGTCCGTGGACCACAGCCTGCTGATGCACACTCGTCGTCACTGCTATGGTGTCGTGACGACAATCTGTTCAAGCGCAACTTCCAGTTTGCTCAAAACTCAGCGAAGCAGAACAAGAAGACTTTTGGGTTAGACTTCAACCCTGGTCCCTCATCTCCAAGGGCAGATGGCACACGACATGCAGAACCCAATGTCATCGGTCCTTTCGCCAACCTTGAAGGCCTCATCACCTACATCTTGGTTCAAGGGACTGCAGTGAATGAGCCTGCAGCTGACACTGAGTCTGATGACGCTCCTGCAGTGCCGAAGCCAAAGCAGTTGAAGAAGCCAAAAGCTTCAAAGCCGGCCCCTTCACCAAAAATCTCAAGGGCGAAGCCATTGGCAACTGCACCTCCTGAAGACAGTGTGCAGTCTGAAGTTATCACGCGTCTCCAAGCCCCAGAAGGCCAAGATGCCTCTTTCTCTCATTGGCAAAGAGCTAACAGCTGCTGCCATTCTGCGCAACGACGACATTGATCTGTCAAGTGATGAAGATCTTGCAGATGACGCTCTTGAGCAACTCATCAAGAGCAAAGAAGAAGCAGAAATCTTCAATTATCTGCCTCTCTTTGATGTGACAATCCTCCACAACTTCATTGATGAGTGGTTTGACACGCCAAACATCAGCTTCGAAGATCTGCAGCTACCCATTGGCCTCAGTGTCGCCTTCCAAGGCGCCATTGCTTCAGAGCTAGCTGTCGCCCAGCGCATTGTTGAACTGAAGCAAAAGATTGACTATGAAAAGGCTCAGTTCAAGAAGCATATGGCCAAGCTCAGCGTGCAAGAAGTGAAGAACTTCAAGATTATGATGCACGAGCTAAAGGAAGCCTTTCTAAAGAAACGTGCAGAAGCTCAGGGTTCGCGTGAGCGCATGAAGGTTCTGGCTGACCGATGTGTGCAAGCCTACAATGAGGCTGAGAAGCGCAAGGCCCTTGGGAGTCCTGGCATCGACCCCAGGATGGCCGCAAAGAAGAAGAAGAAGCCTGCTATGGCTGAACCTGATGCACCAGGGCAAGAAGCAGTTCCGATTGTCTTCCCAACTAGACTGACTGGCTCGAAGCCAAAAAGCCGGTCAACAGCTTCAGAGCTCAAGAAGACAAGAACTGCTGAGGCTGAAGCCAGGAAGAGGAAACACTCTGAAGCCTCTCCTACTGCCCCCACTAAGAAAATGAGAAAGACCAAGAAAGCTCGGGCTGCTCCCACAGAGCCCTTGATAGTTGAACCCATTTCTATGGTTCATCCTGACGCAGAACGTCAACTGACAGTTCATGAGCCTGCTTCCACAGAGGCTCCTGAAGCTGAAGACATTCCAGCAGCTGATCCCATCGCTGCTGAAGACATTGGTCATCATGACAATGTAGAAGATGTTGCAGTCCTTCCTCAGTTTGAAAACAGCGAACTCATCAGCATTGGTCGTCCACTGACGCCAATTGCACAGGATGCTTCATGGGCGGATCGCCCACAAGAGGAAGACGACTATGAGGCCCAGCCCACTCCAACTCCACAGGCGTCGTCTGCGTTCCGTAGGCTTCGCAAAGGTCCAAGGCCTCAAGTCTCTGCTAAAGACATTCCAGCTGCATCAGCCACAGAAGAAGAAGTACCACAAGATCCCACTCCCCTGTTCCACCAAGAAGCAGTTCTCCAGGAGAACGTGCCTGTGACCGACCCTCCAGCTAGTCAAGTGGAGGATGAAAATCTTGAGGCTGCCACAACCAACAATGAAGCTAATGTGGAGCCCTCCCCAGCAAAAGCTTCAGAAGACAGCGAAGCCACTGATCCTGCCACTTCTGTTCCTGAGTCTGCTGCCGGTCCCCAATTCAACTATCATGTTGAGCACAGGCCTCAGGTCCAGAAGCCAATCCCAAGACTGCCAAGGTTTCCAGGTCCTGCATCAGCACCTGGCTCCTTCAACATCAATGGCTTCAGGGCAGACAACACGTTCTTCAATAGCTCCAGGAACCCCTACTCAAGGGAAAGGATATCATCTGATCGGTTCTAGAGCTATCCTCAGCGAAGCTATTACTCTTGCATTCTTTACAACCAAGGTCACATCTTCCCACACCAGCGCCTTGACGTTGAAGCTATAGCTGGTCTGCCCTGTCTAGAAGAAGCGTTGGATTGCTTCAAGCAAGTGGGTCTGCTACAGTTTGTTACTGATGAAGAGCATTGGAATGAAGAGCTGCTGCTACAATTCTATGCCACACTTCACATCAAAGGGTACAACAGAGATCCGAAGACTTGGGTCCTGGAGTGGATGACTGGCAACGTTCATCACGAAGCCAATGCATTTGACATCATTGAGCTCACTGGCTTGCCCACTCCTGGCGATCTCTTCGAGCAAAGCTGTCAGCTGCATGCTAAAGCTGTTGAGAGCATCTTTCAGCGGCCAGAACCTGATATGAGTCAAATGCTCAGCATGATGAAGCCATTGCCCCAAGATGCTGCTTATCCCACAGAGTTCTTCGTTGAAGACCTTGAGTACCTGCCCAGAACCATCTATCACATCATCAGGCGAACTCTCTGGCCTATCAAAGGGCACTCTCCAAATGCCAAGCTTCAGGGTGCAATGAAGACTTTGGTCTTCTATATACTTCATGGCAAATGCTTCAATGCACAGGACTTCTTCATACGCCAGCTTGCTACCTCAGGCATTGATCTGTTTGGTTTGAAGTTTTACGCCCCTTGGGTCATGCGGCTGATCAAGCTACACTCCACCATTTCGTATCAGCCTTCAGCCCGCAACCATCGGATCTTCTTGCCTGATGTGGACATGTCTACTGAAGCCATATATTCTGAGCCTGCCAAGCAACCTCTATGTCTTTAGAATGCAGAACATCAGAGTTTTACTCAGAATGTTGAAGGCATTGAAGCAGTTTCTCGGGTGTATCCTTTGGCTGGCACTACACGTGCACCACACCCTGCTTCCACTGAAGCCACTGACAGTGCCACTGCTCCAAGACCCAAGAAGCGCACTCGTGTTCTCAACGACCGAGAGCTTCTTGTGGCTCTACATCAGAAACAGGATAGGCATCATGACTAGCTAAAGCGTAAGATGAAAAGCCTCTGGGTGGATGTTAATCGCACTCGAAATCTTGCCACCAAGAATGCTTTCGTTGCCCATGAAACCCGTCGCCGCATTGAAAGGGCTCACGATGATGTGTTCTGAAGCTGATCTTCAAGAGGATGGCTTCAATGAGAGATTCAAGTTTGACTCCACACCTCCTCGAAGGGCTGTGCTGCTAGGAACTCCATCCCTTGAAGACTCCGAGTTCTCTTCCTCTGCTGCCACAGTGACTGCCAGAATTATTGAGGAAGAAGACGATGCTACTTCACCGCCACCTACTTCAGCACCTCAAGCTCTTCTGCACCGCCAAACAACACCAACAACCCTGCTACTTCACCTACTCCTCATGGGAACGAGTAGAGGCTCTATGTCTTCAAACCTTTTTGGTCATTACTGACAAAAGGGGGAGAAGCATATGAGATTGATAGTCTTCAAGCGGGTCCATATGGGCGGGTGCTTTATATTTTGCTTCGTGCTTACAACTCTCGTTTTTGCTACATTTGGTTCTTATGAGTTGTAACACTTAAACCAGATGGTCGTCTGCTACTTATTTGCCACCTTGTTTTGCGAAGATAAATTCCGCATGTGCGATGATAAATTCCGCACTTAGCTCATTCTGCAGACGTCCATTTTCCATTATGCATGTCATTATCTTCATATACTTTCACATGCATAGTGGATTATCATCATAAGTTGAAGTGGATCTCCACAAGTACAACCTGCCATGTGCATTTGCATTCCAAAAGCAAATTAACTTATATGCACATCTTCAGGGGGAGCCCTTGCAACTTATGAAGACAATTCCTTATCCTTTACAATTTCACAGATTATATTCCCCGTTGAAAACTTCAACTAGTTTGTCATCAATCACCAAAAAGGGGGAGATTGTAAGTGCATCTAGTGCCACCCCTAGTTGGTTTTGGAGTATTGACGACAAACCTAGTTGAGGGACTAATGTGTTTGTGAGAATTACATGATAACACAGGTAGAAGTCCCTCATTGATTCGGTTTTACTACCAGAGATGACCCCTAAAACTGTATGAAGACATTGAAGTCAAAGGTGGTATATGAAGATATTCACATTGAAGACTATGACAAGAGAAGACACTATATGAAGCCTATGGAGCTCGAAGACTTAGATCTTTCGTAGTTCTTTTTCTTTTGTGTTGAGTCATAGTAACCACCTACTGTTAAGTGGGGTCTAAGAGAACCAGTCAGAATGACTAAAGTGATGCCTAAACCAAAAACCTATGTCTTCGAGTGAAGACTTTGAGAGCGAATCTTGTCCAGAGTCGGACAAGTCAGCTTTGCTTGTAGCCCAAGTAAAGTTGCCGTGTGAGTTTGAAATCTGACCGTTGGGACACGTGTCAGTTCCTTAGTGACCCAGGGTCATTTCGGACAAATCAGGTCGGGTTGCCAAGTGGCTATAAATAGCCCACCCCCTACAACCATAAACGGTTGGCTGCTCAGATTGAAAGTACGGCTTTTGTCGTTTGAGAGCAACCCACCTCGAAGCCTTTGAGAGAGAATTCCTTGCGAGGATAAAAGCCCTAACCACCAGAGCCAGAGAGAATTGGGCATCACTTAAGTCTTCTTGTCTGTGTGATCTGAAGACTTATTACACTTGAGAACTGTGAATCCTCCAGCCGGTTAGGCGTCGCGTTCTGAGCATCCAAGAGACATTGTGGATTGCCAGTGAACGAAGTCTGTGAAGGTTTGGGAGTCTACCTTGAAGACTTACCAGAGTGATTGGGCGAGGTCTATGTGACCTTAGCTCAAGGAGAATAAGGTGAGGACTGGGTGTCCTGAGCTGCGTGTTCAGGACTGGGTGTCCGGGACTGTGTGTCCTAAGGTTTAAATACCTAGCCGCTCCAACCAGACGTACAGTTGTCACAGCAAATGGAACTGGTCCAACAAATCATTGTCTTCAATGAGTCACTGGTTTCATCTTCACTTCACTTTACTCACTGTTACTCCTTGTGAAGTCATTGTATGTTTGCTCTATCATTTGTCTTCACTGAGTGACTGCGTGTTCTGTTTGGCTTCACAATATCTTCCTACCTGATCCTTACTACCTAGCTGCTATTAGTCTTTGTGCTTTCACTTCATTGAATACTTGACTATGGTTTGCCTAGTGTAGTCTACCTTCCGCTGCATGGTAATAGGTTTAATTTGATCGTTTGTCTTCAAAACTCCCATGTTCTGAAGAATTTCATAAAAATCGTCTATTCACCCCCCTCTAGTCGATATAACGCACTTTCAGTAATGTGTGGTGTTTGCAACTCACATGTAAATACTTGTAGGCGTAGGGAGGCGGGGCACCATACATAATGTGATAAACACATTATACATATGAGACATGGTTTAGATTATGAAGATCTAGCTAGAGCTAGAAATGTAATGTGATTTGAAATCAAAATAAAGTGGATTCAAAAAATCTAGTTCGAGTTCATATAGTACACATAGTTCATATGTAACTCGAGACTAAGCATGTGGTGTGCTGTGAATATAATACACAAATGATGGTTTAACTTGACAATAATGATGATTGCAGATCTTATTAAAACAGAGAAACGAATTCAAATGCTTTGACTTCACAACAATCATTACTGTAGATCTTATTCAAATAGAGAAACGAATTCAAATTTAGTTCATATTGAAGCGGTAGTATATACATTTGGAATGCACTAAAACGTTCATTTGAGTAGTAGGTTGCATGCATTATACACGTAGCAAAATATTTTAATTGAACATAACAAGAATTCAAAGTTTTGAATGACATTTGTAGGGCGCATTGATTTGGTACAGTACACGTTAGGCTTGTCTAGAAATTTCAACCCGCGCCTTGTTAGCCCGAAATATTTAAGATATATCTTTGTCTCGTTGTGCTCCGACAACTCCCTCCATCTCAACCCGCGCCTTGCTATTCCGAAATTACAACGCGCGTGAAAACTCCCACCTCCTATGAAATCCCGACACGCGTAATGCCCATGGTACCCCTGAACCGAAAGAACCGCCTCAAATCGGTGGGGGTACTTTCGTAACTTACCCCACATTTCGGACAAGCGCGTCTCTAAGCCATGGTTCCCCACTGCCATCCCATCCGCCCACCCATTCGTACACCGAGGCCGCGAAAACCCGCGACGAAACCCCACACCCTGCTCCGTCCGCCACCCAGCCGGAGCCTCTTCCCCGACGACGTCGTCCACAGCAACACCTCGACGTCCCTCATCCACTGTACCGGATGAGGATCCGTCGTCGATCTCATCGTCCCGCCGGTTCAGCCACCCCGTCCTCCACCTCCAAGGAGCTGCCCCGACGTTCCCCTCGTCTTTCGTGCCACCTCCATTCCCACACCGCCGTCTTCACCTGCACCACCGGAAGAGCATCATCATCACCGTTTCCTCAGATGAAGATGCGGCCTAATCGGCGCCACCAAAGAGGTTGTACACTAATCGCCGCATTTTCTTCTTGATTCGATCTCACGGTGCTGCCGGCGCTCGGTCCCGAGCCGACACGGCGCGGCTCCATCCACGGCGGCGTCGCCGGCGACTTCCTCCATGGCGTCGCTCCCTCAGTGGCGACGTCCACATCAGTAGGACCTGCTGCTGCTTTAGCTCTCGCTCGCGCTGCTGCTCTGCTCTTGCTCTCGGTCCCCTGCCTGGTCTGCTCTTGCTATTGCTCTTGCTCGCGCTGCTGCTCTCGCTCTTGCTCTTGCTTGCGATGCTGCTCCGATTTAGTTACACTTCACTCCGATGCCGCCGGGGTGAAGGAAGAACCAGCCGCAGCGGGGAGGGGGGCTTGCTCGAGAGGTACCCCACTATCTATCTTAGGGTTCAGGATGGGGGCGGTGGTCGCCGGCGGTGGCGGGGCGTTGGCGTGGGGATCGCCGGAGAAAAAGCTCGGCACGGGGGGCATAGAGGGATGGCTGGGGCGGCGGCGGACCGACGGTGGGGAGTGTTTTCGGGGCGGGCGGGGCGGCGCACCGCCGGCCGCGGGCGGCGGGGGGCTGCTGTTTGGCCGGCTCAGGAGGGTGGAGGTTGAAGATGAACCACAGGCCCTTGATTTCATATCCAACAGCTGCAAAATCGACTGACCCGAGATGAAAAAGTCAGTCGACCGACATGTAGCCTCACCTTGCTAGTGCGTTCAGTTTCGACAGCAAAATTCAGTTTCGACAGTTAAGTTCAGTTTCGACAGTTAAATTCAGTTTTGACAGTTAAATTCAGTTTTGACAGTTAAGGTCAGAGATGAGCGGCTGATGTATTTTACATCTAGCACTTTGTGGTTATCTATTTTACGTCATGTATTGGAGATGCTATTAGAATTCCACTCAGGTTAACGTTGTTCGTTGTCTCTTGTCTTGCTTCAGCCTCGGCGTCGTACAACTCACCAGAGCTGCTCCAACGACGAAACCCTCCATCACAGCGGAGAAGTACCTCGGGCTCCATCTCCAGACGCCTAAGATCTTCTTCCCCTCCTCCGACAGCCAAGTCAGCCGGAGCATCCTCACCGGCCAACCCAATCACGCTGAGATCCACATGGCTTCGCCAAAGAGGTTGTACACTTGTTGCATCTCTTTTTTACTCTACATGTTATATATATTGTCCACCGAGCACACGGATTTGTTCCTTTAGTGTCTCCTTGAAAGAAAAAACATAGGAATTTTAATTTTCACTTGTCCTCCTTTTCAAATTCCTATTCATGAAGCACAAGACTAAGAGATAGTAGCATAATAGCATTATAACCATACATTTTCTTGTGGTTTTACTTAATCTCACCATGCTTCTTTGCATCCTGTGATCTTCCAATTGTTGTGAATCAAACACCCAGATTGGCAGAAATCCTGTGTTTTTAAATTCTCTGTTTTGCACGTGCATTCCTATCCTATTCCTGTCTATTTCCTATCCCTGCATTGTTGGAATCCTCCAATTCAAACGAGCCCTTATAGAATTACTTCTCTTACAGATAATTGTCAAAGAAAACCTTGCGTGGTTTGTCCCACTCCTGCTGCGCCGTCGTCCACCCCAGCTCAGCTGCTCCAACGACAGAAGGGTCCAGCACAGCAGGGATCCGGCCTCCAGACTATCTTTCGCCGCCTCAGATCTTCTTCCCCACCGCTGGCAGCCATGAAAACTGCACTACCATCATCAACTGAGCAGATGACCTCGAGGACTTCACGGGTCCGCAAGAGAGGTCGCACTCTTTCGTGTCTGCTTACGTTATGCATCACTTAATATTACATGCTCCTTTATTGTCCTGTTCACCGATTAGACTCTGAGTCATCTCCAAACTAATGGTCAAACTTGAGTTTTTGAATGGTTATGGGGTACATATCGGGGCCGCTATCAATAGTATCTATCTACTATCTGGTTAATCTCCAGTGTCTACTATGAGTTTCATGTTGGTTGGGAATCAAATAGTAAAGAAGCCATTATCTGTATTTTTTAACTGAAGCCATTATCTGCCTGCTATTATTGGTTTTGGGTCTATCCACAGGTTGCTACCATCACTCTGGATTTCTGCATGTACTCCTTACACAATCTCACTATGTTTGATTCCTATGCATGACAGTTATTGTAAACAATGGAACTAAACATGTAGAGAAAAAGAGACGAGCCTTGTGTGGCAATAAAATTTCATGCAGACGTCGCTCCATGGTAGGCGAAAAGGCAGCCCCCTCCACGCATTTCGGATTGTAATCGAGAGGAAGATATCTGTTCTGAGGGGGATTCAGAAGGAGAAGACAACTCCTATTTACCCCCTGAGGTCTTTGCTCTAACTTGGCATGCTGATGTTGGTTATATCATGCATATGGTGTCTTGCATTGCTTACTTTATACATCAAATATGTCATCTCCTTAGTTTAGACATCCTTTGTGCGAATGCCATCTGTTTAGTTTATTCATTGTTTATGTGAATTATGCAACGCCATCTTGTTTAGCCAGGCATCATATATGTGAATTTTGCAATGCCATCCTGCTTAGCCAGTCATCTTATATGTAAATTATATCAGGCCATCCTTTTTTTCCGTTACATATTACATTTGTCAACAATGTTATTACATTCAACAACTCTTTGTGTGCATCAGCCATTTGACACGGTGATGGCAAATTCTGGAGTGAAAACAAGGTCTTCAGAGCAGACTATGCTATCTGACGAAGCGCATATCTTGCTGGTTACGGATAGCTACTCAGAGGAGGATTCAGAGACAGATGACCAGTCCTATCCCCCCGAGGTGTATGCTCTAACTTGGCAAGGTTATGTTGCTCATATCGTGCGTATGGTGTCTCGCATTGCTATGTCATTTGATTAGTTTAGACATGCTTTGTGTGAATGCCACCTGTTGAGTGTCTAATTACCATATATGTGAATTATGCATTGCCATCTTGTTGCAATACATTATATATGTGAATTATACAATGCTATCTTGTTGCAAAGGCATTATATATGTGAATTATGCAATGCCATGCTGTTTAGCCAATCATCATGTATGTGAATTATATCATGCCATCATTTTTTTGCATTATGTGTTCCATTTGGCGACAATGTTTGTATATTCAACTACTCTTCCTGTGCATTAGTCATTTGAAGCGGTGATGGAAGTATCTGGAGTGAAAACAAGGTATTCAGAGCAGACAATGCTACCTGCTGAACCAGACATCTTGCTGGTTACAGAGAGCTCCTCAGAGGAGGATTCAGAGACTGATGACCAGTCCTATTTTCCCCCCGAGGTCTATGCTCAAACTTGGCAGGGTTATATTACCCATGTCATGCATGTTGTCTTGCATTGCTTAGTTTTTACATCATATATGGATTGCCATCTGCTTACTTGCTTACTATATAAATAATATATATGAATTATATCATGCCATCATGTTTACATAGTACATACACATCATCTATCTGAATTATGGCATGGCAACCCATTTGATAAAGACATCATATAGTTATATCTTCTCATCCTGTTTAGTGTTTAGAGTCATCATATTTTGAATTATGGCATTCTATCCGTGAATGTATGTGAATTGTGGCATGCCAACCTATTTAATAAACACATTATATAGTTATGTCATGTCATCCTGTTTACATAGTCTCATATTTTGAACTATGTCTTTCCATGTTTTTTAGTTAGCCATCATAATGTGAAATTGTGTCATGCTATCCTGTTTAGTTAGCCATCATATATGTGAAATTGTGTCATGCTATCCTGTTTGGTTAGACAACATAAATATGAATTATTTCATGCCCTCTTTTATTCCCCACTATCCATTGCACCTGTCTATCATACAATGTCTGTACTTTCAATTACTTTTCTTGTTTATCAGCCATTTGAATTGGAGAGCGTGATGGCAGTATCTGAGGGAGTAACAACACGGTCTTCAGAAAAGATAGTGCTACCAGTGGATGCAGATAGAACCACGGTTGTACTTGCCCAAGGACCAGATCCACCACACATAACCCAGACTCTCGCAGATTGTACCCCTACCCAGTTGGACAGAGAACCAGCTACACCCCTTCTAACCCCAACCCCGGTAGATAGTAACTCAGTTCCAGTTGACACAGCACCGTCTCCACCATAGAGCACCCAAACACGAGCAGTTAGTAAGGGAACTGCAGTGCCCAAAGCACGAGGACCACCACTCCGAATTCCAACTCAACGCTTAAAGGAGAAGAAGATTTGTTCTCAGGTCAGGTTCTATAGCTATGGTTCATACTCCTTTGCTCTTGCATGACTGTATTTACTCATACCAACTATTTTCAAATTTGAAGGATGGAATTGAAACTCCAATGGCGCAATAGGTATGTTTTAAACCTGTTTCTTTAACTGGTTCATTGTTGTAACCTGCTCTATGTTGATTTCAGTTTCAATTGAATAAACAGTTATGTTCTCATGTCATGCACATTAGAAGTGTTGTTATTGCTCTATAGTTACCCACACTTATATTCTGTCTATTCTGCTTTGTCTTGAAGAAATATTATTTGAACTGTGTCTCTATCTTGATTTGGCAACAAAAACTAGAATGATATAGACCATAAAGTGACCATGGTACATAGATATATGTTTGTTTCATGCTGTTATCCTGTCCACTTTACTACTGAAGTCATTTACCAAAATGAGTTTCATATACAACATGGTAAACTTGTGATGTGTCTGCTTGTTTCTCTTTTAGAATGCGGACAAAATATTGGAGAACAGTACCACGTTATCCAATGGTAAAGGAAGTAATGCAGATAAGGTTCAAGATAGTGAGACATCCCTGTTGGTCTCCAAGAAAGCTGATAAAAACTATCTTGACGACAGTGAGGGAACCCAAAAGTCCTGTCTTGATGTAGTGTTCGAGTTACTGGCCACTACTACTGGCACAAGCTCTTCGAACTCGCTACCTGAATCAGTTCGTCTTCTTGAGTCTCAACTTCAAGTTGGACGACATCGATCAGATGTGCTGCGACAGGAAGCTGAAGGACTGAGGAAGTCCCTACAGAATTCAGATGCATATTTTCTGGTGCAACAACAAGCGCTGGAGGATTTAAGCGCCAAACAAGAGAAAGTTAATAAGCTTGCTAAGAATCTTTCCTGCATTATGGGTACCCAGGATATTGTTTCTTGAGATCTTCTGAAGTGGTTTCAGTTCTGGATTTGTTTTGCTGCGGTGTTTATTTGCGCTGGTCGCCAACTTTGACAACCAGTGTATATGATATGCTGCTTTGTTCCCTATATTTGCACTGGTGGCGAACTTTGATGCCCAGTGGATGTAATATGTGTAATAGCCGTGATAGCCTAGCGTTAGTTGCTTGCTTATTTATTTCCTTGTTGTCTTGTTTATTTGTTTGCTTGGAGTCATTGCAGTTCTTTTTCCGCGGTTAGCTAGTGGCTGCAATAACCTATTTTTTAAAACTAGGCCACAATAACCATGGGCTAATATTTACCGTAGTGACACTGGGCCTCCTACTGGCCGTAGAAACAGTGGGCCTTCTACGGGCCGTAGAAACAATGGGCCTTCTACGGGCCGTAGAAACAATGGGCCTTCTGCGGGACGTATTATCAATGGGCCTTATACGGGCCGTATAATCGATTGGCCAAACATGGGCCAAACAGACCGCATTATGGCCGTAAATGGGCTAGAGTTGGAATCGTCCGTTCATGGGCCGACCATAATGGGGCATCGTTAATAGGCCGTATTTGATGACGCCATGAAATCGGCCCAACGTATTAACAGACCACAAACAGGCGACTGTAACCACGGGCTGAATTTGGCCCACAAGCAGAAAATGACAGTAACGGGCCGTAAGTAAACGAATGCTGGAAATGAGCCCAAGAATAAATGGGCTCTGAGAAGGCCGAAAGACAACATGGGCTGGAAACGGCCCAACGGAATAACGGGCCGTTAATGGGTATAAAGTGATACACTGTTCATTACGGGCCAGTTTCACCACGAGCCGTTAATGGGTGTAAAGTGATACACTGTTCATTAAGGGCCAGTTTCACCATGGGCCGTTAGTAGGCCAAGAGTTACATAGGGCCTCATATGGGCCGAAAGACGTCATGGGCCATACATGGGCCAGAAGTGAAAATGGGCTGGAATCATATTGGATGGCCCAGATGACGCTACTGGGCCTAATTCGGATAGGGCGTAACGGGCCTTGGTTAGCGGGCTGTAAATGGGCTATATTCGAACATGCCGTTAACATGATTTCCATGGGCCAGCCCGCCAGCTTTTGACCAAGTCAAACGGGCCGACCTTTTCACTGGAATGGGCCTCTGTTGGGCCGTGCCACGTGTCGATGTATCATAGGTGCCTTCCATCCAATGAGTGGTTGACATCTGTCCCAATGATGAGCCGACACGTGTTTCCTCCAACCAATGATGATTTTACACGTGAAAAATTCCCATTGGTCGGGGCTGTTAACGGGTTATCGGATCCAAAACCCGACACGATAGCTTAACGACGTTCCGTTACAGTGGATGCCACGTATCGGTCACCCTTGACGAAAGCACTTCTGTGACGCGCGATTTATCGTCATGGAAGTGGACACTTCCGTGATGATAATTTTGGTAATGTCATGGAACACTTCTACGATAACACAGGTATGACTATCTTGATTCTGTCATAAATTTGTCATGGATGTACATGCATGACAAAAAAGCGACCTACTGTGACAAACACATATCATCACGAAAGTGTATTTTTTGTAGTGAAAACAGGATATTTATTTGAAGGTTTACAGTTTGGCACATACAAATTTACTTGGAACGGCAGGTAGATACCGTATATAGGTAGGTATGGTGGACTCATAGGGAATAACTTTTGGGTTTATGGAGTTGGATGCACAAGCAATATTCCCGCTTAGTACAGGTGAAGGCTAGCAAAAGACTGGGAAGCGACCAGCTAGAGAGCGACAAGAATCATGAACATGCATTAAAATTAATCAACACCGAATGCAAGCATGAGTAGGATATAATCCACCATGAACATAAATATCGTGAAGGCTATGTTGATTTTGTTTCAACTACATGCGTGAACATGCGCCAAGTCAAGTCACTTAAATCATTCAGAGGAGGATACCACCCTATCATACCACATCACAACCATTTTAATAGCATGTTGGCACGCAAGGTAAACCATTATAAGCTCCTAGCTAATCAAGCATGGCATAAGAAATTATGATCTCTAGTTGTCACTGCAAACATGTTTATTCATAATAGGCTGAATCAGGAACAATGAACTAATCATATTTACAAAAACAAGAGAGGTCAACTTCATACCAGCTTTTCTCATCTCAGTCAATCCATCATATATCGTCATAATTGCCTTTCACTTGCACGACCGAATAGTGTGAATAATAATAATAGTGCTCGTGCATTGGACTAAGCTGGAATCTGCAAGCATTCAATAAACAAGAGAAGGCAAGGCAATATGGGCTCTTTTATCAGATCAACAATAATGCATATAAGAGCCACTTCAACAATTTAATCATGGTCTTCTCCCATCGACCCCCAAAGAAAAGAAAAGAAATAAAACTATTTACACGGGAAAGCTCCCAACAGGTAAAAGAAGAACATGAAATCTTTTTGGGTTTTCTTTTTAATTACTACTACAAGCATGGAAAGTAAACTAATTAAAAGCTACAACTAATTTTTTTTGGTTTTTCTTAAGGTTTATTAAACACACAAGAAGAAAGCATAAAAAGGAAAATAAACTAGCATGGATCATATAATGAAAAAGTATGAGCACCGACATCTAGCAATGAATGTGTGAACATAAATGTAATGTCGGTGAAAAATATGTACTCCCCCAAGCTTAGGCTTTTGGCCTAAGTTGGTCTATGGCCACGGTTGGCCTGGTGGATATCCATAATAATAGTTAGGGTCGTACTGAGATGCAGCGGCTATCGCCTCCTAAGCTGCAGCGTGGCGACGAGCGGCCTCCGCCCTCCTCTCGTACTCATCTGCCTCCTCTCTGGTAATAACATATCTTCCTTTTGCCTGATAATCAAAGAAGGCAGGAGCAGGGTGAGTAATACGGACAACATGTTGTCTGTCAAAGATTAAGCGATACTTGAGAGGTGATTCATTCCTCTTGACAAACTGGTGGTAAACCATAGCCTCATAATCCAAATAAGCAGGAGGCAACTCAATATCATCTTCGCGTATGGCTATACCAAGAAAATTAGCTATGCGGGTTGCATAAATTCCACCAAAGAAATCTCCATTAAATCTATTAAGATGCAACCTACGTGCAACAATGGCTCCCAAATTATATGATTTATCTCCTAACACAGCACTCCTAAGAATACTAAGGTCGGGGACACACATGTGACATGCCTCATCTTTACCATTAATGCATCTACCTATGAAGAGAGCAAAATAATGTACAACGGGAAAGTGAATGCTCCCTATAGTAGCTTGTGTTATATCTCTAGATTCCCTCACAGTTATACTAGCAAGAAAATCTCTAAATTCAGATTTGCGAGGTTCCCTAACACTACCCCATTGTGGAAGTTTGCAAGCAGTGGTAAAATCCTCTAAGTCCATAGTGTAAGAATTTTCATAAAGATCAAACAGGACAGTTGGAGAATTACGTGAAGATGAAAATTCAAACCTCCTCACAAAGGAACTAGTGAGATAGTGATACTGGCTGCACTTTCTTCCTCGAAGCTCACAAGATCAGCGTTACGCAAATATGCGTTAAATTCTTCCTTAATTCCCGCTCTATCCATAAAATTTTCCGAAGGCCATTCACAAGGATGCACTGCAGCGTTTCTTGGTGGCTCATCATCAGCATCACGCATTGCAAGCCTGGGCTCTTGTTTCCTTGAAGAGCCACCTTGGTACATTTTCCTAAACATATTTCTTCCTCTGAAAAATTTCTGAAATTTTTAGTAACTTCAAAATAAAAGTTAAGCAAACTCAATAATATTGATAGCAACTACTCCTACAAGTGCCTAGAGCCTATATCATGCATCAAACCTACTTTTGACCATATAAATTTGACATGCAAGCTCAAGAACATGGTCACCTAGGCAGCATAAATTTGCAATGAATAAAGCACTAGAACAAAAACTAATTGGACCAATGGAGGAGTCACATACCAAGGAACAATCTCCCCAAGCAGTTTTGTGAGAGGTGCTTTGAGCAAGGAGATCGAAAATGGCAGCAAAATGAGCTTGGACTCGGGTTTGAGATGGATATTCGGGTTTGTGAGAGGAAGAAGAAGTGTGTGGGTGCAGGAATAAGTGGAGGAGGGCCACCATGGGCCCACGAGGCAGGGGGCGCGCCCAGGGGTGTAGGGCGCGCCCCTGACCCTCGTGGCTAGGTGCCAGCTCCTCCTGCTGTGTTCTGAGTGCGAAATATTCTCAAATATTCCAGAAAAAATCATATTTAAATTTCAGGGCATTTGGAGAACTTTTATTTTCGGGGTATTTTTACATTGCACGGACAAATCAGATAACAGATAGAAAAATACTATTTTTATTTTATTTAATATAAATAACACAAGGTAAAAGTAGGGTACAAAACTTTGTGCCTTCTAGTTTCATCCATCTCATGCTCATCAAAAGGAATCCACTAACAAGGTTGATCAAGTCTTGTTAACGAACTCATTCCGAATAACATGGAACCGGAGAAATTTTGAATAACACTATGTTACCTCAACGGGGATATGCACATCCCCAATAACAAGAATATCATATTTCTTCTTGATAGTAGGAAGAGGAAATTCAAAACCTCCAAATATAATTGATGGAATTTTTCCAATAGAGTTGATACTATGAACTTGAGGTTGTTTCCTCGGAAAGTGTACCATATGCTAATACGTCTCCAACGTATCTATAATTTTTGATTGCTCCATGCTATATTATCTACTATTTTGGACATTATTGGGCTTTATTATCCACTTCTATATTATTTTTGGGACTAACCTATTAACCGGAGGCCCAGCCCAGAATTGCTGTTTTTTTGCCTATTGTAGGGTTTCGAAGAAAAGGAATATCCAATGGAGTCCAAACGGAATGAAACCTTCGGGAACGTGATTTTCTCACCGAACATGATCTAGGAGACTTGGACCCTACGTCAAGATAAAAAGGAGGAGGCCACGAGGTAGGGGGCGCGCCCTCCACCCTCGTGCCCCCCTTGTTGCTCCACCGACGTACTCCTTCCTCCTATATATACCTACGTACCCCCAAACGAGCAGATACAGAGCCAGAACCCTAATTCCACCGCCGCAACTTTCTGTGTACACGAGATCCCATCTTGGGGCCTGTTCCGGAGCTCCGTCGGAGGGGGTATCGATCACGGAGGGCTTCTACATCATCACCATAGCCCCTCCGATGAAGTGTGATTAGTTTACCTCATACCTATGGGTCCATAGTTATTAGCTAGATGGCTTCTTCTCTCTTTTTGGATCTCAATACAATGTTCTCCCGCTCTCTTCTGGAGATCTATTCGATGTAATCTTCTTTCTGCGGTGTGTTTGTTGAGATCGATGAATTGTGGGTTTATGATCAAGTCTATCTATGAACAATATTTGAAAATTCTATGAATTCTTTTATGTATGATTGGTTATCTTTGCAAGTCTCTTCGAATTATCAGTTTGGTTTGGCGTACTAGATTGATCTTTCTTGCAATGGGAGAAGTGCTTAGCTTTGGGTTCAATCTTGCGGTGTCCTTTCCCAGTGACAGTAGGGGCAGCAAGGCACGTATTGTATTGTTTCCATCGAGGATAACAAGATGGGGTTTTCATCATATTGCATGAGTTTATCCCTCTACATCATGTAATCTTGCTTAAGGCGTTACTCTGTTTTCATGAACTTAATACTCTAGATGCATGCTGGATAGCGGTCGATGAGTGGAGTAATAGTAGTAGATGCAGGCAGGAGTTGGTCTACTTGTCTCGGACGTGATGCCTATATACATGATCATACATAGATATTCTCATAACTATGCTCAATTCTGTCAATTGCTCAACAGTAATTTGTTCACCCACCGTAAAATACCTATGCTCTTGAGAGAAGCCACTAGTGAAACCTATGGTCCCCGAGTCTATCTTCATCATATTAATCTTCCAATATTTAGTTATTTCCTTTGCTTTTACTTTGCTTTTATTTTACTGTGCATCTTTATCATAAAAATACCAAAAAAATCATCCTATCATATCTATCAGATCTCACCCTCGTAAGTGGCCGTGTAGGGATTAACAACCCCTTATTGCGTTGGTTGCGAGGATTTATTTGTTTTGAGCAGGTGCGAGGGACTCGCGCGTAGCCTCCTACTAGATTGATACCTTGGTTCTCAAAAACTGAGGGAAATACTTACGCCACTTTGCTGCATCATCCCTTCCTCTTCGGGGAAACCAACGCAGTGCTCAAGAGGTAGCATATGCTCATTACGATTAACATGAAAAGTGACATTGCCTTTAGTGCAATCAATAACAGCCCCTGCAGTATTCAAAAAGAGTCTTCCCAGAATAATAGACATACTATAATCCTCGGGAATATCAAGAATAACAAAGTCTGTTAAAATAGTAACGTTTGCAACTACAACAGGCACATCCGCACAAATACCGACAGGTATAGCAGTTGATTTATCACCCATTTGCAAAGATATTTCAGTAGGTGTCAAGTTATTCAAATCAAGTCTACGATATAAAGAGAGAGGCATAACACTAACACCGGCTCCAAGATCACATAAAGCAGTTTTAACATAGTTTCCTTTAATGGAGCATGCTATAGTTGGTACACCGGGATCTCCAAGTTTCTTTGGTATTGCACCCTTAAAAGTATAATTAGCAAGCATGGTGGAAATTTCAGCTTCCGGTATCTTTCTTTTATTTGTAACAATATGTTTCATATACTTAGCATAAGGATTCATTTCGAGCATATCAGTTAATCGCATACGCAAAAAGATAGGTCTAATCATTTCAGCAAAGCGCTCAAAATCCTCATCATCCTTTTTCTTGGATGGTTTGGGAGGAAAAGGCATGGGTTTCTGAACCCAAGGCTCTCTTTCCTTACCGTGTTTCCTAGCAACAAAGTCTTTCTTATCATAATGTTGATTCTTTGATTGTGGGTTATCAAGATCAACAGCAGGTTCAATTTCTATATCATTATCATTACTAGGTTGAGCATCATCATGAACATTATCATTAATATTATCACTAGTTTCAGGTTCATTACCAGATTGTGTTTCAGCATCAGAAATAGAAATATCATTTGGTTTCTTAGGTGTTTCAACAATAGGTTCACTAGAAGCATGCAAAGTCCTATCATTTTTCTTTTTCTTCCTTTTAGAAGGACTAGGTGCATCTATATTATTTCTCTGAGAATCTTGCTCAATCCTTTTAGGATGGCCTTCAGGATACAAAGGTTCCTGAGTCATTTTACCACCTCTAGTCATAACTCTAACAGCATTATCATTTTTCTTACTATTCAATTCATTGAGCAAATCATTTTGAGCTTTAAGTACTTGTTCTACTTGAGTGGTAACCATAGAAGCATGTTTACTAATAAGTTTAAGTTCACCTTTGACATTAGCCATATAATCACCGAAGTGTTCAAGCATATTTGAATTGTATTTCAATTGTCTACCAAAATAAGCATTAAAATCTTCTTGCTTAACCATAAATTTATCAAACCCATCTAAGCATGGGCTAGCAAACTTAGTAAATGGGATTTCAGCTTTATCATATCTATAGAGAGAATTTACCTTTACTACCTGTGTCGGGTTATCGGGACCATGAGTTTCTTCAATAGGAGATGGATTAAGGTCATATGTTTCTTCAACAGGTGGTAAATTAAGACCGTGTATTTCTTCAATAGGAGGTAAATTCTTAACATCTTCAGCTTTAATACCTTTTTATTTCATAGATTTCTTTGCCTCTTGCATATCTTCAGGACTGAGAAATAGAACACCCCTCTTCTTCGGAGTTGGTTTAGGAATAGGCTCAGGAGTTGGCTCAGGAAGTGTCCAATTATTTTCATTTGTCAACATATTATTCAATAGAATTTCAGCTTCATCCGGTGTTCTTTCCCTGAAAACAGAACCAGCACAACTATCCAGGTAATCTCTGGAAGCATCGATTAGTCCATTATAAAAGATATCAAGTATTTCATTTTTCTTAAGAGGATGATCAGGCAAAGCATTAAGTAATTGGAGAAGCCTCCCCCAAGCTTATGGGAGACTCTCTTCTTCAATTTGCACAAAATTATATATATCCCTTAAAGCAGCTTGTTTCTTATGAGCAGGGAAATATTAAGCAGAGAAGTAATAAATCATATCCAGGGGACTACGCACACAACCAGGATCAAGATAATTAAACCATATCTTAGCATCACCCTTTAATGAGAACGGAAATATTTTAAGGATATAAAAGTAACGAGTTCTCTCATCATTAGTGACCAGGGTGGCTATATCATTTAATTTAGTAAGATGTGCCACAACAGTTTCAGATTCATAGCCATAAAAAGGATCAGATTCAACTAAAGTAATCATATCAGGATCAACAGAGAATTCATAATCTTTATCAGTAACACAGATAGGTGAAGTAGCAAAAGCAGGGTCATGTTTCATTCTAGCATTAAGGGATTGCTGCTTCCATTTAGCTAATAACCTCTTTAGATCATATCTATCATTGCAAGCAAGAATAGCTCTGGCAGATTCTTCATCCAGAACATAACCCTCAGGAACAACAGGCAATTCATATTTATTAGGGGAGAGTCTTCATCATCACTTTCATCAATATTATCAGTTTCAATAATTTCATTCTCTCTAACCCTAGCAAGTTGTTCATCAAGAAATTCACCCAGTGGCATAGTAGTATCAAGCATAGAAGTAGTTTCATCATAAGTATCATGCATAGCAGAAGTGGCATCATCAATAACATGCGACATATCAGAATGAATAGCAGAAGCAGGTTTAGGTGTCGCAAGCTTACTCAAAACAAAAGGTGAATCAAGTGCGGAGCTAGATGGCAGTTCCTTACGTCCCCTCATTGTTGAGGGATAAATCTTGGTTTTTGGATATCTCAAGTTCTTCATAATGATAAGAAGATATAAATCCCAAGTGACTCAAAGGATAGAGCTATGCTCCCCGGCAACGGCGCCAGAAAATAGTCTTGATAACCCACAAGTATAGGGGATCGCAACAGTTTTCGAGGGTAGAGTATTCAACCCAAATTTATTGATTCGACACAAGGGGAGCCAAAGAATATTCTCAAGTATTAGCAGCTGAGTTGTCAATTCAACCACACCTGGAAACTTAATATCTGCAGCAAAGTATTTAGTAGCAAAGTAATATGATACTAGTGGTAATGGTAGCAAAAGGTAACGATAGCAAAAGTAATGTTTTTGGTATTTTGTATTGATGATAGCAATAGCAACAGAAAAGTAAATAAGCGAAGAACAATATATGGAAAGCTCGGAGGCAATGGATCAGTGATAGAGAATTATGCCGGATGCTGTTCATCATGTAACAATCATAACATAGGGTGACATAGAACTAGCTTCAATTCATCAATGTAATGTAGGCATGTATTCCGAATATAGTAATACGTGTTTATGGAAAAGAACTTGCATGTCATCTTTTGTCCCACCCTCCCGTGGCAGCGGGTGATGACCCACAAGTATAGGGGATCTATTGTAGTCCTTTCAATAAGTAAGAGTGTCGAACCCAACGAGGAGCAGAAGGAAATGATAAGCGGTTTCCAGCAAGGTATTCTCTGCAAGTACTGAAATAAGTGGTAACAGATAGTTTTGAGATAAGATAATTTGTAACGAGCAACAAGTAACAAAAGTAAATAAGGTGCAGCAAGGTGGCCCAATCCTTTTATAGCAAAGTACAAGCCTGGAAAAACTCTTATATGATGTAAAGCGCTCCCGAGGACACATGGGAATATCCTCAAGCTAGTTTTCAACACGTTCATATGATTCACGTTCGGTACTTTGATAATTTGGTATGTGGGTGGACCGGTGCTTGGGTGCTGCCCTTACTTGGACAAGCATCCCACTTATGATTAACCTCTATTGCAAGCCTCCGCAACTACAACAAAAGTATTAAGGTAAACCTAACCATAGCATGACACATATGGATGCAAATCAGCCCCTTACGAAGCAACACATAAACTAGGGTTTAAGCTTCTGTCACTCTAGCAACCCATCATCCACTTATTACTTCCCAATGCCTTCCTCTAGGCCCAAATAATGGTGAAGTGTCATGTAGTCGACGTTCACATAACACCACTAGAGGAGAGACAACATACATCTCATCAAAATATCGAATGAATACCAAATTCACATGACTACTAATAACAAGACTTCTCCCATGTCCCCAGGAACAAAAGTAACTACTCACAAAGCATAAACATGTTCATAATCAGAGGGGTATTAATATGCATATAGGATCTGAACATATGATCTTTGTCGGAGTAAATAGCCATGGGTAGCCTAGCCGGCTTCCCCTGGCCCTTCTGAAAAAATTACGAGCTCGTCCGGCTCTCAAGAATCCAAGACATGGGGCCGCCATCCCCTTGCTGGCTGTCACCCAGGCCGTCTTTCGGAAGGCGGCCCGACTTTAGCCCTCATGAAGAAAGCCACGGGAGGGCCGACTTCGAGAAGCCGGCCGCGAGAAGGCCGACTCCAAGAAGCCGGCTCCCATAAAGCGGTCGAGACCGTACCCTCAAAGTTGGCATCCACCTAGCGGTGATGTGACAGGGCGTGGCTACAGTGAAGCCTGCCACCCCTGAATCCCGGAGCACGCCAGGCATAGTGCGCTGTACGGAGTGGGCATGACCCGTCCGGCGCGGCACTGTTGCCATGTTGACCCTGGTGTCACCCACGACGGGCCGCCAGCGCGGCCCACAGACGGTGGGCCCCTTCGGGCAGAGAGACACCCGAAGGCGGCCACGCCTCCCCCCAGTCGGCCCAAGACAGAGCCGGCTCCCCGCAGCCGGCTTGCCGCCTCCCTCGAAGGAGACGCCCCATTAAGGAGACAAGACGCGGTGAGGCTACAGCGATCGCCCGACGGGCGGCGGCACTGTAGCCGCGCCTACCATGACGAAGCCCATGTCACCAAGATGGAGCAACAGTAACCAGCCGCCGACCGGGTCCTGGACAGTGGGGCCTGCCTGTCGACCAAGGGGCCGGCAGCCGACGGGACCCACCAGTCGGCGGGCCCCAGCAGCCGGCGCAGAAGCCGGCAAGCGCAGTCACAGACGGCTGGGCCCCGCGCCTAATCGGATTACCATTGTACCCCCGGGGGGTAGGCCTATATAAACCCCCCGGGGCACCCATGCAAAGGGTTCGACCCCCTGCTAGTTCTAGACACCACACGAGGAGAAGAAGCAAGCTAGCCGTGCCCTTCTTCCTCCTCCCACCGAACAGCTCAAGGAGCATTGTGTAGTTACTTGTCCGTCTAGTGATCATGCGGAGACCCCGCAGAGCAGCAGTAGGGGTGTTATCTCCACGGAGAGCCCCGAAGCTGGGTAAGATTTGCCGGCGTGCATGTCTTCGCCTCATCCCATTTCCAGGCACCGGCGACGTCTTACTGGCTCCCACAATGATAAGCCATCCGTTGGCATATGTCGCACCTACCACCCGACAATCTTCCACCAATTAAACCAACTAGCATCAACTACAAGGAGTAATTAACACTACTAGCAACCTACTAGCACTAATCTCGGACTTAGAGACAAGAATTGGATACAAGAGATGAACTAGGGTTTTGAGGTTAGATGGTGCTGATGAAGATGTTGATGGAGATTGCCCTCTCCCGATGAGAGGAGCGTTGGTGATGACGATGGCGATGATTTCCCCCTCCAGGAGGGAAGTTTCCCCGGCAGAACAGCTCCGCCAGAGCCCTAGATTGGTTCCGCCAAGGTTCCGCCTCGTGGCGGCGGAGTTTCGTCCGAGAAGATGGCTTATGATTTTTCCCATCGAAAGACTCCATATAGCAGAAGATGGTCACTGGAGGGCCACCAGGGGGACCACGAGGTAGGGGGTGCGCCCAGGGGGTAGGGCGAGGCCCCACCCTCGTGGGCAGGGTGTGGCCCCCCTGGTGAGTTTCTTCCGCTGAGTATTTTTTTATATATTTGGAAAACATCTCCCGTGAAGTTTTAGGACTTTTGGAGCTGTGCATAATAGGTCTCTAATATTTGCTCCTTTTCCAGCCCAGAATCCCAGCTGCCGGCATTCTCCCTCTTTATGTAAACCTTGTAAAATAAGAGAGAATAGGCATAAGTATTGTGACATAATGTGTAATAACAGCCCATAATGCAATAAATATTGATATAAAAGCATGATGCAAAATGAATGTATCAACTCCCCCAAGCTTAGACCTCGCTTGTCCTCAAGCGAAAAGCCGAAATCGAAAAATATGTCCACATGTTTAGAGATAGAGGTGTCGATAAAAATAAAATACGGACATGAGGGCATCATGATCATTCTTAGAACAACAACTTATATAATTCTTTGTCATATAATCTCTTATGCTAGAGTAATAATTCAATCACAATATCAAGTATGAATTGTAAACTTCATTGAAAACTAACCAACTATAATCTCAGTCATTGAAGCAATTGCAATTTATCATAACATCGGACAGAGTCAATGTAAAAGAGCTTTTCAGCAAGTCCACATACTCAACTATCATCTAATCTTTCACAATTGCTGACACTCACGCAATACTTATGGGTATGGAGTTTTAATCGGACACAGAGAAAGATAGGGGCTTATAGCTTTGCCTCCCAACGTTTTACCTCAAGGGTAATGTCAACAGTAATAGTTCATGAAAACTCACATCCAATTAGCCATATATACCAGGATCTTTCCAACATAATGCGCTTGCCAAAGGATAAAGTGTAAAAAGGAAGGGTGAAAATCACCATGACTCTTATGCAATGTAGGAGATAAAAGTAAAAGATAGGCCCTTCGCAGAGGGAAGCAGAGGTTGTCATGTGCTTTTATGGTAGGATGCACAAAATCTTAATGCGAAAGAACGTCACTTTATATTGTCACTTGTGATATGGACCTTTATTATGCAGTCTGTCGCTTTTATTACTTCCATATCACATGATTGTATAAAGCTTATTTCCTCCACACCAATCAATGATACATATTTAGAGAGCAATTTTTATTGCTT
Source organism: Triticum urartu (assembly GCF_003073215.2). Taxonomy (NCBI): domain Eukaryota; kingdom Viridiplantae; phylum Streptophyta; class Magnoliopsida; order Poales; family Poaceae; genus Triticum; species Triticum urartu. Next base: position 654,432,654 of record NC_053024.1, on the reverse strand, counting down.
GCACCGATGACAACTTACTTGGTGGATCTTACTCAATCCATAGGTAGATATGGTGTACTCTTATGGCAAGACTGGTTTAAGGGTATTTGGAAGCACAAGTAGTATCTCTACTTGGTGCAATGAGTTTGGCTAGCATGAGGGGGAAAGGCAAGCTCATCATGTTGGAAGATCCAAGACAATATAATTCATCTCAGATGTAAGAAAACATAACCCATTATGTTGTCTTGATTGTCCAATGTCAACTCTTTAGCATGTCATATTTTAATGAGTGCTCACAATCATAAAAGATGTCCAAGATAGTATATTTATATGTGAAGACCTCTCTTTCTTTATTACTTCCTATTAATTGCAGCGATGACCAAAACTATGTTTGTCAACCCTCAATAACTTTTATTCATCATACTCTTTCTATGTTAGCTCATTACTCTCCATAAGACTCATATGATCTCTTTGTTTCTTTTTATTTCTTCCTCTTTTCTTTTATTCACTTAGGATCATGGCAAAATAATCAAGCCCTTGACTCAACCCTAATCTTTATTATATAGCTCACGGACTCGATTACATAGAAGGATAATAAAGCAAAACTAACAACTAGATCATACTAAGAACTTTTATTCTACTAGATCAAGATATTACCAAAAGGATCGAACTAAGAAAAACGGTAAAGATAAAAGTGATGGTGATACGATACCAGAGCACTCCCCCAAGCTTGGCAGTTGCCAAGTGGAGTGCCCATACCCATGTGATTATGTCTCTCTTTTTGGGGATGGTGATGTGATGTTCTTGGCGATGATGCCCCTCAAGATACGATTCTCCTCCTAAAGCTTGTTGACTTGCTGCTTGAGGTCCATTATTTCCTTTCGGAGTTTTCCTGTAACAGCCAAAGCTCCCTGCACCCAAGGGTGCTGTATAGCTGCAGGAGAACCAGTGACACTCTTTTTCATATTCTCATAAGAAAGATATCTAACATTGGAAGGGATAACCGAGTTTGGAATAGCTAAGCTCTGCAGTTCTCCCATTGTGAATCCAGCTTGGAGGCGGGAAGTGATCTCTTGATCCTCTTCCATGGCATCTATCCTCTTCAATTCGGCCTCCATCTCTTCCTCCGTTGCTGGCCCAAAGAGGTCAACATTGTTGTTTGTCATTGATCTCGGTGTCGGGTGAGACACCCGGCTCTCCCCGATCGACTCTTGCGAAGACATCTTGCTCTAACCTGTAACAGGACAGCTCAAAACACAAACAGGAGATAATTGCGTGATACGGGAGTCAAAACCTCCGGGAGATTATATAATGAATTTTTGCCGACCAAAATATGTGACGTGTACGAAAACGGAGTCCGGAGAGCACACGAGGTGCCCACGAGGTAGGGGGGCGCGCCCTCCACCCTCGTGGAGCCCTCGTGTCCTTCCCGGACTGCTGCTTATTTTTCTATTTTTCTAAATATTCCAAAACGGAGAAATATTGCCTTAAAAACTGTTTTGGAGTCGGTTTACTTGCCGTACCACATACCTATTCCTTTTCGGAGTCTGAAACGTTCCGGAAAGTGTCCCTTATGTAGTCCTCCGGGGTTATAGTTTCGATAACATTGGTTTCAACATTTATGGGATTACCTGAGATATAATGTTTGATTCTTTGACCGTTCACCACCTTCGGATTTGTGCCTTCGAAGTTGTTGATTTTTATGGCACCGGAACGGTAGACCTCCTCAATAACGTAAGGACCTTCCCATTTAGAGAGAAGTTTTCCTGCAAAAAATCTTAAACGAGAGTTTATAGCAATACATAATCACCTACATTAAACTCATGCTTTTGTCATGCCATCTTTTAACTTTTTCTTTAAACAACTTGGCATTTTTGTAGGATTGGGTTCTCCATTCATCAAGTGAGCTAATATCAAATAACCTCTTCTCACCGGCAAGTTTAAAATCATAATTAAGTTCTTTAATAGCCCAATAAGCCTTGTGTTCTAGTTCGAGAGGTAAGTGACATGCTTTTCCATAAACCATTTTATACGGAGACATACCCATAGGATTTTTATATGCAGTTCTATAGGCCCATAATGCATCATCAAGTTTCTTGGACCAATTCTTTCTAGACCTATTAAAAGTCTTTTGCAAAATTAATTTGAGTTCTCTATTACTCAATTCTACTTAACCACTAGACTGAGGGTGATAAGGAGATGCAATTCTATGATTAACATCATATTTAGCAAGCATTTTACGGAAAGCACCATGTAACGCCCTCGATGCGGCTATATCTCCCACGTGTCGAAGCACGACTTAGAGGCATAACCGCATTGTAAGCAATGTCGCAAGTGAGGTAATATTCACACAACCCATGTAATACATAATGGAAAGAGATACATAGCTGGCTTACAATCGCCACTTCACACAATTACATGAATAAAGCAGTACATCATCCAAATACAATCATGGTCTGACTTCAGAACCAAAATAAGAGAAGACTACCCCAAATGCTACACAGATCCCTGATCGTCCCGACTGGGCTCCACTACTGATCAACTAGAAACAGAACAACACAAAGAACGAGATCTTCATCAAGCTCCTCCTTGAGCTTGGTTGCGTCATCTGCACGGTTCAATGGCACCTGCAAACTGGTTTTGGAAGTATCTGTGAGTCACGGGGAGTCAGCAATCTCACACCCTCGTGATCAAGACAATTTAAGCTTATAGGTAAGGTAAAAGGTATGAGGTGGAGCTGCTGCAAGCGACTAGCATATATGGTGGCTAACATACGCAAAAGAGAGCGAGAAGATAAGGCAAAAGCACGGTCGAACAACTATGATCAAGAAGTGATCCTAGAACAACCTACGTCAAGCATAACTCCAACACCGTGTTCACTTCCCGGACACCGCCGAGAAGAGACCATCACGGTTACACACGCGGTTGATGCATTTTAATTAAGGTTAACTTCAGGTTTTCTACAACCGGACATTAATAAATTCCCATCAGCCCATAACCGCGGGCACGGCTTTCGAAAGTTCAAATCCCTGCAGGGGTGTCCCAACTTAGCCCATCACAAGCTGTCATGGTCAACGAAGGATATTCCTTCTAGCGGGAAGACCCGATCAGACTCGGAATCCCGGTTACAAGACATTTCGACAATGGTAAAACAAGACCAGCAAAGCCACCCAGATGTGCCGACAAATCCCGATAGGAGCTGCACATATCTCGTTCTCAGGGCACAGTGGATGAGCCAGACGTCGGGTGGGCCAGCCCAGAGTTGCCCCTGGTAGCTCCGGACATCGCTCAGTTTGGACCAACACTTAGACAAGCACTGGCCCGGGGGTTTAAAATAAAGATGACCCTTGAGCCGGCCGACTCAAGGGAAAGAAAAAAAGGCTAGGTGGCAAATGGTAAAACCAATGTTGGGCCTTGCTGGAGGAGTTTTATTCAAGGCAAACTATCAAGGGGTTCCCATTAAAACCCAACCGCGTAAGGAACGCAAAATCCAGGAACATAACGCCAATATGACAGAAACTAGGGCGGCAAGAGTGGAACAAAACACCAGGCATAAGGCCGAGCCTTCCACCCTTTACCAAGTATATAGATGCATTAATTAAATAAGAGATATTGTGATATCCCAACAAAAATATCCATGTTCCAACATGGAACAAGCTCCAAACTTCACCTGCAACTAACAACGCTATAAGAGGGGCTGAGCAAAGCGGTAACATAGCCAAACAACGGTTTGCTAGGACAAGGTGGGTTAGAGGCTTGGTTCAACAATATAGGAGGCATGGTAATAAAGTGGTAGGTATCGCATCAAATGCATAGCAAAAGAGCAAGCAACTAGCAAGCAAAGATAGAAGTGATTTCGAGGGCATGGTCATCTTGCCAGAAATCCCGCAAGGAAGAAGAACGAGTCCATGAAGAAGACAAACGGGCGTAGTCGAACAGTTCCTCACAAACACGACGTCAACAGAACCAACCCGAAGAAGCAACACCGGAAAGAAGCAAACAACATAGTAAACAACCACCACATAAACATGGCAAGATGCACAACTAAATATGATGCATGTCCAGTTTAAAGATACATGGTATGGCAAAGTGCACAAGCCATCCTACAAATTAAGTGGAGCTCAATATGCAACTCCGTTGCATATTGACGAAACACCACATAGATTATTTAGTTCTCTCTCGTTTAGTTACCCAAGAAGATTAAATGTTGTTAGCATGGCAAGAGGGTAAAGCAAATGAAAACTACCTATTTAGGCAAGTTTAAATGAGGCCGGAACAACAAAACAACAAGTCCGGAAACTCCTCATGTGCATATTTTAAGGTTTGGTACTGTTCTGCCCTAAACACAATTTTAGAGTTGTTAAACATGCAAGGTGATGCCACCATGTTAAACTAGGCATTTTTCTACCCCATTTACATATAAAGTTTATTTAATTCGGAGCTACGGTTAAATAGTTATGAATTAAAACATTTTAGAAAGTTATTTAAGCAAAATTAAACAAACAACATTTTAAGCATTTTAAACATAGATGAAAGTGGCAAATTATTAATCTACACAAAATTCTAAGCAAGTTTCATATATAACTTATTTTAATTCGATGCACAGTTTGTGAGGTATTAAATGCATGAACATGAGGGTCTTTTCTGTAAAACAGCAAACTCTGGAATAAAAGATTAAAAAACGCAGCACAGAAAAAAAATACTATGGGCCGAAACTGGTAGGCCCGATAACATCATGGGATCTGGAACTGAAGCTCACCAGGCCTCATGGGCCGGCTGGACGCGAGCTGGGCCAGGACTGGAGGCAAGGATTTGGTCCACTGGCTCGGGCGTTCATGGTCAACGCGACAGGGAGGAGCGGGCGCGCTGCTCTGCTCGACAGGAAGCAGAAGCAGAAACAGAGAAGTGGCGGCGCAATCTCCGGCAACGACGAGGGCTGAAGGCAGCGGCGACTTGGCGGAGGCCGGCCAGATCTGGAGCGGGCTGGACCCTGGCAACCGAAGGCGGCCCAAGGCACGGAAGTCCATGCGCGGCTGCAGGTCAACGAGGATGAACGACGCTCCTGCTGCTTGTTGAAGTGGAAGCTGAGGACGGCGTGATGGAATTGAGGTAGCAGCGGTGCTGGAAGGTGCAGGGACGTCGAGGAACGGCAAAACGGGGCGGCACCGAGCGGATCTGGACGGTGGGGTCGAGGAGGAGGACGACGGCTCAGCTCCAGCGGCTCCGGTCGGTGGTGAGATCCATGGCGGCGGTGGTTCCTTGTGACAAGCAGAGGGAGAGGTGAGAGGATGGAGTAGAGGCAGGGAAGAAGGAAAGGAGCAGGGGAGGCCTGGCTTGGTCGACGACGGTCAACAGGCGGCGGCGTGCTCGGGCGCACAAGCGACGAGGAGGAGGCAGGGAGCAGGGGGCCTCGGTTGCTGCTGCTGCGATTTTGCGCGGCGCTGAAAAATAGGGAGGGGGTAGGAGAGGAGAACAGTGGCTGGGTTGGTGGAATTGGATCCGGAGGGATCCCAAGGTGGGGATTAGAGTGTGGCGGCGGCGGGGACAAGTGCCTAGAAGTTAGGGTTTGATATGATTTGGGCAGGGGTTCGTCTATAAATAGGTACAAAAGGATCTAGGGTTAGACTGATATCTATATCAGATGAATTTAGGTTAGGGGCTAACTCGTCCCTCCGATCGCAATCAGATGAATGCGAATAAAATAGCTAGGGAGTCCAAATAAGAAAACGGAGACGTTTTGTAGATGTTTGGAGATGATCCGGATCCAACGGCGACGAAAGTCCGGTTCGGGTCCGGGACAACTTTCGGACGCGCGCGCGAGGAGGGCCGCGGGCTAACGAGAGAGGTTAGGTTGGGTCTGGCTGTGAGGAGCGGGTTGGTCTGAGAGAAGAGGGGAGAGATGCAGCCCGGCACGATTTCTGGAGACCGAAAACGTCCGACGTTAGACCGGCTATACTGCCCCTATAGTTATCCGTTGGGGCATCAAACGATCTCCGAATGCGATGAAACTTGACAGGCGGTCTATCTACACTATAATAAGACCACACATCAACTCTCATCCCATTCCGAGAATATTTTCTGGCCACTTATAAAATACTATTTCGGACATGCCGCGGGCGCGTGCAAGTGTGTCTGGGCTCAGAACGGACAACAGAAGGAACGAGGAGACCAGGACAGATGCAAGTTTTGAAAACATGATGATACAATGCGGATGATGACATGGACAAGATGCAACACGCAAACAAAAGACAAGGCAAGAACAGCGAATAACTGGACGACACCTGGCACAACGGTCTCGGGGCGTCACAACACTCCACCACTACGAGAGGATCTCGTCCCGAGATCTAGAATGGCACCGGAGGGAAAACGGAAGAGAAAAGAGAAGAGGTAAAACTAAGTTGCTTCTTTGACCAATGTGTGAACCCAAAGAACCTTGAAAAGTTCAAACAAATTGAAAGAAAGAATGCAACGAAGTAGAACAAAGTTGAAAGCACTCCGGTAGGGAAGAGTTTCAAGGAAGAACAAATTCGGACAGCACTCCGGTTGAAACGGAAGGCAAAAACTTGATAAAATGAAAAGAACCTGAGCAAAAGGGTACAACACTCCGGTTATATGGATAAGCAAAAAGAACGAACACGATCCTGACAAAACAAGAAGATGGGTTGAAGAGAGCAACATCACAATGCCTCCGGAAGGAAGAAATAGAAAATAGATAATTGAAATAAAAGAATGGAGAAGAAATGCCAACTTCTGACACAAAAGAGTTTGAAAAGGAATCCTTAGGAGAAGGGTCGAATGGATTTGTTGGAAACCAACAACGAAAAGAGTAAGCTTGTAGTGGGCTTATGAAGAACATCTCAAAACTACGAGGTGACATTCTGCCACTAACGGAAACGATAAATTGGATTGATATGAACAAGGAGACGAGAATATTATTTCACCGGAAGGATAAATGAAGAACTTGGATCATTTATAAGCACCACAAATAGCAACAATCCTTAGGGAAGGCTTTAGGTGAACTATAACCCAAGATAACTCCAACGAAGAGGTTGATGGATTTAAGATATCTCATTCTTGATAACTTGTGAATCACGAAGCACGAAGGGAAATATCAAGAATGACATAGCACCACCTCAAAAGATATGCGTGGAAGAATTGCACTCTGGATTGGAAGATGAAGAATGCTTGAGCTCCTTAGAAAAAAATCTCAATGAACACTGGGAGAAGGGATATAAATCCATGATGAACCATCATGTAGAACCTTCATGAAGAACTCCGGTACACAAAAGGAATGATCTAACGAAAGGAAAGAGAAGTTGAAAACACAAGGTGAAACCTTGTATTGATTTAGATGGATCCTCGTGGTGATATAATTGAAAGAGCTTGGAGCTCCAGAAAAGAAAGATGAACAAAAGAAATCAAGAATTTTGATGAACCTCCGAAATAAGGAATTAATCGCTTGGATGAAACAAGAATAAGAATTATGTTATGCGTATCCTTCACCAATTTAAATTGATGACAAGCAACGGATTTGGCATACCACTTATTCTCGTAGAAAGGATTAATATAGATATAGCGCAACCTTGAGGAAGGTCTTCAACGAACCACCGATAGAATTGAAACCACAAATGAATTGATAAGGAAGAGAAATCTTGAACGAACCACCGTAAGAATTAAAAATGAATGAAGTAAAGGGATGAATCACCGGGTAAGAATTGTGAAATGAACGAAGATACTTGAGACAATCTAGATACAAGAGAACGAAGGGATCACGAACTGATTAGAGATCACTTGAACGATGCACCGGTAATATTGGAGAATGATAACTGACAGCTGAGAATGAATAAACCTGAATTGATGGACTCTGGATAACACACTGAGAAGACTCTTGAATAGCTCCGGATGGCTGAAAAGAATTCTCACAATCGAATACAATTATGAGAGGATGGGCTCGAACTAGAACCACAAATCTCTGAGAGAGCGGATACGATATGTAGGAAAAAAACTCTTCTTCGGTCTTCGAATGACGACAAGAAACACCACCAAGAATTATTGAGGCACACTGGAATGAAGAATGGAAAAGTTGAGCCAACGATGAAAAGAATTTGAAAGATCTTGGAGAAATACGTATGACTGACGATGAATCATTCTTACGTCAAACTTTGAAATGAATTTGAGAATAACTCCGGGTACATAAGAAGAGTCAGGTAAGATCCTGGGAAAAGACCTGTGGGTTAGGGCCCACTAAAAAGATACACCGTAGAACGATTTCAAAGAGAGATTGCACCGGTTGAATTTAAATGGCTTGAATGAGATAACATCCTCGAAAGAGCTTGAACGAAAGCAGAGTGTAAGCACGAATCTTCGGGATATCTTGAGCACTCCGGAACAATTGAATAGTGAGAGGTGAATGATTAAGAATTGCACCGGCATGAGAAAACATTGAAACGAGGAAAGGATATGATCAACAAAGCTTGACTTGAAACCACCGGAGATGAAAAGAATGAAGAATGACGAACTTGAAGCTCCATTAGAATCTTCCTGAGAATCACCGGATAGGAACATTGGCGGAAAAGGAATGGAGAGACTTCACGAGAATATAAAGGATACTTGATTAAAATATCGGATTCCTTGAAAAAAAAAGGGGGGGGGGGGGGGAAAAACAAAGGCAACTTGGAGACGGATGAAACAAACATCGTTGAGAAGAACTGATACTTGATCTAGCGGATGTTGAAATGATCGGATCCACTTGAAGAGAAAACACGCCGGTTGAAAAAGGATTGGAAAGACAATCTCCATTAATATGAAGGGGTTTGGTATTCACATAGGAATATGAGAACACCGTTTAGGAAAGGTATGGAATCAACACTTGACATTGAAGCAACTCGAATACCACAACTCAAAACAGAACAAGGATTGGCTTCCAAAATAAGCCGGAACAAACATATGATAGAGATTTCGTCCGAAGTTTTCGTGGTGGGGCCTACACGGGCTTGATTGTACAACACCATCTTGTACAAGGCAGTGCACATGACATACGAAGCGTCCCCGAGTCGGCATAGCCAAGGACTCTTTAAGACACAATGAGACCACTGTAAAACCAACCATGGATAGGCGTACCACTAGACGTCGAACCCCAATTTCATATCATACCTCTGTCGGAAAGATATCCTAAGATCTACTTGAATTCCCACTTATAAACTCCCAAAATTTTCCGGTTATGCAATCAGGTGTTGGGGATACAGGGGAAGCATAATATCTCACCCAAATCTAGCAAATCCTACATCTAGCTGTATCCATCCTTCAACACATAACCAAGAAACCTTCGGAAATCGTCTACCTCAACCTTCGAAAAGCATCCGTTATACAAGTTATGGCAATACTCCCGAACTCCCGCCCCAGTACTGGTGGCGTCGAGGTTATCTCACCAACAACTGCATAAAAGAGATTTTCGATGTCGGCGAAACTAATCTCAGGTATTCCAGAACTGCAACGATAAAATTGTGACGACAACACCTCGGAGCTCAACTCCCCGGGACACTGCCACAACCCCTAAATGACACGAGGCACCAAGAACAATGTTCTCGTCACAAATCAATCGGAACGATTCCAAGATAGCCGTGTGATCCTAATTTTTTTTAGTGAAATTTGAGAAGAGAAGAGTCAAAACTCTACGTGAGGATGCCTCACCAGAGTGATGAAGGGACTGGGGAGTAAAAAGAATTCCTAAACTCTCCGATATATATAATCCTAAATGACTCAAAACAATTTTCTAGACTCAACAACGCCAGCTATTCGATCAAGCAAGGGGGCTCCTAAGGTCGGGGAAGGCTCTGATAACCAACTTGTAACGCCCTCGATGCGGCTATATCTCCCACGTGTCGAAGCACGACTTAGAGGCATAACCGCATTGTAAGCAATGTCGCAAGTGAGGTAATCTTCACACAACCCATGTAATACATAAGGGAAAGAGATACATAGTTGGCTTACAATCGCCACTTCACACAATTACATGAATAAAGCAATACATCATCCAAATACAATCAAGGTCTGACTTTGGAACCAAAATAAGAGAAGACTACCCCAAATGCTACACAGATCCCCGATCGTCCCGACTGGGCTCCACTACTGATCAACTAGAAACAGAACAACACAAAGAACGAGATCTTCATCAAGCTCCTCCTTGAGCTTGGTTGCGTCATCTGCACGGTTCAACAGCACCTGCAAACTGGTTTTGGAAGTATCTGTGAGTCACGGGGACTCAGCAATCTCACACCCTTGCGATCAAGACTATTTAAGCTTATAGGTAAGGTAAAAGGTATGAGGTGGAGCTGCAGCAAGCGACTAGCGTATATGGTGGCTAACATACGCAGAAGAGAGCGAGAAGAGAAGGCAAAAGCACGGTCGAACAACTATGATCAAGAAGTGATCCTAGAACAACCTACGTCAAGCATAACTCCAACACCGTGTTCACTTCTCGGACACCGCCGAGAAGAGACCATTACGGTTACACACGCAGTTGATGCATTTTAATTAAGGTTACCTTCAGGTTTTCTACAACCGGACATTAACAAATTCCCATCTGCCCATAATCGCGGGCACGGCTTTTGAAAGTTCAAATCCCTGCAGGGGTGTCCCAACTTAGCCCATCACAAGCTCTCACGGTCAACGAAGGATATTCCTTCTAGTGGGAAGACCCAATCAGACTCGGAATCCTGGTTACAAGACATTTCGACAATGGTAAAACAAGACCAGCAAAGCCACCCAGATGTGCCGACAAATCCCGATAGGAGCTGCACATATCTCATTCTCAGGGCACACCGGATGAGCCAGACGTCGGGTGGGCCAGCCAGAGTTGCCCCTGGTAGCTCCGGACATCGCTCAGTTTGGACCAACACTTAGACAAGCACTGGACTGGGGGTTTAAAATAAAGATGACCCTTGAGCCAGCCGACTCAAGGGAAAGAAAAAAAGGCTAGGTGGCAAATGGTAAAACCAATGTTGGGCCTTGCTGGAGGAGTTTTATTCAAGGTGAACTGTCAAGGGGTTCCCATTATAACCCAACCGTGTAAGGAACGCAAAATCCGGGAACATAACACCGATATGACGGAAACTAGGGCGGCAAGAGTGGAACAAAACACCAGGCATAAGGCCGAGCCTTCCACCCTTTACCAAGTATATAGATGCATTAATTAAATGAGAGATATTGTGATATCCCAACAAAAATATCCATGTTCCAACATGGAACAAGCTCTAAACTTCACCTGCAACTAACAACGCTATAAGAGGGGCTGAGCAAAGCGGTAACATAGCCAAACAACGATTTGCTAGGACAAGGTGGGTTAGAGGCTTGGTTCAACAATATAGGAGGCATGATAAGAAAGTGGTAGGTATCGCAACATAGGCATAGAAAAAGAACGAGCAACTAGCAAGCAAAGATAGAAGTGATTTCAAGGGTATGGTCATCTTGCCTGAAATCCCGCAAGGAAGAAGAACGAGTCCATGAAGAAGACAAACAGGCGTAGTCGAACGGTTCCTCACAAACACGACGTTAACAGAACCAACCCGAAGAAGCAACACCAGAAAGAAGCAAACAACATAGTAAACAACCACCACATAAACATGGCAAGATGCACAACTAAATATGATGCATGTCCAGTTTAAAGATACATGGTATGGCAAAGTGCACAAGCCATCCTACAAATTAAGTGGAGCTCAATATGCAACTCCGTTGCATATTGACGAAACACCACATCAATTATTTAGTTCTCTCTCATTTAGGTACCCAATAAGATTAAATGTTGTTAGCATGGCAAGAGGGTAAAGCAAATGAAAACTACCTATTTAGGCAAGTTTAAATGAGGCCGGAACAACAAAACAACAAGTCCGGAAACTCCTCATGTGCATATTTTAAGGTTTGGTACTGTTCTGCCCTAAACACAATTTTAGAGTTGTTAAACATGCAAGGTGATGCCACCATGTTAAACTAGGCATTTTTCTACCCCATTTACATATAAAGTTTATTTAATTCAGAGCTACGGTTAAATAGTTATGAATTAAAACATTTTAGCAAGTTATTTAAGCAAATTTAAACAAACAGCATTTTAAGCATTTTAAACATAAATGAAAGTGGCAAATTATTAATCTACACAAAATTCTAAGCAAGTTTCATATATAACTTATTTTAATCCGATGCATGGTTTGTGAGATATTAAATGCATGAACATGAGGGTCTTTTCTGTAAAACAGCAAACTCTGGAATAAAAGATTAAAAAATGCAGCGCAGAAAAAAAATACTATGGGCCGAAACTGGTAGGCCCGATAACATCATGGGAGCTGGAACTGAAGCTCACCAGGCCTCATGGGCCGGCTGGACGCGAGCTGGGCCGGGGCTGGAGGCAAGGATTTGGTCCACTGGCTCGGGTGTTCGTGGTCAACGCGACAGGGAGGAGCGGGCGCGCTGCTCTGCTCGACAGGAAGCAGAAGTAGAAACAGAGCAGTGGCGGCGGAATCTCCGGCAACGACGAGGGCTGAAGGCAGCGGCGACTTGGTGGAGGCCGGCCAGATCTGGAGCGGGCTGGACCCTGGCTACCGAAGGCGGCCCAAGGTGCGGGAGTCCATGCGCGGCTGCAGGTCAACGACGATGAACGGTGCTCCTGCTGCTCCTTGAAGTGGAAGCCGAGGACGGCGCGATGGAATTGAGGCAGCAGCGGCGCTGGAAGGTGCAGGGACGTCGAGGAACGGCAAAACGGGGCGGCATCGAGCGGATCTGGACGGTGGGGTCGAGGAGGACGACGGCGGCTCAGGTCCAGCGGCTCCGGTCGGCGGTGAGATCCATGGCGGCGGTGGTTCCCTGTGACAAGCAGAGGGAGAGGTGAGAGGATGGAGTAGAGGCAGGGAAGAAGGAAAGGAGCAGGGGAGGCCTGGCCTGGTCGACGGCGGTCAACAGGGCGGCGGCGTGCTTGGGCGCACAAGCGACGAGGAGGAGGCAGGGAGCAGGGGGCCTCGGTTGCTGCTGCTGCGATTTTGCGCGGCGCTGAAAAATAGGAAGGGGGTCGGAGAGGAGAACAGTGGCTGGGTTGGTGGAATTGGATCCGGAGGGATCCCGAGGTGGGGATTAGTGTGGCGGCGGCGGGGACAAGTGCCTAGAAGTTAGGGTTTGATCTGATTTGGGCAGGGGTTCATCTATAAATAGGTACAAAAGGATCTAGGGTTTGACTGATATCTATATCAGATGAATTTAGGTTAGGTTCGTCTATAAATAGCTAACTCGTCCCTCCGATCGCAATCAGACGAACGCGAATAAAATAGCTAGGGAGTCCAAATAAGAAAACGGAGACGTTTTGTAGATGTTTGGAGATGATCTGGATCCAACGGTGACGAAAGTCCAGTTCGGGTCCGGGACAACTTTCGGACGCGCGCGCGAGGAGGGCCGCGGGCTAATGAGAGAGGTTAGGTTGGGTCTGGCAGATTGTGAGGAGCGGGTTGGTCTGAGAGAAGAGGGGAGAGATGCAGCCCGGCACGATTTCTGGAGACTGAAAACGTCCGACGTTAGACCAGCTATACTGCCGCTATAGTTATCCGTTGGGGCATCAAACGATCTCCGAATGCGATGAAACTTGACAGGCGGTCTATCTACACTATAATAAGACCACATATCAACTCTCATCCCATTCCGGGAATATTTTCCGGCCACTTATAAAATACTATTTCGGACATGCCGCGGGCGCGTGCAAGTGTGTCTGGGCTCAGAACGGACAACAGAAGGAACGAGGAGACCAGGACAGATGCAAGTTTTGAAAACATGATGATGCAATGCGGATGATGACATGGCAAGATGCAACACGCAAGCAAAAGACAAGGCAACAACAACGAATAACTGGATGACACCTGGCACAACGGTCTCGGGGCGTCACACACCATGAATAAAATGTGAACCATTATCAGTCATTAAATATCTAGGGACTCCAAATCTTGGAAAATAACTTCTTTAAGCATTTTAATAGAAGTGTTATGATCAGCACTACTAGTTGGAATAGCTTCTACCCACTTAGTAACGTAACCAACAGCAACTAAAATATGTGTATATCCATTAGAGGAAGGAAAGGGTCCCATATAGTCAAAGCCCCAAACATCAAATGGTTCAATAACAAGTGAATAATTCATAGGCATTTCTTGACGTCTACTAATATTACGTATTCTTTGACATTCATCACAAGATAAGACAAACTTACGGGCATCCTTGAAGAGAGTAGGCCAATAAAAACCAGATTGCAGTACCTTATGTGTAGTTCTATCTCCAGCATGGTGTCCTCCATAAGCTTCGGGGTGACACTTGCGTAGGATCTGTTCCTGTTCATGCTCAGGTACACAACGTCTAATAACACCATCTACTCCTTCTGTATAAAGATGTGGGTCATCCCAAAAGTAATGCCTCAAATCATAGAAGAACATTTTGTTTTGCTGGAATGTGAAACTAGGTGGTATAAACTTAGCACCAATGTAATTAGCATAATCAGCATACCATGGAGCAGTATGAGAAGCATTTATGACATTAATTGCTCATCAGGAAAGCTATCATCAATAGGTAGTGGGTCATCAAGCACATTTTCAAACCTAGAGAAGTTGTCTGCAACGGGGTTCTCAGCTCCTTTTCTATCAACAATATGCAAATCAAATTCTTGTAGTAAGAGAACCCATCTAATAAGTCTAGGTTTAGCATTTTTCTTTTCCATAAGATATTTAATAGCAGCATGATAAGTGTGAATAGTTACTTTAGAATCAACAATATAAGGTCTAAACTTATCACAAGCAAATACAACTGCTAAGAATTCTTTTTCAGTAGTAGCATAATTTCTTCGAGCATTGTCAAAGGTTTTCCTAGCATATTGAATAACATTTAGTTTCTTATCGACTCTTTGTCCGAGAACAGCACCTACAGCATAATCACTAGCATCACACATAATTTCAAAGGGTAAATTCCAATCAGGTGGCTGAACAATAGGTGCAGAAATCAATGCTTTCTTAAGTATTTCAAATGCTTCTACACAATCATCATAAAAAACAAATGGTATATCTTTTTGTAATAAATTAATCAGAGGCCGAGAAATTTTTGAGAAGTCCTTAATGAACCTCCTATAAAAACCGGCATGACCAAGGAAACTTCTTATACCTTTAATGTCCTTAGGACATGGCATCTTTTCAATAGCATCAACCTTGGCTTTATCAACTTCGATACCTCTTTCAGAAACTTTATGACCCAAGACAATACCTTCATTAACCATAAACTGTCACTTTTCCCAATTCACATCTCTGCAAAACTCGATCAATCTTGCTCAAGCAATCATCAAAAGAAGATCCATAGACGGAAAAGTCATCCATGAAAACCTCACAAATCTTTTCACAAAAGTCAGAGAATATAGCCATCATGCATCTTTGAAAGGTAGCAGGTGCATTACATAAACCAAAAGGCATACGTCTATAGGCAAAGGTACCAAAAGGGCATGTAAAAGTAGTCTTTGATTGATCTTTGGCTGACACAGGTATTTGAGAGAAACCAGAATAACCATCTAGAAAGAAAAAATGTGTATGTTTGGACAATCTTTCTAGCATTTGATCGATAAAAGGTAAGGGGTAATGATCTTTTTTAGTAGCCTTGTTTAATTTGCGGAAATCAATTACCATCCTATAACCTGTAATAATTCTTTGAGGAATCAATTCATCTTTATCATTAGGAACAACAGTAATACCTCCCTTCTTAGGGATACAATGGACAGGGCTTACCCACTGACTATCAGCAACGAGATAAATTATACCTGCCTCAAGGAGCTTTAGTATCTCCTTTCTTACCACTTCTTTCATTTTAGGATTCAGCTGGCGTTGATGATCACGAACTGGTTTAGCATCTTCTTCCAAATTAATTTTATGTTGACATAGAGTGGGACTAATTCCCTTAAGATCATCAAGAGTATACCCAATAGCAACACGGTGCTTCTTCAGAGTTTTCAATAATCTCTCTTCTTCATGCTTTGAAAGGTTAGCACTGATAATAATAGGATATATCTTTTTCTCATCAAGATAAGCATATTTAAGAGCATCAGGTAATGGTTTAAGCACAAACATGGGATCACCCTTGGGTGGAGGAGGATCCCCTAGGATTTCAACATTTAAATTGTTTTTTAGAATAGGTTCCTGCTTAAAGAATACTTCATCTAATTCCCTTTTTTCATTCATAAACATATCATTTTCATGGTCTAGCAAGTATTGTTCTAAAGGATCACTAGGAGGTACGGCAATAGAAGCAAGACCAATAATTTCGTCCTTACTAGGTAATTCTTCTTCACGGTGTTGTCTACTAAATTTAGAAAAATTAAATTCATGAGTCATATCATCTAAACCGATAGTAACAACATCTCTTTTGCAATATATGGTAGCACTAACAGTATTTAAGAAGGGTCTACCAAATATAATGGGACAAAAGCTATCTTGTGGGGAACCAAGAACAAGAAAATCAGCAGGATATTTAGTTTTCCCACACAAGACTTCAACATCTCTAACAATTCCCATCGGTGAAATAGTATCTCTATTGGCAAGTTTTATTGTGATATCAATATATTCCATCTCAGCAGGTGCAATATCATGGATAACTTATTTGGATAAGGAATAAGGTATTGCACTAGCACCAGCACCCATATCACATAAGCCATGATAACAATGATCTCCTATTTTATCAGAAATAACAGGCATGCCTACCACAGGTCTAGGTTTATCTTTATCACGGGGTTTAGCAATTCTAGCAGTTTCATCATAGAAATAAATAACATGCCCATCAATATTATCAGACAAGAGATCTTTGACGATAGCAATATTAGGTTCAACTTTAACTTGATCAGGAGGTGTATATGTTTTAATATTGCTTTTACGAACCACAGTTGAAGCTTTAGCATGATCCTTTATCCTAACAGGGAAAGGTGGTTTCTCAACATAAGAAGTAGGAACAATGGGATCATTATAAGTGATAGTCTTTTATTCAACTTTAATAGGTGCAGCTACTTTTACTTCTATGGGAGGATGATATTTAAACCGCTTCTCCTTAGGGAGATCAACATAAGCAGCGAAAGATTCACAGAAAGAAGCTACTATGTCAGAGTCAAGTCCATATTTAGTGCTAAATTTATGAAAAATATCGGTATCCATAAAAGATTTAACACAATCAAAACTAGGTGTCATACCTGACTCCTTACCATTGTCGAGGTCCCAATCTTCAGAGTTGTGTTTAATTCTTTCCAATAAATCCCATTTGAATTCAATAGTCTTCATCATAAAAGAGCCAGCACAAGAAGTATCAAGCATGGTGCGATTGTTACCAGAAAGTCGAGCATAATTTTTTTGTATAATAATTTCTCTTGAGAGCTCATGATTGGGGCATAAATATAACATTGACTTAAGCCTCCCCCAAGCTTCAGCGATCCTTTCTCCTTCGCGAGGCCAAAAATTATATATGTAATTGCGATCATGATGAACAAGATGCATAGGATAAAACTTCTGACAAAATTCCAATTTCAATCGTTTGTAATTCCAAGACCTCATATCATCACATAGCCTATACCATTTCGATGCATCTCCCCTCAAAGATAAAGGGAAGACCTTCTTCTTAACAACATCTCCGGGTACACCTGCAAGCTTAAATAATCCACAAACTTCATCCACATATATCAGATGTTCATCAGGATGTTTCGTTCCATCTCCTAGAAAAGGATTAGCTAGCATTTTTTCTATCATACCCGCAGGAACTTCAAAGCAAGAATTTTCATTTTCATTTTAGTAGGTTCAGTAGGTTGAGGAGCAACTCTTTGCTCTACTGGTCGGGGTGAAGATACCCTGAACAAGCCCCTCAGAGGAGTACTTTCTATAGTAACAAGTGACAGTAAATTTCAGCACACTATATAAATTTTTCCTTACCAAATTCCACCTACCAAAGGCGCTTCACTCCCCGGCAACGGTGCCAGAAAAGAGTCTTGATGACCCAAAAGTATAGGGGATCTATCGTAGTCCTTTCGATAAGTAAGAGTGTCGAACCCAACGAGGAGCAGAAGGAAATGATAAGCGGTTTCCAGCAAGGTATTCTCTGAAAGTACTGAAATAAGTGGTAACAGATAGTTTTGTGATAAGATAATTTGTAACGAGCAACAAGTAACAAAAGTAAATAAGGTGCAGCAAGGTGGCCCAATCCTTTTTGCAGCAAAGGACAAGCCTGGACAAACTCTCATATGATGTAAAGCGCTCCCGAGGACACATGGGAATATCGTCAAGCTAGTTTTCATCATGTTCATATGATTCACGTTCCGTACATTGATAATTTGGTATGTGGGTGGACCGGTGCTTGGGTGCTGCCCTTACTTGGACAAGCATCGCACTTATGATTAACCTCTATTGCAAGCATCCACAACTACAACAAAAGTATTAAGGTAAACCTAACCATACCATGAAACATATGGATCCAAATTAGCCCCTTACAAAGCAACGCATAAACTAGGGTTTAAGCTTCTGTCACTCTAGCAACCCATCATCTACATATTACTTCCCAATGCCTTCCTCTAGGCCCAAATAATGGTGAAGTTTCATGTAGTCGACGTTCACATAACACCACTACAGGAGAGACAAGATACATCTCATCAAAATATCGAAGGAATACCAAATTCGCATGACTACTAATAGCAAGACTTCTCCCATGACGACAGGAACAAAAGTAACTACTCACAAAGCATAAACATGTTCATAATCAGAGGGGTATTAATATGCATACAGGATCTGAACATATGATCTTCCACCAATTAAACCAACTAGCATCAACTACAAGGAGTAATTAACACTACTAGCAACCTACTAGCACCAATCCTGGACGTAGAGACAAGAATTGGATACAAGAGATGAAATAGGGTTTTGAGATGAGATGGTGCTGATGAAGATGTTGATGGAGATTGCCCTCTCCCGATGAGAGGAGCGTTGGTGATGACGATGGCGATGATTTCCCCCTCCGGGAGGGATGTTTCCCCGGCAGAATAGCTCTATCAGAGCCCTAGATTGGTTCCGCCAAGGTTTCGCCTCGTGGCGGCGGAGTTTCATCCGGGAAGATGGCTTATGATTTTTTTTCCCATCGAAAGACTCCATATAGCAGAAGATGGTCACCAGAGGGCCACCAGGGGGCCCACGAGGTAGGGGGCGTGTCCAGGGGGGTAGGACGCGCCCCCACCCTCGTGGGCAGGGTGTGCCCCCCTGGTGAGTTTCTTCCACTGAGTATTTTTTATATATTTGGAAAACATCTTCCGTGAAGTTTTAGGACTTTTGGAGCTGTGCAGAATAGGTCTCTAATATTTGCTCCTTTTCCAGCCCAGAATCCCAGCTGCCGGCATTCTCCCTCTTTATGTAAACCTCGTAAAATAAGAGAGAATAGGCATAAGTATTGTGACATAATGTGTAATAATAGCTCATAATGCAATAAATATTGATATAAAAGCATGATGCAAAATGGACGTATCAGCGGGGTCCTAATGGAAACTAAGGGATATTAAGGTCTCCTTTTAAAAGAGTACCGGAACAAAGCATTAGCACATAGTGAATAAATGAACTCCCCAAACTACGATCATCACCGGTAAGTATCCCGATTATTGTCACTTCGGGGTTAACGGATCATAACACATAATAGGTGACTATAGACTTGCAAGATATGATCAAGAACTCTCATATATTGATGAAAACATAATAGGTTCAAATCTGAAATCATGTCACTCGGGCCCTATTGACAAGCATTAAGCATAGAAAACTCATAGCAACATCAATCTTAGAACATAGTGGATACTAGGGATCAAACCCTAACAAAACTAACTCGACTACATGATAGATCTCATCCAACCCATCACCGTCCAGCAAGCCTACGATGGAATTAATCACGCACGGCGGTGAGCATCATGAAATTGGTGATGGAGGATGGTTGATGATGATGATGGCGATGGATTCCCCTCTCCGGAGCCCCGAACGGACTCCAGATCATTTGATTTTTACATATTTGAGTTTTCTCAAATTATGTAAACAGGATCATTTGATTTTATTTATTTTATCATCAATTATTTCTATTACAAAAATATGAGAGCGGGAATAAAATGACTTTCCCAAAATATAGAAATATTGAGGATTTAATAAAAAAATCAAATAAGATTTATTTCAGAGTTTTTCGGTATTTTTATTTGAATTTAGGAAAAATGCGCGTTTTTCAAAGTTGTAGTTTGGGCCCAGATAAATGTTCACTTTGTCGGGCTTGATTTTAGGAAACCGGCAAAATTTATTTCGTGATTTTTGGAGTCCGTTTAGTATTTCTTTTTATTTTTCTTCCAAGCGGAATTATATAAAAAAACGCGAAACCGACTATGGGCCGTACCCGAGTGGGACTCCGCCCGGGGCGCCTTTAAATAGCGAGGCACCGGTGCCCCAGGCCCATAGCCGCGCCGCACCGAAACCCTAGCCCGTAGCCAGCCGCCGCCGGAGTTGCGCGCCGCCCGAGGTTCGCCACTGCCTCGTTTTCCGTGCTGTTAAATTTTTTTTCTGTTCGTCGGATTTTCCGCGGTTATTTTCTGATCGCGATTTCTGATCCGATTTTCGTTTTAGTATAACTTTTCGCTCGTTTATCGGAATCAGGCGATTCAAGCGCCTGGAGTTTCGTCTCGAAACTGTCTTTCCGAATAATCAACTTAAACATGTTTTTGCTACTGTAAAATTTGCCCTAGATCCAGATTACTAGCACGAAGTTGTTTTCTTTCGCCGTTTGATTTCTTTTGCTTCGTTTGATTTGATTCTTTTTGCAAACCAGGGTTCTTAAGTTGAACTTTCTGGTTAGATCTTCTATTTGGGTTTTACCTGTGCTTTAGATGAGTACTTATTGTATGCTTGTTGTTTTTCTGCGATAGAATACCCGGAGTGCGCCGCCTGTTACTTCGAATCTCTAGGTTTCGCGGATCATCAACAAGGCAAGTAACACTTTGATCATACCTTTTCTACAACCCTGTTTTATTGCATTAGATCAATCCTCACACATTGCATGATTAGGATCTAATTAAATTGTGGGATGGGAAGTAGATGAGGTGGTACCTATTACCAGTTTATTATCAAACCTTTGGGAGTTACTTCTACGTTCGCTTATTATGCCATGCTATGCTAGTAGACGTGGATTGGGTGAGTGATATCCATGACAGATGTGGGATTGTTAATTAATGGTTTATCTAAGGTGGCAACCTAACACACATCTGGGTGGATCGAGGCACCTGGGGTTTCCAGGACTTGCCTGTTTTCTTTGGACCGCCACCCAGGCTCAAAGGGATCATGAGATTATTCATACTAGAAACTTCCGTGTGCAGCCACAAGCCATTATGGGCTCTGGCATAGTTGACTAAGTTGTGCGAACTCTTACAGTGGTAGACTAGCAGATGTAGGGGATGTAGGTGGTACGGTCTACCCGATTGTAAGGTGCTAGCGCTTCTGAAAGACTATGTCTCGGTCATCCGTTTCTCAAACACCCTGTAGTGCGAGAAACCAAACGGAGGCGATCGAGTCTTGTGGGGAAAAGTGCGCAAATCTCTGTAGAGTGTGACAAACTAATCATGGTTAGCCGTGTCCCCGGTTATGGACATCTTGAGTATCTAGTACCTGGATTTTCATGTGAATCTCAACATGTTACTCTAAATTAATTTTGATGGGTTTTAATGATGTTACTTAATTGGGATTGAGAATGCTGTCAACCATTCTCAATGTTTAACAACCACCATGATAGTAATTAAATTGATTCCTTTGAAGTAGGGAAAAATTGGCTTTACGCAAAAACTATAACCATAGAGCTTTCCACCAGCCAAATATGCATATAGTATAGTTGTTGCATTCCATTATTCTCTATGTGTTATCTTGCCAGCATATTCCATGTGGTGACCCGTTTTCGGGCTGCAACGTTAATGTTGCAGAATTTTCAGACGACGATTAAGGAGTTTTTAGGTCGTGGTTCTATACTCAGTGATGCCGTTGGAGTTGATGGACTCACTTATCTTCCAAGCCTTCCGCTGTTATCGTTATAAGATGGCCTTAAGCCATATTTATTGTAATAGTTCTCTTTTGAGATACTCGATGTAAGAAGTGTGTGATTGCTACTCTGTTATAAATCCTCTGAGTACTATGTGGTGTCAGCATTACTGATCCAGGGATGACACCGGAGCACAGAGATCAGACTGTTTGAGGTCTGGTCGCTACAGATATGGTATCAGAGCACACGCTGACTGTAGGACATGACCACTAAGCTAAAGACCTAGATCACTACTCACTCTCTTCTCTTCTGACTTCTCATCTTTTCTACTCTTTAGGATGGCGGATGCAAGGAAGAAGTTCACACAACCAGACGAAGATACACCCTTTGGACGCCACTTGAAGGAAGTCACTAGATACCTGAACATAGGAGTACCAAGCTTCACGGGAACCTACAACGCCACTTTACCTGAAGAAGAGCGCTGGATGATTCATGTTCAAGTTCCAGGAAGGACGTTCATGCCAGTCACTGAGCCCATAGAGTTTTCTTTTGATGCACCAACTTGGAGTCTAGGAAAGAGCATGGCAGCACACATCGCCATGGGACGCATTGGAGAAGTCTACCGCAAGGATCTTAAGGATACTATCTACCAGATTTGTGGGCGCCGAGATGAACACTGGGAGATGATCAGCACCAGGAAAGATAGATCAATTGCAGCTTTTATTCAGGAGTTAAACCAACACATTTGATGACAGGAGAATCAGACGTGCGCTGACATGATAGATCTGAAGAAGGCTAAGACTAGAATCAAGGAACTATAGGGAGAACTCAAGGCTACATGTGAAGATTATGAAGAACAAATTGAAGTATTGGTGGAGAAGAATGATGATCTGATCAAGAAGATTGGAATATTTATGGGAGGCCCGACACCAGCAGATGAAGACGAAGAACCCAAAGAGATTAGCCCGGAAGACTACATCATCATTGATGGCACCGACTCGAAACAAGATAGTAGCGATGATGACTATGTGGATGAAGCAGGAGCAGATATCATGAAGTCTACAACCGTAGAATATTTCTAGTAGACCACCTCATCAGTAGTAGTAGTCCACCATGTAAATATAGTAGTCCGAGCACTTTTGCGATAGCTAGATCGATTGTATGTCCTTGTTTGATTGATTGAAGTGAATTGTGTGCTTTTGCCTCATGTGCATATGGGTAGTGTTTTCTCTTTAGACCCCCTCTATTCTTATATCTCATCTTTTCTAAACCCTCTGATGCCTCTGAGACGTGACCCCAGATTTACCATTAAGGATTG
Organism: Triticum urartu; assembly: GCF_003073215.2. Taxonomy (NCBI): domain Eukaryota; kingdom Viridiplantae; phylum Streptophyta; class Magnoliopsida; order Poales; family Poaceae; genus Triticum; species Triticum urartu. The sequence continues at coordinate 654,409,298 of NC_053024.1, read as the reverse complement.
GTAACTATGTTTTTCCCTTAGACCTAGTAGTATTGGAATCTCAAGGATTGGATGTGATATTAGGCATGGATTGGTTATCAAAGTATGAAGGGAATATTGAGTGTGCTAGTAAGTCAATTTTGCTTACCACACCAGAAGGGAGAAGGATCAAGTATGTATCCCAGCATGTGCCAAAGAGGACCCAAGTAAATTTCCTAACATGAGTTGTGCAGGAGGAAGTACCAGTGGTAAAGGATTTCCCTTATGTATTTCCCGAAGAGTTGCCAGGCATGCCACCGGATAGAGACATTGAGTTTTTGATTGAGCTTTTGCCAGGCACTGGGCCAATATCAAAGAGACCATATAGGATGCCAGCAAAGGATTTGGTGGAAATTAAGAAGCAGATTAAGGAGTTACTGGATAAAGGTTACAGTCGCCCAAGTTCTTCGCCTTGGGGATCACGAGTACTTCTAGTAGAGAAGAAGGATGGATCGTTAAGGATGGTTGTTGATTATCGAGGATTGAACGAAGTAACAATCAAGAACAAGTACCCGCTATCAATGATCAATGATCTGTTGCAAGGAGCTAAAGTGTTTTCCAAGATCGATTTGCGATCAGGATACCACCAGTTGAAGATTCGAGAACAGGATATACCTAAGACAGCATTCACCACAAGATATGGACTATATGAGTATACCGTTATGTCATTTGGACTGACTAACGCACCTGCCTATTTTATGAACATGATGAACAAAGTGTTTATGGAGTTTTTGGATAAGTTCGTCGTAGTGTTCATTGATGATATCCTGGTTTATTCAAAGAATGAAGAGGAGCATAAGGAGCATTTGCGTTTGGTACTTGGAAAGCTCAGAGAACATCAATTATATGCCAAGTTCAGCAAATGTGAGTTTTGGTTGAAGGAAGTAGGATTCCTCGGACACGTTATATCTGGAGAAGGTATAGCAGTAGATCCCGCTAAAGTTGAAACCGTGACCAAGTGGGAAGCCCCAACTACAGTTGGAGAGATCCGGAGTTTTCTTGGACTCGCAGGATACTACCGGAGGTTTATTGAGAATTACTCAAGGATTGCGAAGCCTATGACGGAGTTGTTGAAGAAGGATACTAAGTTCAAATGGACTGATGAGTGTGAGGCAAGTTTTCAGGAATTGAAGAAACGTTTGGTTACCTCACCAGTGTTGATTTTGCCAGATCAAACCAAGGATTATGAGGTGTATTGCGACGCTTCACGTCGAGGACTTGGAGCAGTGCTTATGCAGGAAGGGAGAGTTGTTTTGTATGCTTCACGACAACTGATCCAAGGATGACACCGGAGCACAGAGATCAGACTGTTTGAGGTCTGGTCGCTACACTATAATTTTTGATTGCTCCATGCTATATTATCTACTATTTTGGATGTTTATGGGCTTTATTATACACTTTTATATCATTTTTGGGACTAACCTATTAACCCAGAGCCCAGTGCCAGTTTCTGTTTTTACCTTGTTTTAGGGTTTCGAAGAAAAGGAAAACCAAACGGAGTCCAATTGACCTGAAACTTCACGGAACCCATTTTTGGAAGGAAAGAAGCCCAGAATACTTGAAGTGCGCGTAAGGGAAGCTTCGAGGAGGCCACGAGGTAGGGGGCGCGCCCACCCCCCTGGGCGCGCCCTCCACCCTCGTGGGCCCCTCGTGGCCCCCCTGACGTACTTCTTCCGCCTATATATCTCCATATACCCTAAAAACATCCGAGAACACAATAGATCGGGAGTTCCGCCGCCAGAAGCATGAGGTGTTATTTGATTGTCCTCCTTATGAGTGACGGTCGGGGACGAGCGATGGTATTTTCCTACCAATCTATCCCCCTAGGAGCATGCGCATAGTGCCGAGGTTTTTGATGACTTGTAGATTTTTGCAATAACTATGTGAGTTCTTTATGACTAATGTTGAGTCCATGGATTATACACACTCTCACCCTTCCATCCTTGCTAGCCTCTTCGGTACTGTGCATTGCCCTTTCTCACATTGAGAATTGGCGCAAACTTCGCCGGTGCATCCAAACCCCGTGATATGATACACTCTTTCACACATAAACCTCCTTCCTCAAAAAAGCCACCATACCTACCTATTATGGCATTTCCATAGCCATTCCGAGATATATTGCCATGCAACTTTCCATCATTCCGTTCATCATGACACATTCATCATTGTCATATTGCTTAGCATGATCATGTAGTTGACATAGTATTTGTGGCAAAGCCACAATTCATAATTATTTCATACATGTCACTCTTGGTTCATTGCATATCCCGGTACACCGCCGGAGGCATTCATATAGAGTCATACTTTGTTCTAGTATCGAGTTGTAAATAAATAGAAGTGTGATGATCATCATTTTCTAGAGCATTGTCCCAAGTGAGGAATAAAAAAAGAGAGGAAAGGCCATAAAAAAAGAGAAGGCCCCCAAAAAAAGAGAGAAAGGCCATAAAAAAAAGAAAAGACCAAAAAAATGAGAGAGAAAGAGAGAAGGGACAATGCTACTATCCTTTGCCACACTTGTGCTTCAAAGTAGCACCACGATCTTCATGATAGAGAGTCTCTTGTTTTGTCACTTTCATATACCAGTGGGAAAATTTCGTTATAGAACTTGGCTTGTATATTCCAACAATGGGCCTCCTCAAGTGCCCTAGGTCTTCGTGAGCAAGCAAGTTGGATGCACACCCATTCAGTTTCTTTTATTGAGCTTTCATACATGTATAGCTCTAGTGCATCCGTTGCATGGCAATCCCTACTCCTTGCATTAACATCAATCGGTGGGCATCTCCATAGCCCATTGATTAGCCTCGTTGATGTGAGACTTTCTCCTTTTTGTCTTCTCCACATAACCCCCCTCATTATATTCTATTCCACCCATAGTGCTATATCCATGGCTCGCGCTCATGTATTGCGTGAAAGTTTATGAGTTTGAGATTACTAAAGTATGAAACAATTGCTTGGCTTGTCATCGGGGTTGTGCATGATGAGAGCATTCTTGTGTGATGAAAATGGAACATGACTAAACTATATGATTTTGTAGGGATGAACTTTCTTTGGCCATGTTATTTTGAGAAGACATAATTTCTTAGTTAGTATGCTTGAAGTATTATCATTTTTCTGTCAATATGAACTTTTGTCTTGAATCTTTCGGATCTGAATATTCATATCACAATTAAGAAGAATTACATTGAAATTATGCCAAGTAGCACTCCGCATCAAAAATTCTGGTTTTATCATTTACCTACTCAAGGACGAGCAGGAATTAAGCTTGGGGATGCTGATACATCTCCAACATATCTATAATTTTTGATTGCTCCATGCTATATTATCTACTGTTTTGGATGTTTATGGGCTTTATTATACACTTTTATATCATTTTTGGGACTAACCTATTAACCCAGAGCCCAGTGCCAGTTTATGTTTTTACCTTGTTTTAGGGTTTCAAAGAAAAGGAAAACCAAATGGAGTCCAATTGACTTGAAACTTTACGGAACCCATTTTTGGAAGGAAAGAAGCCCAGAAGACTTGAAGTGCACGTAAGGGAAGCTTCGAGGAGGCCACGAGGTAGGGGGACGCGCCCTCCACCCTCGTGGGCCCGTCGTGGCCCCCTGACGTACTTCTTCCGCCTATATATCTCCATATACACTAAAAACATCCAAGAGCACAATAGATCGGGAGTTCCGCTGCCAGAAGCCTCCGTAGCCACCGAAAGCCAATCTAGACCTGTTCCGGCACCCTACCGGAGGGGGCAATCCCTCTCCGGTGGCCATCATCATCCCGGTGCTCTCCATGACGAGGGAGTAGTTCTCCCTCGGGGCTGAGGGTATGTACCAGTAGCTATGTGTTTGATCTCTCTCTCTCTCTCGTGTTCTTGATTTGGCACGATCTTGATGTATCGCGAGTTTTGCTATTATAGTTGGATCCTATGATGTTTCTCCCCCTCTTCTCTCTTGTAATGAATTGAGTTTTCCCTTTGAAGTAATTTTATCGGATTGAGTCTTTAAAGATTTGAGAACACTTGATGTATGTCTTGCCATGCGTATCTGTGGTGACAATGGGATACCACGTGATTCACTTTATGTATGTTTTGGTGATCAACTTGCAGGTTCCGCCCATGAACCTATGCATAGGGGTTGGCACATGTTTTCGTCGTGATTCTCCGGTAGAAACTTTGGGGCACTCTTTGAGGTTCTATGTGTTGGTTGAATAGATGAATCTGAGATTGTGTGATGCATATCGTATAATCATACCCATGGATACTTGAGGTGACATTGGAGTATCTAGGTGACATTAGGGTTTTGGTTGATTTGTGTCTTAAGGTGTTATTCTAGTACGAACTGTAGGGCTGTTTGTGACACTTATAGGAATATCCCAACGGATTGATTGGAAAGAATAACTTTGAGGTGGTTTCGTACCCTACCATAATCTCTTAGTTTGTTCTCCGCTATTAGTGACTTTGGAGTGACTCTTTGTTGCATGTTGAGGGATAGTTATGTGATCCAATTATGTTATCATTGTTGAGGGAACTTACACTAGCGAAAGTATGAACCCTAGGCCTTGTTTCCTAGCATTGCAATACCGTTTACGCTTACTTTTATCATTAGTTACCTTGCTGTTTTTATATTTTCAGATTACAAAAACCTTTCTCTACTATCCATATACCACTTGTATCACCATCTCTTCGCCGAACTAGTGCACCTATACAATTTACCATTGTATTGGGTGTGTTGGGGACACAAGAGACTCTTTGTTATTTGGTTGCAGGGTTGCTTGAGAGAGACCATCTTCATCCTACGCCTCCTACGGATTGATAAACCTTAGGTCATCCACTTGAGGGAAATTTTCTACTTTCCTACAAACCTCCGTACTTGGAGGCCCAACAACGTCTACAAGAAGAAGGTTGTGTAGTAGACATCACTTGGCGGCGGCTCCGTATCGTAAACCGCGATGAATTCTTCTCTCTGATTTTTTCTCCCCGAAAGCAAATATATAGAGTTGGAGTTGAGGTCGGAGGAGCTCCAGGGGGCCCACGAGGTAGGGGGTGCGCCCTAGGGGGGCAGGCGCGCCCCCACCCTCGTGGACAGGTGGTGGCGCCCCTGGTCTTCATGTTTTGCAAGGATTTTTTATTATTTTCGAATAGATGTTCCATGAAGTTTCAGGTCATTCCGAGAACTTTTGTTTCTACACATAAATAACACCATAGCAATTCTGCTGAAAACAACATCAGTCCGTGTTAGTTCCATTCAAATCATGCAAGTTAGAGTCCAAAACAAGGGCAAAAGTGTTTGGAAAAATAGATATGACGGAGACGTATCACGGTCCGTCCCCTCCACCATAATCCACCTCGGTCATACTGTAGCGGTGCTTAGGCGAAGCCCTGCGACGGTAGCTTCATCAACATCGTCACCACGCCGTCGTGCTGACGAAACTCTTCCCCGAGCTCCACTGGATCGTGAGTTCGCGGGACGTCACCGAGCTGAACGTGTGCTGAACACGGAGGTGCCGTATGTTCGGTACTAAGGATCGGTCGGCCGTGAAGACGTACGACTACATCAACCGCGTTATCATAACGCTTCTGCTTAACGGTCTACGAGGGTGCGTGGATGAAACTCTTCCCTCTCATTGCTATGCATCACCATGATCTTGCGTGTGCGTAGGAATCTTTTTGAAATTACTACGTTCCCCAACACAATGTTCCTTCTATGCTAAGTTTCCATTAATTGATGGCATTTTATGAACACGCCACCGTTTCCCGCCATTTCCTCACATGTTTCCTGGCACCCAGGGATATTGCACATAGGCGGCGCATGACGCATGGAGGCGACAAGCACAGCCTGTAGCACATCCGCCTTTTCCAAGCATGCCAACCCATCAAAGCACCGCCTCTACCATGAACCTCGTCGACGAGGAAAATGAGCAGGCGCCAAGGTCCGTCGAGGCCGAGGCACTCCGGCAACGCGATGGACGACGCCGTGATGCGCGTGATCGCCATGGTTGAGCAGACCTTTGGTGCATGGCGCTTGAGCGCCGCGGATCAAGATAGGCATGTCAGCGCCGACAGGCTGCAGCTCGCTGCACAACATGATCGATGGCGCGCCGCAGAGCAAGCTAAGCGCGTCCATGCAAATAGGCTGCGGCTCGCCGCACGGCGAGACCGTTGGAGCGCCGCAGAGCGAGAGGCGTGCGCGCCGCACAGCAAGAGCGGATCCATCCACGCTTGCCTGCTGTTGACACGGTGTCGCAACTGGGTACACGTCTGGTCAGTACCCCCATTCCTCGCCAGGAGTGGGCAGAGGCTGATGTCTACTACACAACCTTCTTCTGTAGACGTTGTTGGGCCTCCAAGTGTAGAGGTTTGTAGGACAGTAGCAAATTTCCCTCAAGTGGATGACCTAAGGTTTATCAATCCGTGGGAGGCGTAGGATGAAGATGGTCTCTCTCAAGAAACCCTGCAACCAAATAACAAAGAGTCTCTTGTGTCCCCAACACACCCAATACAATGATAAATTGTATAGGTGCACTAGTTCGGCGAAGAGATGGTGATACAAGTGCAATAGGGATAATAGATAATGGTTTTTGTAATCTGAAAATATAAAAACAGCAAGGTAACTAATGATAAAAGTGAGCACGAACGGTATTGCAATGTGTTGAAACAAGGCCTAGGGTTCATACTTTCACTAGTGCAAGTTTTCTCAACAATAATAACATAATTGGATCACATAACTATCCCTCAACATGCAACAAAGAGTCACTCCAAAGTCACTAATAGCAGAGAACAAATGAAGAGATTATTGTAGGGTATGAAACCACCTCAACGTTATCCTTTCTGATCTATCTATTCAAGAGTCCGTAGTAAAATAACACGAAGCTATTATTTCCGTTAAATCTATCCTAGAGTTCGTACTAAAATAACACTGTAAGACACAAATCAACCAAAACCCTAATGTCACCTAGATACTCCAATGTCACCTCAAGTATCCGTGGGTATGATTATACGATATGCATCACACAACCTTAGATTCATCTATTCAACCAACACAAAGAACTTCAAAGAGCACCCCAAAGTTTCTACCGGAGAGTCAAGACGAAAACGTGTGCCAACCCGTATGCATAAGTTCATGAGGGAACTCGCAAGTTGATCACCAAAACATACATCAAGTGGATCACGTGATATCCCATTGTCACCACAGATAAGCACATGAAGACATACATCAAGTGTTCTCAAATCCTTAAAGACTCAATCCGATAAGATAACTTCAAAGGGAAAACTCAATTCATAACAAGTGAGTAGAGGGGGAGAAACATCATAAGATCCAACTATAGTAGCAAAGCTCATTATACATCAAGATCGTGCCGACTCAAGAACACGAGAGAGAGAGATCAAACACATAGCTACTGGTACATACCCTCAGCCCTGAGGGTGGACTACTCCCTCCTCGTAATGGAGAGCGCCAGGATGATGAAGATGGCCACCGTAGAGGGATTCGCCCCTCCGGCAGGGTGCTGGAATGGGTCTAGATTGGTTTTCGGTGGCTACGGAGGCTTCTGGTGGCGGAACTCCCGATCTATTTTGCTCCTCGATGTTTTTAGGGTACATTGACATATATAGGCGAAAGAAGTCGGTCAGGGGAGCCACGAGGGGCCCACGATGGTGGGGGCGCGCCTAGGGGGGCAGACGCGCCTCCCTGCCTCGTGCCCACCTTGAAGCTTCCTTGACTTCAACTCCAAGTCTCCTGGATCACGTTCGTTCCAAAAATTACGCCCCCAAAGGTTTCATTCCGTCCGGACTCAGTTTGATATTCCTTTTCTGCGAAACACTGAAACAAGGGGAAAAACAGAAACTGGCACTGGGCTCTGGGTTAATAGGTTAGTCACAAAAATAATATAAAAGTGTTTAATAAAGCCCATAAACATCCAAAACAGATAATATAATAGCATGGAACAATAAAAAATTATAGATACGTTGGAGACGTATCAAGCATCCCCAAGCTTAATGCCTGCTCGTCCTCGAGTAGGTAAATGATAAAAACAAATTTTTTGATGTGGAATGCTACCTAACATATTTATCCATGTAATTCTCTTTATTGTGGCAAGAATATTCAGATCCAGAAGATTCAAGAAAAAAGTTCAATATTGACATAAAAATAATAATACTTCAAGCATACTAACTAAGTAATCATGTCTTCTCAAAATAACATGGCCAAAGAAAGTTCATCCCTGAAAAATCATATAGTTTGGTCATGCTCCATTTTTGTCACACAAGAATGCTCTCATCATGCCCAACCCCGATGACAAGCCAAGCAATTGTTTCATACTTTAGTAATCTCAAACTTTTTTCAACTTTCACGCAATACATGAGCATGAGCCATGGATATAGCACTATGTGTGGAATAGAATATAATGAGGGGGTTATGTGGAGAAGACAAAAAGGAGAAAGTCTCACATCGACGCGGCTGATCAATGGGCTAGGGAGATGCCCATCAACTGATGTCAATGCAAGGAGTAGGGATTTGGTGACCCACAAGTATAGGGGATCTATCGTAGTCCTTTCAATAAGTAAGAGTGTCGAACCCAACGAGGTACAGAAGGAAATGATAAGTGGTTTTCAGCAAGGTATTCTATACAAGCACTGAAATTATAGGTAACAGGTAGTTTTGTGATAAGATAATAAAGTGTAGCAAGGTGGCCCAATCCTTCTTGTAGCAAATGACAAACCTGGACAAACTCTTATATAGAAGAAAGTGCCCCCAAGGACACATGGGAATTATCGTCAAGCTAGTTCTCATCACGATCATATGATTTGCGTTCGGTACTTTGATAATTTGATATGTGGGTGGACCAGTGCTTGGGTGCTGTCCTTACTTGGACAAGCATCCCACTTATGATTAACCCCTATTGCAAGCACTCGCAACTACAACAGAAGTATTAAGGTAAACCTAACCATAGCATGAAACATATGGATCCAAATCAGCCCCTTACGAAGCAACGCATAAACTAGGGTTTAAGCTTCTGTCACTCTAGCAACCCATCATCTACTTATTACTTCCCAATGCCTTCCTCTAGGCCCAAATAATGGTGAAGTGTCATGTAGTCGATGTTCACATAACACCACTAGAGGAGAGACAACATACATCTCATCAAAATATCGAACGAATACCAAATTCACATGACTGCTAATAGCAAGACTTCTCCCATGTCCTCAGGAACAAATGTAAGTACTCACAAAGCATATACATGTTCATAATCAGAGGGGTATTAATATGTATATAGGATCTGAACATATGATCTTCCACCAAATAAACCAACTAGCATTAACTACAAGGAGTAATCAACACTACTAGCAACCTACAGGTACCAATCCCGGACTTAGAGACAAGAATTGGATACAAGAGATGAACTAGGGTTTGAGAGGAGATTGTGCTGGTGAAGATGTTGATGGAGATTGCCCCCCTCCCAATGAGAGGAGCGTTGGTGATGACGATGGCGATGATTTCCCCCTCCCAGGGGGAAGTGTCCCCGGCAGAACAGCTCCGCCGGAGCCCTAGATTGGTTCCGCCTCGTGGCAGTGGAGTCTCGTCCCGAAAGCTTGCTTATCATTTTTTTCTCAACGAAAGACTCCATATAGCAGAAGATGGGCATCGGAGGGCCTCCAGGGGGGCCCACGAGACAGGGGGCGCGCCTAGGGGGGTAGGGCGCGCCCCCACCCTCGTGGCTGGTGAGTGGCCCCCCTCTGGTACTTCTTGCACTCAACTCCATTGGCATTAAACTTTCGTTCAAAACCAACACCTTGATTCTTCCAATGCCTTCCTTGCTTGCGTACAATTTCCTCAAATGCTTACTTCCAGCAAGGCTCTTGTAAACACCTTTCTCTATAATTCCCTTCAATAAGCTATTTTATTGCTCAAGTGTAACTTGGATAAGAGAGTCATTAGTGGAATCAAGAGAACTACTAGCACTACTGCAGGATACTGCTAACGCGACACTATGATCAGGGACCCTTCGATGAAACTATGTGTGATGCCATAATCGCAAAAAGTGATGTAAAAAACTGTCAAAAAGGTGCAAAACATTTGCGATGGAGGATGCATCAAACACGATTCAGATTTTCGTTGCGTGTGTGATGCAGGGCATACGGTTCAGCTCAATTAACTGTTTTTGATGAGGAGGAACAAAAGAAACGGGTAGCCATATGAAGGTGTGTGCGATATACGGCATACGGTTCACTTGGATGAACTTTTTGTGATTAGGCAACACAAAAGAAATGGGCAACCAGATGAAGGTGTGTGCGATATACGGCATGCGGTTCACTCGGATGAACTGTTTGCATTGAGGCAAGAGAACAAAAATGGTTCAATATAATAAGATGTTTGTGATACACGGAAAACATGTCTGTTATCAGAAATGTGTGTGAATACCAACAATAACAGAAACGGTTCCCTAGTGTGGTCCGTGTTCATCTAATCATCACCTCCTTCTTGTGCTAGCTCGATGTGAAGGAAATATGCCCTAGAGGCAATAATAAAGTTATTATATATTTCCTTATATCATGATAAATGTTTATTATTCATGCTAGAATTGTATTAACCGGAAACTTAGTACATGTGTGAATACATAGACAAACAGAGTGTCACTAGTATGCCTCTACTTGACTAGCTCGTTGAATCAAATATGGTTAAGTTTCCTAGCCATAAACATGAGTTGTCATTTGATTAACGGGATCACATCATTAGAGAATGATGTGATTGACTTGACCCATTTCGTTAGCTTAGCACTTGATCGTTTAAGTTTACCGCTATTGCTTTCTTCATGACTTATACATGTTACTATGACTATGAGGTTATGCAATTCCCGAATACCGGAGGAACACTTTGTGTGCTACTAAATGTCACAATGTAACTGGGTGATTATAAAGGTGCTCTAAAGGTGTCTCCGATGGTATTCGTGGAGTTGTCATAGATCAAGAATAGGATTTGTCACTCCGATTGTCGGAGAGGTATCTCCGGGCCCTCTCGGTAATACACATCACTAGAAGCCTTGCAAGCAAAGTGACTAATGAGTTAGTTGCGGGATGTTGCATTACAGAATGAGTAAAGAGACTTGATGGTAACGATATTGAACTAGGTATTGAGATACCGACGATCGAATCTCGGGCAAGTAACATACTCATGAAAAAGGGAACACCATATGTTGTTATGCGGTTTGACCGATAAAGATCTTCGTAGAATATGTAGGAACCAATATGAGCATCCAAGTTCCGCTATTGGTTATTGACCGGAGACATGTCTCAGTCATGTCTACATAGTTCCCGAACCCGTAGGGTCCGCATGCTTAAAGTTCTATAACGATCGGTAATATGAGTTTTGTGTTTTGATGTACTAAAGGTTGTTCGGAGTCCCAGATATGATCACAGACATGACAAGGAGTCTCGAAATGGTTGAGACGTAAAGATTGATATACTGGATGACTATGTTCGGATACTGTAAAGGTTCCGGAAGGTTTCAGACATTTACCAGAGTACCGGGGGGTTAACGGAACCCCCCGGGGAGTATATTGTCGGGGAACGTAGCAGAAATTCAAAAAATTTCCTACGTGTCACCAAGATCTATCTATGGAGAAACCAGCAACGAGGGGAAGGAGAGTGCATCTACATACCCTTGTAGATCGCTAAGCGGAAGCGTTCAAGAGAACGAGGTTGAAGGAGTCATACTCGTCGTGATCCAAATCACCGGAGATCCTAGTGCCGAATGGACGGCACCTCTGCGTTCAACACACGTATAGCCCGGTGACGTCTCCCATGCCTTGATCCAGCAAGGAGAGAGGGAGAGGTTGAGGAAGACTCCATCCAGCAGCAGCACAACGGCGTGGTGGTGGTGGAGGAGCGTGGTACTCCACCAAGGCTTCGCCAAGCACCGCAAGAGACGAGGAGGGAGAGGGGTAGGGCTGCGCCAAGAAGGAGAGGAACTCGTGTGTCTTGCAGCCTCCAATACCTCATGTATATATAGGGGAAGGGGAGGGGCTGCACCCCCACCTAGGGTTCCCTCCCTAGGGGTGGCGGCAGCCCCCAGATCCCATCTGGGTGGCGGCCACAAGGGGGAGAGGGGGAGGCACACCTGGGGTGGGCCTTAGGGCCCATCTGCCCTAGGGTTTGCCCCTTCCCCTCTTGGAGGCGCCTTGGGCCCTTGTGGGGGGCGCACCAGCCCACCTGGGGCTGGTCCCCTCCCACACTTGGCCCATGCAGCCCTCCCGGTGGTCCCGGTACGTTACCGATAAACCCCGAAACTTTTCCGGTGACCAAAACCGGACTTCCCATATATAAATCTTTACCTCCGGACCATTCCGGAACTCCTCGTGACATCCGGGATCTCATCCGGGACTCCGAACAACATTCGGTAACCACGTATATCTATTCCCTATAACCCTAGCGTCATCAAACCTTAAGTGTGTAGACCCTACGGGTTCGGGAACCATGCAGACATGACCGAGACGTCCTCCGGTCAATAACCAACAACGGGATCTGGATACCCATGTTGGATCCCACATGTTCCACGATGATCTCATCAGATGAACCACGATGTCAAGGACTTAATCAATCCCGTATACAATTCCCTTTGTCTAGCGGCACGATACTTGCCCGAGATTCGATCGTCGGTATCCCATACCTTGTTCAATCTTGTCACCGGCAAGTCTCTTTACTCGTTCCATAACACATCATCCCGTGATCAACTCCTTGATCACATTGTGCACATTATGATGATGTCCTACTGAGTGGGCCCAGAGATACCTCTCCGTCACACGGAGTGACAAATCCCAGTCTCGATTCGTGCCAACCCAACAAACACTTTCGGAGATACCTGTAGTGTACCTTTATAGCCACCCAATTACATTGTGACGTTTGGCACACCCAAAGTATTCCTACGGTATCCGGGAGTTGCACAATCTCATGGTCTAAGGAAATGATACTTGACATTAGAAAAGCTTTAGCATGCGAACTACATGATCTTGTGCTATGCTTAGGATTGGGTCTTGTCCATCACATCATTCTTCTAATGATGTGATCCCGTTATCAATGACATCCAATGTCCATGGTCAGGAAACCGTAACCATCTATTGATCAACGAGCTAGTCAACTAGAGGCTTACTAGGGACATGGTGTTGTCTATGTATCCACACATGTATCTGAGTTTCCTATCAATACAATTCTAGCATGGATAATAAATGATTATCATGAACAAGGAAATATAATAATAACTAATTTATTATTGCCTCTAGGGCATATTTCCGACAGTCTCCCACTTGCACTAGAGTCAATAATCCAGTTCACATTGCTATGTGATTAACACTCAAGGTCACATCCCGATGTGACTAACACCCAAAGAGTTCACTAGGGTCAATAATCTAGTTCACATTACCATGTGATTAACACTCGATGAGTTCTAGGTTTGATCATGTTATGCTTGTGAGAGATGTTATAGTCAACGGGTCTGAACCTTTCAGATCCGTGTGTGCTTTACAAATCTCTATGTCATCTCCTAGATGCAGCTACCACGTTCTATTTGGAGCTATTCCAAATAACTGTTCTACTATACGAAACCAGTTTACTACTCAGAATAATCTGGATTAGTGTCAAAGTTTGCATCGGTGTAACCCTTTACGACGAACTCTTTTACCACCTCCATAATCGAGAAAATTCCTTAGTCCACTAGTTATTAAGGATAACTTTGACCGCTGTCTTGTGATCCATTCTTGGATCACTCTTGTACCCCTTGACTGACTCATGGCAAGGCACTCTTCAGGTGCGGTACACAGCATAGCATACTGTAGAGCCTACGTCTAAAGCATAGGGGACGACCTTCGTCCTTTCTATCTATTCTGCCGCGGTCAGGTTTCGAGTCTTACTCAATGTTCACACCTTATAACACAGCCAAGAACTCCTTCTTTGCCGATCCTTTTTGAATTCCTTCAAAATCTTGTCACGGTATGTATTCATTTGAAAGTACTATTAAGCATTTTGATCTATCCTTCTAGATCTTAATGCTCAATACTCAAGTAGCCTAATCTAGGTTTTCCATTGAAAAACACTTTTCAAATAACTCTGCATGCTTTCCAGAAATTCTACATCATTTCCGATCAACAATATGTTAACAACATATACTCATCGGAAATTCTATAGTGCTCCCACTCACTTCTTTGGAAATACAAGTTTCTCATAAACTTTATATAAACCCAAAATCTTTGATCATCATCAAAGCGTATATTCCAACTCCGAGATGCTTACTCCAGTCCTTAGAAGGATTGCTGGAGCTTTGCATACTTATTAGCATCTTTCAGGATTGACAAAACCTTCCGGTTGTATCACATACAACCTTTCCTCAAAAATCGTTGAGGAAACAATGTTTTGACATCCCATCTGCAAGATTTCATAAATAATGCAGTAATCGCTAATATAATTCCAACAGACTCTTAGCATCGCTACGAGTGAGAAAGTCTCATCGTAGTCAACTCCTTGAACTTGTCGGAAAACATCTTAACGACAAGTCGAGCTTTCTTAATGGTGATACTTACCATCATTGTCCGTCTTCCTTTTAAAATCCATCTGTACTCAATAGCCTTACGACCATCGAGCCGTTCTGCCAAAGTCTACACTTTGTTTTCATACATGGATCCTCTCTCGGATTATATGGCCTCGAGCCATTTTGGAATCCAGGCCCACCATCGCTTCTCCATAGCTCGTAGGTTCATTGTTGTCTAGCAACATGACTTCCAAGACAGGATTACGTACCACTCTGAAGTAGTACGCATCCTTGTCATCCCACGAGGTTTGGTAGTGACTTGATCTGAAGTTTCATCATCACTATCATAAGCTTCCACTTCAATTGGTGTAGGTGCCACAGGAACAACTCCCTGTGCCCTGCCACACACTAGTTGAAGAGACGGTTCAATAACCTCATCAAGTCTCCACCATCCTCCCACTCAATTCTTTCGAGAGAAACTTTTCCCTAGAGAAAGGACCCGATTCTAGAAACAATCCCTTATTGCTTTCAGATCTGAGACAGGAGGTATACCCAACTGTTTTGGGTGTCCTATGAAGATGCATTTATCCGCTTTGGGTTCGAGCTTATCATCCTGAAACTTTTCACATAAGCGTCGCAGCCCCAAACTTTTAAGAAATGACAGCTTAGGTTTCTCTAAACTATAGTTCATACGGTGTCATCTCATCGGAATTACGTGGTGCCCTATTTAAATTGAATGTGGTTGTCTCTAATGCCTAACCCATAAACTATCGTGGTAATTCGATAAGAGACATCATGGTATGCATCATATCCAATAGGGTGCAGTTATGATGTTCGGACACACCATCACACTATGGTGTTCCAGGCTGTATTAGTTGTGAAACAATTTCCACAATGTCTTAATTCTGTGCCAAACTCGTAATTCAGATATTCGTCTCTATGATCATATCATAGATCTTTTATCCTCTTGTCACGACGATCTTTCAACTTCACCCTGAAATTACTTGAACCTTTCAATAATTCAGACTTGTGATTTATCAAGTAAATATACTCAACATGTACTCAAATCATCTGTGAAGTAAGAACATAACGATATCCACTACACGCCTCAGCACTCATTGGACTGCACACATCAAAATGTATTACTTCCAACAAGTTGCTTTCTAGTTCCATTTTACTAAAAACGAGGCTTTCAATCATCTTGCCCATGTGGTATGATTTGCATGTCTCAAGTGATTCAAAATCAAGTGAGTCCAAACGGTCCATTTGCATGGAGTTTCTTCATGCATATACACCAATAGACATGGTTCGCACGTCTCAAACTTTTCAAAATGAGTGAGCCCAAAGATCCATCAACATGGAGCTTCTTCATGCGTATTATACCGATATGACTTGCGTGGCAGTGCCACAAGTAGGTGGTACTATCATTACTATCTTATACCTTTGGCATGAAAATGTGTATCACTACGATCGGGATGGTATTATTCAAAAAAGCAGAGTAACCATTATTCTCCTTAAATGAATAACCGTATCGCGATAGACATAATCCAATCATGTCTATGCTCAACGCAAACACCAAATAACAATTATTTAGTTTTTAATACCAATCTCGATGGTAGAGGGAGTGTACGATATTTGATCAACCTTGGAAATACTTCCAACACATATCGTCATCTCACCTTTTAGCTAGTCTCCGTTTATTCCGCAACCTTTTATTTCGAGTTTACTAACACTTAGCAACCGAACCGGTATCTAATACCATGGTGCTACTAGGAGTACTAGTAAAGTACACAATGTATATCCAATATACTTCTATCGACCTTGCCAGCCTTCTCATCTACCAAGTATCTAGCGTAATTCTGCTCCAGTGGCTGTTCCCCTTATTATAGAAGCACTTAGTCTCGGGCTTGGGTTCAACTTTGGGTTTCTTCACTAGAACAACAACTGATTTGTTGTTCCATGAAGTATCCCTTTCTTGCCCTTGCCCTTCTTGAAACTAGTGGTTTTACTAACCATCAATGATTGATGCTCCCTTTTGATTTCTACTTTCGCGGTGTCACGAATAGCTCAAGGATCATATCTATCCCTGATATGTTACAGTTCATCACGAAGCTCTAGTAGCTTGGTGGCAGTGACTTTGGAGAACCATCACTATCTCATCTGGAAGATCAACTCCCACTCGATTCAAGCGATTGTTGTACTCAGACAATCTGAGCACAAGCTCAAGATTCAGCTTTTCTCCCTTATTATGCAGGCTAAGAAAATCGTCAGAGGTCTTATACCTCTTGACGTGGGCACGAGCCTGAAATCCCAATTTCAGCCCTCAAAACATCTCATATGTTTTTCGACGTTTTAAAACGTCTTCGGCGCCTCAACTCTAAACCGTTTAACTGAACTATCACGTAGTTATCAAAATGTGTATGTCAGATGTTCGCAACATCCACAGACGACGTTCGAGGTTCAGCACACTGAGTGGTGCATTAAGGACATAAGCCTTCTACTGTCTGCATAATTGCTACTATCAACTTTCAACTAATTTTTCTCTAGGAACATATCTAAACAGTAGAACTAAAGCGTGAGCTATGACATAATATGCGAAGACCTTTTGACTATGTTCAGGATAATTAAGTTCATCTTATGAACTCCCACTCAGATAAACATCCCTCTAGTCATCTAAGTGATTACATGATCCGAGTCAACTAGGCCATGTCTGATCATCACGTGAGATGGACTAGTCATCATCGGTGAACATCTTCATGTTGATCGCATCTACCATACGACTCACGCTCGACCTTTCAGTCTCTTGTGTTCCGAGGCCATGTCTGTACATGCTAGGCTCGTCAAGTCAACCTAAGTGTTTCGCGTGTGTAAATCTAGCTTACACCCGTTGTATGTGAACGTAAGAATTTATCACACCCGATCATCACGTGGTGCTTCGAAACGATGTACTTTCGCAACGGTGCACAGTTAGGGGTTACACTTTCTTGAAATTTTAATGAGGGATCATCTTATTTACTACCGTCGTTCTAAGCAAATAAGATGTATAAACATGATAAACATCACATGCAATCAAATAGTGACATGATATGGCCAATATCATATTGCTCCTTTTGATCTCCATCTTCGGGGCTCCATGATCATCATTGTCGTCGGCATGACACCATGATCTCCATCATCATGATCCCCATCATTGTGTCTCCATGAAGTTGTCTCGCCAGCTTATTACTTCTACTACTACAGCTAACGGTTAGCAATAAAGTAAAGTAATTACATGACGTTTATGTTGACACACAGGTCATAAATAAATTAAGACAACTCCTATGGCTCCTGCCGGTTGTCATACTCGTCGACATGCAAGTCGTGATTCCTATTACAAGAACATGATCAATCTCATACATCACATATCATTCATCACATTCTTCTTGGCCATATCACATCACATAGCATACCCTGCAAAAACAAGTTAGATGTCCTCTAATTGTTGTTTGCATGTTTTACGTGGCTGCTATGGGTTTCTAGCAAGAACGTTTCTTACCTACGCAAAAACCACAACGTGATATGCCAATTGCTATTTACCCTTCATAAGGACCCTTTTCATCGAATCCGATCCGACTAAAGTGGGAGAGACAGACACCGCTAGCCACCTTATGCAACTAGTGCATGTCAGTCGGTGGAACCAGTCTCACGTAAGAGTACGTGTAAGGTCAGTTCGGGCCGCTTCATCCCACGATGCCGCCGAATCAAGATAAGACTAGTAACGGAAAGTAAATTGACAAAATCAATGCCCACAACTGCTTTGTGTTCTACTCGTGCATAGAATCTACGCAATAGACCTAGCTCATGATGCCACTGTCAGGGAACGTAGCAGAAATTCAAAAAATTTCCTACGTGTCACCAAGATCTATCTATGGAGAAACCAGCAACGAGGGGAAGGAGAGTGCATCTACATACCCTTGTAGATCGCTAAGCAGAAGCGTTCAAGAGAACGGGGTTGAAGGATTTGTACTCGTCGTGATCCAAATCACCGGAGATCCTAGTGCCGAATGGACGGCACCTCCGTGCTCAACACACGTATAGCCCGGTGACGTCTCCCATGCCTTGATCCAGCAAGGAGAGAGGGAGAGGTTGAGGAAGACTCCATCCAGCAGCAGCACAACGGCGTGGTGGTGGTGGAGGAGTGTGGTACTCTAGCAGGGCTTCGCCAAGCACTGCAAGAGACGAGGAGGGAGAGGGGTAGGGCTGTGCCAAGAAGGAGAGGAACTCGTGTGTCTTGCAGCCTCCAATACCTCAAGTATATATAGGGGAAGGGGAGGGGCTGCGCCCCCACCTAGGGTTCCCTCCCTAGGGGTGGCGGCAGCCCCCAGATCCCATCTGGGTGGCAGCCACAAGGGCGAGAGGGGGAGGCGCACCTGGGGTGGGCCTTAGGGCCCATCTGCCCTAGGGTTTGCCCCCTTCCCCTCTTGGAGGCGCCTTGGGCCCTTGTGGGGGGGCGCACCAGCCCACCTGGGGCTGGTCCCCTCCCACACTTGGCCCATGCAGCCCTCCGGGGCTTGTGGCCCCACTTGGTGGACCCTCGGGACCCTCCCGGTGGTCCATGTAAGTTACCGATAAACCCCGAAACTTTTCCGGTGACCAAAACAGGACTTCCCATATATAAATCTTTACCTCCGGACCATTCCGGAACTCCTCGTGACGTCCGGGATCTCATCCGGGACTCCGAACAACATTCGGTAACCACGTATATCTATTCCCTATAACCCTAGCGTCATCGAACCTTAAGTGTGTAGACCCTACGGGTTCGGGAACCATGCAGACATGACCGAGACGTCCTCCGGTCAATAACCAACAGCGGGATCTGGATACCCATGTTGGCTCCCACATGTTCCACGATGATCTCATTGGATGGACCACGATGTCAAGGACTTAATCAATCCCGTATACAATTCCCTTTGTCTAGCGGTACGATACTTGCCCGAGATTCGATCGTCGGTATCCCGATACCTTGTTCAATCTCGTTGCCAGCAAGTCTCTTTACTCGTTCCATAACACATCATCCCTTGATCAACTCCTTGATCACATTGTGCACATTATGATGATTTCCTACCGAGTGGGCCCAGAGATACCTCTCCGTCACACGGAGTGACAAATCCCAGTCTCGATTCGTGCCAACCCAACAGACACTTTCGGAGATACCTGTAGTGTACCTTTATAGCCACCCAGTTATGTTGTGACGTTTGGCACACCCAAAGTATTCCTACGGTATCCGGGAGTTGCACAATCTCATGGTCTAAGGAAATGATACTTGACATTAGAAAAGCTTTAGCATGCGAACTACACGATCTTGTGCTATGCTTAGGATTGGGTCTTGTCCATCACATCATTCTTCTAATGATGTGATTCCGTTATCAATGACATCCAATGTCCATGGTCAGGAAACCGTAACCATCTATTGATCAACGAGCTAGTCAACTAGAGGCTTACTAGGGACATGGTGTTGTCTATGTATCCACACATGTATCTGAGTTTCCTATCAATACAATTCTAGCATGGATAATAAACGATTATCATGAACAAGGAAATATAATAATAACTAATTTATTATTGCCTCTAGGGCATATATCCAACATATATTGGGCCTAATGGGCCTTCGTGGGAGAAGAGGAGGGGCGGCCAAGGGCAGCCACGTGCCCCCTCCCCCTCTAGTCTGAATTGGACAAGGAGGGGGGGCGCCCCCTTTCCTTCTCTCTTCTCTCCCTTCCTTCTCCTCTCCTACTCCAACTAGGCAAAGGGGAGTCCTACTCCTGGAACTCCCACCTTGGCGCGCCCTCCTCCTTGGCCGGCCGCCTCCCCCTAGCTGCTTTATATACGGGGGCAGGGGGGCACCTCACAGACACACACGTTGATCATTGATCTCCCACAGCCGTGTGCGGTGCCCACCCCTCCTCCATAATCCACCTCGATCATACTATAGCGGTGCTTAGGCGAAGCCCTGCGACGGTAGCTTCATCAACATCGTCACCATGCTGTCGTGATGACGAAACTCATCCCCGAGCTCTACTGGATCGTGAGTTCGCGGGACGTCACCAAGCTGAACGTGTGCTGAACGCGGAGGTGCCGTACGTTCGGTACTAAGGATCGGTCGATCATGAAGATGTATGATGACCCACAAGTATAGGGGATCTATCGTAGTCCTTTTGATAAGTAAGAGTCTCGATCCCAACAAGGAGCAGAAGGAAATGATAAGCAGTTTCCAGGAAGGTATTCTCTGCAAGTACTGAAATAAGTGGTAACATATAGTTTTGTGATAAGATAATTTGTAACGAGCATCAAGTAACAAAAGTAAATAAGGTGCAGCAAGGTGGCCCAATCCTTTTTGCAGGAAAGGACAAGCCTGGACAAACTCTTATATGATGTAAAGCGCTCCCGAGGACACATGGGAATATCGTCAAGCTAGTTTTCATCACGTTCATATGATTCGCGTTCGGTACTTTGATAATTTGGTATGTGGGTGGACCGGTGCTTGGTGCTACCCTTACTTGGACAAGCATCCCACTTATGATTAACCTCTATTGCAAGCATCCGCAACTACAACACAAGTATTAAGGTAAACCTAACCATAGCATGAAACATATGGATCCAAATCAGCCCCTTACGAAGCAATGCATAAACTAGGGTTTAAGCTTCTTTCACTCTAGCAACCCATCATCTACTTATTACTTCCCAATGCCTTCCTCTAGGCCCAAATAATGGTGAAGTGTCATGTAGTCGACATTCACATAACACCACTAGAGGAGAGACAACATACATCTCATCAAAATATCGAACGAATACCAAATTCACATGACTACTAATAGCAAGACTTCTCCCATGTCCTCAGGAACAAAAGTAACTACTCACAAAGCATAAGCATGTTCATAATCAGAGGGGTATTAATATGCATATATGATCTGAACATATGATCTTCCACCAATTAGACCAACTAGCATCAACTACAAGGAGTAATTAACACTACTAGCAACCTACTAGCACCAATCCCGGACTTAGAGACAAGAATTGGATACATGAGATGAACTAGGGTTTTGAGATGAGATGGTGTTGATGAAGATGTTGATGGAGATTGCCCTCTCCCGATGAGAGGAGCGTTGGTGATGACGATGGCGATGATTTCCCCCTCCGGGAGGGATGTTTCCCTGGCAGAACAGCCCCACCAGCTCTAGATTGGTTCCGCCAAGGTTCCGCCTCGTGGCGGTGGAGTTTCGTCCGAGAAGATGGCTTATGATTTTTCCCCATCGAAAGACTCCATATAGCAGAAGATGGTCACCGGAGGGCCACCAGGGGGCCCACGAGGTAGGGGGCGCCTCTAGGGGGGTAGGGCGTGCCCCCACCCTCGTGGGCAGGGTGTGCCCCCTTGTGAGTTTCTTCCGCTGAGTATTTTTTATATATTTGGAAAACATCTTCCGTGAAGTTTCAGGACTTTTGGAGCTGTGCAGAATAGGCTCTAATATTTGCTCCTTTTCAAGCCCAGAATCCCAGCTGCCGGCATTCTCCCTCTTTATGTAAACCTTGTAAAATAAGAGAGAATAGGCATAAGTATTGTGACATAATGTGTAATAACAGCCCATAATGCAATAAATATTGATATAAAAGCATGCTACAAAATGGACGTATTAATTCCCCCAAGCTTAGACCTCGCTTGTCCTCAATCGAAAAGCCGAAATCGAAAAATATGTCCACATGTTTAGAGATAGAGGTGTCGATAAAAATAAATTACGGACATGAGGGCATCATGATCATTCTTAGAACAACAACTCATATAATTCTTTGTCATATAATCTCTAATGTTAGAGTAATAATTCAATCATAATATCAAGTATGAATCGTAAACTTCATTGAAAACTAACAAACTACAGTCTCAGTCATTGAAGCAATTGCGATTTATCATAACATATGAAAGAGTCAATGTATAAGAGCTTTTCAGCAAGTCCACATACTCAACTATCATATAATTCTTCACAATTGCTGACACTCACGCAATACTTATGGGTATGGAGTTTTAATCGGACACAGAGAAAGATAGGGGCTTATAGTTTTGCCTCCCAACGTTTTACCTCAAGGGTAATGTCAACAGTAATAGTTCATGAAAACTCACATCCAATTAGTCATATATACCAGGATCTTTCCAACATATTGTTCTTGCCAAAGGATAAAATGTAAAAAGGAAGGGTGAAGATCACCACGACTCTTATGCAATGTAGGAGATAAAAGTAAAAGATAGGCCCTTCGCAGAGGGAAGCAGAGGTTGTCATGCACTTTTATGGTTGGATGCACAAAATCTTAATGCGAAAAACGTCACTTTATATTTCCACTTGGGATATGGACCTTTATTATGCAGTCTGCCACTTTTATTACTTCCATATCACACGATCGTATAAAGCTTATTTCCTCCACACTAATTAATCATACATATTTAGGGAGCAATTTTTATTGCTTGCACCGATGACAACTTACTTGATGGATCTTACTCAATCCATAGGTAGATATGGTGGACTCTTATGGCAAGACTGATTTAAGGGTATTTGGAAGCACAAGTAGTATCTCTACTTGGTGCAATGAATTTGGCTAGCATGAGGCGGAAAAGCAAGCTCATCATGTTGGAAGATCCAAGACAATATAATTCATCTCAGATGTAAGAAAACATAACCCATTACGTTGTCTTCCTTGTCCAATGTCAACTCTTTAGCATGTCATATTTTAATGAGTGCTCACAATCATAAAAGATGTCCAAGATAGTATATTTATATGTGAAGACCTCTCTTTCTTTATTACTTCCTATTAATTGCAATGATGACCAAAATTGTGTTTGTCAACCCTCAACAACTTTTATTCATCATACTTTTCTATGTGAGCTCATTACTCTCCATAAGACTCACATGATCTCTTTGTTTCTTTTTATTTCTTTCTCTTTTCATTTATTCACTTAGGATCATGGCAAAATAATCAAGCCCTTGACTCAACACTAATCTTTATTATATAGCTCGCATACTCGATTACATAGAAGGATAATAAAGCAAAACTCACAACTAGATCACACTAAGAACTTTTATTCTACTAGATCAAGATATTACCAAAAGGATCGAACTAAGAAAAACATAAAGATAAAGTGATGGTGCTACGATACCGGGGCACTCCCCCAAGCTTGGCAGTTGCCAAGTGGAGTGCCCATACCAGATACTCAATTCTTCTTTGTTGGTGGAGACGGTGGTGATTTTGTTGATGGCGTAGGCTTGTTGTCCTTCTTCCAGGGCATAGGCTCACCATCATAGAAGGATGATCGAGTCTCCTGAAACCTTAAATCTGTAGCCAAACTCATCCTCTTGAATCTATATTCATACTTGCAGTTTTGGTTTTGCAGGTCATAAATCTGGGCTTGGAGGTGCTCGATTTTTTCATGAAGCTTGGAGATGGCCTCCCTAATGTCCTTGACGTCTAGCTTGTGGTTGTTGGTGAACTCCGTGATCATAATGTGATTGGAATCAAGTCCACGCTCCACCATCTCCTGACACTTGAAAACTTCTTGCTCCAATGCCTCGAGCCTGGCCTCCGTGCTTCCGGTCTTCCTTGGTCCCTCAGCATCGCGGGTGTGCAACAACCCCTGACGCATCTATATGGTTTGAGGGTGTTGCAGCACTTCTGCGAGGTAGGGGTTGATGACCTTCTCGAAGAACTGGTCCTTGGGGGCACTTGAAGACGACATGACGACCTGGATCTGTCAGAAAAACAGCTCGAAACAAAGACAGGAGATTTTTGCGTGATACGGGAGTCAAAACCCCCGGGAGGTTATATAATGAATTTTTACCGACCAAAATACGTGTCGTGTACGAAAACAGAGTCTGGAGAGCACACGAGGTGCCCATGAGGTAGGGGGCACGCCCAGTAGGGTAGGGCGCGCCCTCCACCCTCGTGGAGCCCTAGTGTCCTTCTCGGACTGCTACTTATTTTTCTATTTTTCTAAATATTCCAAAACGGAGAAATATTGCCTTAAAAACTGTTTTGGAGTTGGTTTACTTACCGTACCACATACCTATTCCTTTTCGGAGTCTGAAACATTCTAGAAAGTGTCCCTTATGAATTCCCCCAGTGTTACGGTTTCAATAACATTGGTTTCAACATTTATGGGATTACCTGAGATATAGTGTTTGATTCTTTGTCTGTTCACCACCTTCCGATTTGTGCCTACGAAGTTGTTCATTTTCATGGCACCAGAACGGTAGACCTCCTCGTTAATGTAAGGACCTTCCCATTTAGAGAGAAGTTTTCCTGCAAAAAATCTTAAACGAGAGTTGTATAGCAATACATAATCACCTACATTAACTCATGCTTTTGTATCCTTTTGTCATGCCATCTTTTAACCTTTTCTTTAAACAACTTGGCATTTTCATAGGCTTGGGTTCTCCATTCATCAAGTGAGCTAATATCAAATAACCTCTTCTCACCGGCAAGTTTATAATCATAATTAAGTTCTTTAATAGCCCAATAAGCCTCGTGTTCTAGTTCGAGAGGTAAGTGACATGCTTTTCCATAGACCATTTTATACGGAGACATACCCATAGGATTTTTATATGCAGTTCTATAGGCCCATAATGCATCATCAAGTTTCTTGGACCAATTCTTTCTAGACCTATTAACAGTCTTCTGCAAAATTAATTTGAGCTCTCTATTACTCAATTCGACTTGACCACTAGACTGAGGGTGATAAGGAGATGCAATTCTATGATTAACATCATATTTAGCAAGCATTTTGCAGAAATCACCATGAATAAAATGTGAACCACCATCAGTCATTAAATATCTAGGGACTCCAAATCTTGGAAAAATAACTTCTTTAAGCATTTTAATAGAAGTGTTGTGATCAGCACTACTAGTTGGAATAGCTTCTACCCACTTAGTAAAGTAATCAACAGAAACTAAAATATGTGTATAGCCATTAGAGGAAGGAAAAGGTCCCATATAGTCAAAGCCCCAAACATCAAATGGTTCAATAAGAAGTGAATAATTCATAGGCATTTCTTGACGTCTACTAATATTACCAATTCTTTGACATTCATCACAAGATAAAACAAACTTACGGGCATCCTTGAAGAGAGTAGGCCAATAAAAACCAGATTGCAGTACCTTATGTGCAGTTCTATCTCCAGCATGGTGTCCTCCATAAGCTTCAGAGTGACACTTGTGTAGGATCTGTTCCTGTTCATGCTCAGGTACACAACGTCTAATAACACCATCTACTCCTTCTTTATAAAGATGTGGGTCATCCCAATAGTAATGCCTCAAATCATAGAAGAACTTTTTCTTTTGCTGGTATGTGAAACTAGGTGGTATAAACTTAGCAACAATGTAATTAGCATAATCAGCATACCATGGAGCAGTATGAGAAGCATTTATGACATTTAATTGCTCATCAGGAAAGCTATCATCAGTAGGTAGTGGGTCATCAAGCACATTTTCTAACCTAGACAAGTTGTCTGCAATGGGGTTCTCAGCTCCTTTTCTATCAACAATATGCAGATCAAATTCTTGTTGCAAGAGAACCCATCTAATAAGTCTAGGTTTAGCATCTTTCTTTTCCATAAGATATTTAATAGCAGCATGATCAGTGTGAATAGTTACTTTAGAATCAACAATATAAGGTCTAAACTTATCACAAGCAAATACAACTACTAAGAATTCTTTTTCAGTAGTAGCATAATTTCTTTGAGCATTGTCTATAGTTTTACTAGCATACTGAATAACATTTAGTTTCTTATCAACTCTTTGTCCTAGAACAACGCCTACAGCATAATCACTAGCATCACACATAATTTCAAAGGGTAAATGCCAATCAGGTGGCTGGACAATAGGTGCAGAGATCAATGCTTTCTTAAGTATTTCAAATGCTTCTACACAATCATCATCAAAGACAAATGGTATATCTTTTTGTAATAAATTAGTCAGAGGCCGAGATTTTTTTGAGAAGTCCTTAATGAACCTCCTATAAAAACGGCATGACCAAGGAAACTTCTTATACCTTTGATGTCCTTGGGCCATGGCATCTTTTCAATAGCATCAACCTTGGCTTTATCAACTTCAATACCTCTTTCAGAAACTTTATGCCCCAAGATAATACCTTCATTAACCATAAAGTGGCACTTTTCCCAATTCAAGACAAGATTAGTTTCTTCACATCTCTGCAAAACTCGATCAAGGTTGCTCAAGCAATCATCAAAAGAAGATCCATAGATGGAAAAGTCGTCCATGAAAAACTCACAAATCTTTTCACAAAAGTCAGAGAATATAGCCATCATGCATCTTTGAAAGGTAGCAGGTGCATTACGTAAACCAAAAGGCATACATCTATAAGAAAAAGTACCAAAAGGGCATGTAAAAGTAGTCTTTTATTGATCTTTGGCTGACACAGGTATTTGAGAGAAACCAGAATAACCATCTAGAAAGCAAAAATGTGTATGTTTGGACAATCTTTCTAGCATTTGATAGATAAAAGGTAAGGGGTAATGATCCTTTTTAGTAGCCTTATTTAATTTGCGGAAATCAATTACTAGCCTATAACCTGTAATAATTCTTTGAGGAATCAATTCATCTTTATCATTAGGAACAATAGTAATACCTCCCTTCTTAGGGACACAATGGACAGGGCTTACCCATTGACTATCGGCAACGGGATAAATTATACCTGCCTCAAGGAGCTTTAGTATCTCCTTTCTTACCACTTCTTTCATTTTAGGATTCAGCCGACGTTGATGATCATGAACTGGTTTAGCATCTTATTCCAAATTAATTTTATGTTGACATAGAGTGGGACTAATGCCCTTAAGATCATCAAGAGTATACCCAATAGCAGTGCGGTGCTTCTTTAGAGTTTTCAATAATCTCTCTTCCTCATGCTCTGAAAGGTTAGCACTAATAATAACAGGATATATCTTTTTCTCATCAAGATAAGCATATTTAAGAGGACTAGGTAACGGTTTAAGCTCAAAGACGGGATCACCCTTGGGTGGAGGAGGATCCCCTAGGATTTCAACAGGTAAATTGTTTTTCAGAATAGGTTCCTGTTTAAAGAATACTTCATCTAATGCCCTTCACAAACATATCATTTTCATGGTCTAGCAACTATTGTTCTAAAGGATCACTGGGAGGTATGGCAATAGAAACAAGACCAATAATTTCATCCTTACTAGGTAATTCTTCTTCACGGTGTTGTATACTAAATTTAGAAAAATTAAATTCATGAGTCATATCATCTAAGCCGATAGTAACAACATCTCTTTTGCAATCTATGGTAGCATTAACAATATTTAAGAATGGTCTACCAAATATAATGGGACAAAAGCTATCTTGTTGGGAACCCAGAACAAGAAAATCAGCAGGATATTTAGTTTTCCCACACAAGACTTCATCATCTCTAACAATTCCCATTGGTGAAATAGTATCTCTATTGGCAAGTTTAATTGTGACATCAATATATTCCATCTCAGCAGGTGCAATATCATGCATAACTTATTTGTATAAGGAATAAGGTATTGCACTAGCACTAGCACCCATATCACATAAGCCATGATAACAATGATCTCCTATTTTAACAGAAATAACAGGCATGCCTACCACAGGTCTAGGTTTATCTTTATCATGGGGTTTAGCAATTCTAGCAGTTTCATCACAGAAATAAATAACATGCCCATCAATATTATCAGACAAGAGATCTTTGACAATAGCAATATTAGGTTCAACTTTAACTTGATCAGGAGGTGTATATGTTTTAATATTGCTTTTACGAACCACAGTTGAAGCTTTAGCATGATCCTTTATCCTAACAGGGAAAGGTGGTTTCTCAACATAAGCAGTACGAACAATAGGATCATTATAAGTGATAGTCTTTTCTTCAACTTTAATAGGTGCAACTACTTTTACTTCTATGGGAGGATGATATTTAAACCACTTCTCCTTGAGGAGATCAACATAGGAAGCAAAAGATTCACAGAAAGAAGCTACTATCTCAGAGTCAAGTCCATATTTAGTGCTAAATTTATGAAAAATATTGGTATCCATAAAAGATTTAACACAATCAAAACTAGGTGTCATACCTGACTCCTTACCATTGTCGAGTTCCCAATCTTCAGAGTTGCGTTTAATTCTTTCCAATAAATCCCATTTGAATTCAATAGTCTTCATCATAAAAGAGCCAGCACAAGAAGTATCAAGCATGGTGCGATTGTTACCAGAAAGACGAGCATAAAAGTTTTGAATAATCATTTCTATTGAGAGCTCATGATTGGGGAATGAATATAAAATTGATTTAAGCCTCCCCCAAGCTTGAGCGAAGCTTTCTCCTTCACGAGGCCAAAAATTATATATGTAATTGCGATCACGATGAACAAGGTGCATAGGATAAAACTTCTGATGAAATTCCAATTTCAATCGTTTGTTATTCCAATTTCAATCACGTAGCCTATACCATGTCGATGCATCTCCCCTCAAAGATAAAGGGAAGACCTTATTCTTAACAACATTTCCGGGTACACCTGCAAGCTTAAATAATCCACAAATTTCATCGAGATATATCAGATGTTCATCAGGATGTTTTGTTCCATCTCCTAAAAAAGGATTAGCTAGCAGTTTTTCTATCATACCCGCAGGAACTTCAAAGCAAGCATTTTCATTTTCATTTTCATTTTCAGTAGGTTGAGGAGCAACTCTTTGCTCTACTGGTCGGGGTGAAGATACCCCAAACAAGCCCCTCAGAGGATTACTTTCCATGCTAACAAGTGACAGTAAATTTCAGCACACTATATAAAATTTTCCTTACCAAATTCCACCTACCAAAGGCGCTTCACTCCCCGGCAACGGCGCCAGAAAAGAGTCTTGATGACCCACAAGTATAGGGGATCTATCGTAGTCCTTTCGATAAGTACGTGTGTCGAACCCAACGAGGAGCAGAAGGAAATGATAAGCTGTTTCCAGCAAGGTATTCTCTGCAAGTACTGAAATAATTGGTGACATATAGTTTTGTGATAAGATAATTTGTAACGAGCAACAAGTAACAAAAGTAAATAAGGTGCAGCAAGGTGGCCCAATCCTTTTTGCAGCAAAGGATAAGCCTGGACAAACTCTTATATGATGTAAAGCGCTCCCGAGGACACATGGGAATATCGTCAAGCTAGTTTTCATCACGTTCATATGATGCGTGTTCGGTACTTTGATAATTTGGTATGTGGGTGGACTGGTGCTTGGTTGCTGCCCTTACTTGGACAAGCATCCCACTTATGATTAACCTCTATTGCAAGCATCCGCAACTACAACAAAAGTATTAAGGTAAACCTAACCATAGCATGAAACATATGGATCCAAATCAGCCCCTTACGAAGCAACACATAAACTAGGGTTTAAGCTTCTGTCACTCTAGCAACCCATCATCTACTTATTACTTCCCAATGCCTTCCTATAGGCCCAAATAATGGTGAAGTGTCATGTAGTCGACGTTCACATAACACCACTAGAGGAGAGACAACATACATCTCATCAAAATATCGAAGGAATACCAAATTCACATGACTACTAATAGCAAGACTTCTCCCATGTCCTCAAGAACAAAAGTAACTACTCACAAAGCATAAACATGTTCATAATCAGAGGGGTATTAATATGCATATAGGATCTGAACATATGATCTTCCACCAATTAAACCAACTAGCATCAACTACAAGGAGTTATTAACACTACTAGCAACCCACTAGCACCAATCCCGAACTTAGAGACAAGAATTGGATACACGAGATGAACTAGGGTTTTGAGATGAGATGGTGTTGATGAATATGTTGATGGAGATTGCCCTCTCCCGATGACAGGATTGTTGGTGATGACGATGGCGATGATTTACCCCTCCGGGAGGGAAGTTTCCCCGGCAGAACAGCTCCGCCGGAGCCCTAGATTGGTTCCGCCTCGTGGGGGCGGAGTCTTGTCCCGAAAGCTTGCTTATCATTTTTTTCTCAACGAAAGACTCCATGTAGCAGAAGATGGGCATCAGAGGGCCACCAGGGGGCCCATGAGGCAGGGGCGCGCCTAGTGGGGTAGGGCGCGCCCCCCACCCTCGTGGCTGGCGAGTGGCCCCCCTCTGGTACTTCTTGTGCTCAGTATTTTATATATATTCTGGAAATAACTTCCGTGAAGTTTCAGGACTTTGGGAGCTGTGCAGAATAGGTCTATAATATTTGCTCCTTTTCCAGCCCAGAATCCCAGCTGCCTGA
This sequence comes from Triticum urartu, assembly GCF_003073215.2. Lineage (NCBI taxonomy): Eukaryota > Viridiplantae > Streptophyta > Magnoliopsida > Poales > Poaceae > Triticum > Triticum urartu. The sequence continues at coordinate 654,378,481 of NC_053024.1, read as the reverse complement.
TACGTCTCCAACATATCTATAATTTTTGATTGCTCCATGCTATATTATCTACTATTTTGGACATTATTGGGCTTTATTATCCACTTTTATATTATTTTTGGGACTAACCTATTAACCGGAGGCCCATCCCAGAATTGCTGTTTTTGCCTGTTTTAGGGTTTCAAAGAAAAGGAATATCAAACGGACTGAAACCTTTGGGAACGTGATTTTCTCAACGAATAAGACCAGAGAGACTTGGACCCTACGTCAAGAAATAAAACAGGAGACCACGAGGTAGGGGGGCGCGCCCACCCCCACCAGGCGCGCCCTCCACCCTCGTGGGCCTCCTGTTGCTCCACCGACGTACTCCTTCCTCCTATATATATCCACGTACCCCCAAACGATCAGATACGGAGCCAAAACCCTAATTCCACCGCCGTAACTTTCTGTATCCACGAGATCCCATCTTGGGGCCTGTTCCGGAGCTCCGCCGGAGGGGGCATCGATCACGGAGGCCTTCTACATCAACACCATTGCCTCTCCGATGAAGTGTGAGTAGTTTACCTCAGACCTACGGGTCCATAGTTAGTAGCTAGATGGCTTCTTCTCTCTTTTTGGATGTCAATACAATGTTCTCACCCTCTCTTGTGGAGATCTATTCGATGTAATCTTCTTTTTGCGGTGTGTTTGTTGAGATCGATGAATTGTGGGTTTATGATCAAGTCTATCTATGGATAATATTTGAATCTTCTCTGAATTCTTTTATGTATGATTGGTTATCTTTGCAAGTCTCTTCGAATTATCAGTTTGGTTTGGCCTACTAGATTGATCTTTCTTGCAATGGGAGAAGTGCTTAGCTTTGGGTTTAATCTTGTGGTGTCCTTTCCCGGTGACAGTAAGGGCAGCAAGGCATGTATTGTATTGTTTCCATCGAGGATAACAAGATGGGGTTTTCTTCATATTATATGAGTCTATCCCTCTACATCACATCATCTTGCTTAAGGCGTTACTCTGTTTTTAACTTAATACTCTAGATGCATGCTGGATAGCGGTCGATGAGTGGAGTAATAGTAGTGGATGCAGGCAGGAGTCGGTCTACTTGTCTCGGATGTGATGCCTATATACATGATCATACGTAGATATTCTCATAAGTATGCTCAATTCTGTCAATTGCTCAACAGTAATTTGTTCACCCACCATAGAATACTTATGCTCTCGAGAGAAGCCACTAGTGAAACCTATGGCCCCGGGTCTATCTTTATCATATTGATCTCCTACTACTTAGTTATTTCCTTAGCTATTTACTTTGCCTTTATTTTACTTTGCATCTTTTATCATAAAAATACCAAAAATATAATCTTATCATATCTATCAGATCTCACTCTAGTAAGTGGCCCTATAGGGATTGACAACCCCTATTTGTGTTAGTTGCGAGGATTTATTTGTTTTGTGCAGGTGCGAGGGACTCGTGCGTAGCCTCCTACTGGATTGATACCTTGGTTCTCAAAAACTGAGGGAAATACTTACGCTACTTTGCTGCATCATCCCTTCCTCTTCGGGGAAAACAAACGCAGTGCTCAAGAGGTAGCATGGGAACAAGTATCAACTTGCATATGAAGGTAAAACAAGCAAAACTTCACGGTTTTAAGCACATAGAGAGGAAACTTGATACTATTGCAATTCCTACAAGCATATTTTCCTCCTTCATAATAATTTTTAGTAGCATCATGAATGAATTCAACAATATAACCAGCACCTAAATCATTCTTTTCATGATCTACAAGCATAAAAATTTTATTACTCTCGACATAAGCAAACTTCTTCTCATGAATAGTAGTGGGAGCAAACTCAACAAAATAACTATCATGTGAGGCATAATCCAATTGAAAACTAAAATCATGATGACAAGTTTCATGGTTATCATTAATCTTTATAGCATACATGTCATCGCAGTAATCATCATAGATAGCAACTTTGTTCTCATAATCAATTGGAACCTCTTCCGAAATAGTGGATTCATCACTAAATAAAGTCATGACCTATCCAAATCCACTTTCATAAATATAATCATCATAAATAGGAGGAATGCTTTCATCATAATAAATTTGCTCATCAAAACTTGGGGGACAAAAAATATCATCTTCATCAGACATAGCATCCCCAAGCTTGTGGCTTTGCATATCATTAGCATCATGGATATTCAAGGAATTCATACTAACAACATTGCAATGATGCTCATCATTCAAATATTTAGTTCCAAACATTCTAATGCATTCTTCTTCTAGCACTTGAGCACAATTATCAGAATCCTTATTTTCATGATAGATATTAAAAAGATGAAGCATATGAGGTACCCTTAATTCCATATTGTTTTGTAATTTTCTTTTATAGACTAAACTAGTGATAAAACAAGAAAATAAAAGATCCGATTGCAAGATCTAAAGATATACCATCAAGCGCTAACCTCCCCGGCAACGGCACCAGAAAAGAGCTTGATGTCTAGTACACAACCTTCTTCTTTTAGTCATTGTTGGGCCTCCAAGTGCAGAGGCTTGTAGGACAGTAGCAAATTTACCTCAAGTGGATGACCTAAGGTTTATCAATCCGTGGGAGGCATAGGATGAAGATGGTCTCTCTCAAGCAACCCTGCATCCAAATAACAAAGAGTCTCTTGTGTCCCCAACACACCCAATACAATGATAAATTGTATAGGTGCACTAGTTCGGCGAAGAGATGGTGATACAAGTGCAATATGGGTAATAGATAATGGTTTTTGTAATCTGAAAATATAAAAACAGCAAGGTAACTAATGATAAAAGTGAGCACAAACGGTATTGCAATGTGTTGAAACAAGGCCTAGGTTTCATACTTTCACTAGTGGAAGTTCTCTCAACAATAATAACATAATTGGATCACATAACTATCCCTCAACATGCAACAAAGAGTCACTCCAAAGTCACTAATAGCGGAGAACAAACGAAGATATTATTGTAGGGCACGAAACCACCTCAAAGTTATCCTTTATGATCGATCTATTCAAGAGTCCTTAGTAAAATAACACGAAGCTATTCTTTCCATTCAATCTATCCTAGAGTTCGTACTAGAATGACACCTTAAGACAAAAATCAACCAAAACCCTAATTTCACCTAGATACTCCAATGTCACCTCACGTATCCGTGGGTATGATTATACGATATGCATCACACAATCTCAGATTCATCTATTCAACAAACACAAACAACTTCAAAGAGTGCCCCAAAGTTTCTACCGGAGAGTCAAGACGAAAACGTGTGCCAACCCCTATGCATAAGTTCACGAGGGAACTCACAAGTTGATCACCAAAACATACATCAAGTGGATCACGTGATATCCCATTGTCACCACAGATAAGCACATGCAAGGCATTCATCAAGTGTTCTCAAATCCTTAAAGACTCAATCCGATAAGATAGCTTCAAAGGGAAAACTCAATTCATCACAAGAGAGTAGAGGGGGAGAAACATCATAAGATCCAACTATAATAGGAAAGCTCGCGATACATCAAGATCGTGCCGACTCTAGAACACGAGAGAGAGAGATAGAGAGATCAAACAAATAGCTACTGGTACATACCCTTAGCCCCGAGGGTGGACTACTCCCTCCTCGTCATGGAGAGTGCTGGGATGATGAAGATGGCCACCGGAGAGGGATTCTCCCCTCCGGCAGGGTGCCGGAACGTGTCTAGATTGGTTTTCGGTGGCTACGGAGGCTTCTGGCGGTGGAACTCCCGATCTATTCCGCTCCTCGATGTTTTTAGGGTATATGGACATATATAGGCGAAAGAAGTCGGTCAGGGGAGCCACGAGGGGCCCATGAGGGTGGCGGTGCGCCTCCCTACCTCGTGGACACCTCGAAGCTTCCTTGACTTCAACTCCAAGTCTCCTGGATCTCGTTCGTTCAAAAAATCACACTCCCGAAGGTTTCATTCCGTTTGGACTCCGTTTGAAATTCCTTTTCTGCGAAACACTGAAACAAGGGAAAAACAGAAACTGGCACTCGGCTCTGGGTTAATAGGTTAGTCCCAAAAATAATATAAAAGTGTTGAATAAAGACCATAAACATCCAAAATTGATAATATAATAGCATGGAACAATCAAAAATTATAGATACGTTGGAGACGTATGAGAGGCCCTCAGCGCCGTACTTGCACCAGAGGCCGACCGCGCCGTACTTGCACCGGAAGCCCGCCGCGCCGTTCGCATGGGTGCGGCCGTTCGCCTTGTCCGCGGCCCGCTGGATGCCAACATGCTGGTTCTTAGGCTCGACCGCCTTCTTGGCCCAGGTGTCCACTTGGGCGCGGTAGAGGAACATGGCCGTCACATCCTCGAGCTGATGATCTCTGATGAAATGGCAAACTTGGGGCTCGAGATCGCGCTCCAGATGTACCGCGAGCATGTCGACCGCTTGGACAAACGCCTGCACGAGTTCAGGTAGAGCTGCTGGTCATGGTCTCATGGACGCGTTTTATTTTGAAAAGTCGTTTCAACGTGGATAGCTATGTATTCACAACAATCATAGTATTGTTGTGTTTCAATGTGTACTCTATTTTCCATTCTTCTATGTTTTGTTTCAATGTGTGTATATTTTCCATTCTTATATGTTATGTTTCATTGTGTGTATATACGCCTTCCATTCTGTATATCTGGATGATAACAGGTAGATTCAAATTAGTATATAAAAACAAATAGAAAATGGAATTCATAATATATATATATATATTAAATGTTCATTACTTCATCACAGAATATATATATATAATATCATCACATATATGTGATGATACTTAACTACTAGGTACAATGCATAAAATTGAAAACGAACAATACTAAAACTAATAATCCCTACTACGGCCAGTATTCCGGCAGCCCCTCGCAAGCAGCTCCCTGGTGCAAGGCGTCTTCCCAGTGCGGAGGCAGTACTCCACCTCCTCTGCCTCACAGTGCTTGACATACCGATCTGCCTCTTGCTTGCGGACGCGCTCGGCCGATCTTGCCATTCGTTGGGCGCCCTCCGGAGCTCCTCGTCGGTGGCACGCTGGAGCTTATCGGCCCACCTCCACGCAGCGACGAGGCTCGCAGGGCCTATGACCTTCCTCGCGAAGTACCCGTCTTCATACACCTCCTCGGCAGGACGACGCGCCCGCTCCCAAACCTCCGCCACCTCCTTTTTCCAGGCGATTCCCGCAACAAAATCCGTGTGTGAACATAATAGCCAAAATCCATGTGTGAACATAATAGCTGACGGTTTCCAATGCAGAACTGTTTCTGATTAATGATCCCCGCCACTCACCTACGAAACCTCGAGCTGCGAGATAGAGTGCCAATCGTGTGGGGGCGGTTGTCTTGCCAGATCTTTACATTTTGTTTTTTGAACACCAAATATTTACATTGTCTGATGATTTTTTAACTCACACACAAGTACACAAAAATATGATTTTTCAAAATGTTATGGTTAGGCGTTGCATGTAGATGTAGTTCAAATTTGAATTACGATCATCAAATGGTTAGAAAATCACCTAAATGTCTTTAAAAGGTCAAATGACCCCTGAAATTTTTCAAATTTTCACATGACAGTCGTATTAGTGCACGTTAAACGTAGAAAAAAATTATAAGGTTGTACGAGAAAGCTATCTCCCGTTCATCATCAAACATGCATTGTTCCCTCTCGAAACCACAGACCTTCTAGTGAGTTGCTCCGGTTTGTGAGGGGTGTGTGTCCAAACTTTCGTCAAACAGACCAATTTTTTACCACATCATCTTGGTGGCATGACATTAAATCGAGCAAGGTTTCATGTTTTTCTGGTCATTTTTTTAATTTTTTGGAAATAAAATGCCATGGAACTCCATGCATGTGTACCCATGCCTTGAGACCAATATGTTTGAAAATTCCTTCTAATTCACTGCGCATGGAATTAACTTGCACACTAGTACACAAAAATATGATTTTTTTCAACCCGTTATGGTTAGGCGTTGCATGTATATGTAGTTCAAATTTGAATTACGGTCATTAACTGGTTAGAAAGTCACTTAGATGTCTTCAAAAGGTCAAATGACCCCTGGAATTTTCCAAATTTTTACCTGACAGTTGTATTAGTGCACGTTAAACGTAGAAAAAAATTAGAAGCTCGTAAGACGAAGCTATCTCCCGTTCGTCATCAAACATGCATTGTTCCCTCTCGGAACCACGAACCTTCTAGTGAGTTGCTTCAGTTTGTGAGGGGTGTGTGTCCAAACTTTCGCCAAACAGGCCAATTTTTTTACCACATCATATTGGTGGCATGACATTAAATCAAGCAAGGTTTCATGTTTTTCTGATCATTTTTTAATTTTTTGGAATTAAAATGCCATGGCACTCCATTCATGTGTGCCCATGCCTTGAGACCAATATGTTTGAAAATTCCATCTAATTTACTGCACATGGAATTAACTCGCACACAAGTATCCAGAAAATATGATTTTTCAAACCGTTATGGTTAGGCGTTGCATGTAGATGTAGTTCAAATTTGAATTACAGTCATTAAATGGTTAGAAAATCACTTAAATGTCTTTAAAAGGCCAAATAACCCCTAAATTTTTCCAAATTTTCACATGAAAGTTGTCTTAGTGCATGTTAAACGTTGAAAAAATATTGAAGGCCGTAAGAGGAAGCTATCTCCCGTTCGTCATCAAACATGCGTTGTTCCCTCTTGGAACCACGAACCTTCTAGTGAGTTGCTCCATTTTGTGATGGGTGTGTGTCCAAACTTTCGTCAAACAAGCCAATTTTTTTACCACATCATCTTGGTGGCATGACATTAAATCAAGAAAGGTTTCATGTTTTTCTGATCTTTTTTAATTTTTTGGAATTAAAATGCCATGGCACTCCATGCATGTGTGCCCATGCCTTGAGACCAATATGTTTGAAAATTCCTTCTAATTACTGCACATGGAATTAACTCGCACACAAGTACACAATAATATGATTTTTCAAACCGTTATGGTTAGGCGTTGCATGTAGATGTAGTTCAAATTTGAATTACAGTCATTAAATGGCTAGAAAATCATTTAGATGTCTTTAAAAGGTTAAATGACCCTTGAAATTTTTCGAAATTTCACATGACAGTTGTATTAGTGCATGTTAGACGTAGAAAAAAAAATTAAAGGCCGTAAGAGGAAGCTGTCTCCTGTTCGTCATCAAACATGCATTGTTCCCTCTTGGAACCATGAACCTTCTTGTGAGTTGCTCTGGTTTGTGAGGGGTGTGTGTGTCCAAACTTTCGTCAAACAGGCCAATTTTTTTACCACAGCATCTTGGTGGCATGACATTAAATCAACCAAGTTTTCATGTTTTTCTGATCATTTTTTATTTTTTTGGAATTAAAATGCCATGGCACTCCATGCATGTGTGCCCATGCCTTGAGACCAATATGTTCGAAAATTCCTTCTAATTTACTGCACATGGAATTAACTTGCACACAAGTACACATATATGATTTTTCAAACCGTTTTGGTTAGGCGTTGCATGTAGACGTAGTTCAAATTTGAATTACAGTCATTAAATGGCTAGAAAATACCTTAAATGTTTTTAAAAGGTCAAATGACCCCTATAATTTCAAAAAAATTCACATTACAGTTGTTGTAGTGCATGTTAGACGTAGAAAAAAAATGAAGGCCGTAAGAGGAAGCTATCTCCCGTTCGTCATCAAACATGCATTGTTACCTCTCGGAACCACGAGCCTTCTAGTGAGTTGCTCCGGTTTGTGAGGGGTGTGTGTCCAAACTTTCGTCGAACAGGCCAATTTTTTAACCACATCATCTTGGTGGCAGGACATTAAATCAACCAAGGTTTATGTTTTTCTGACAATTTTTTATTTTTTTCGAATTAAAATGCCATGCTACTCCATGCATGTCTGCCCATGCCTTGAGACCAATATGTTTTAAAATTTCTTCTAATTTACTACACATGGAATTAACTCGCACACAAATACACAAATATGATTTGTCAAACCATTATGGTTAGGCGTTGCATGTAGATGTAGTTCAAATTTGAATTAAATGGCTAGAAAATCACTTAAATGTCTTTAAAAGGTCAAATGACCCCTAGAATTTTCCGAAATTTCAAATTACAGTTGTAGTAGTGCACGTTAAACATAGAAAAAATTGAAGGCCGTAAGAGGAAGCTATCTCCCGTTCGTCATCAAACATGCATTGTTCCCTCTGGGAACCACGAGCCTTCTAGTGAGTTGCTCCGGTTTGTGAGGGGTGTGTGTCCAAACTTTCGTCAAACATGCCATTTTTTTTCCACATCATCTTGGTGGCATGACATTACATCAACCAAGGTTTCATGTGTTTTTGATTTTTTTTGAATTAAAATGCCATGTCACTCCATGCTTAATTGTGTCATAGCCTTGAGACCAATATGTTTAAAAATACCTTCCAATTTACTACACATGGAATTAAATCGCACACAAGTACACAAAATATGAGTTTTCAAACCGTTATGGTTAGCAGTTGCATGTACATGTAGTTCAAATTTCAATTACAGTCATTAAATGGCTAGAAAATCACTTAAATGTCTTAAAAGGTCAAATGACCCCTGAAATTTTCCAAAATTTGACATGACAGTTGTATTAGTACTATAAAATTTATCGTACATTTAAAACACCATTCGTTGCCACTGTACTCCAAATTCGTCTTTCACAGCTATCTACATCATAACACACGGTTGTTTTCTAGGAACCATTTGCGATGAAAATATCTGGGTCTATTTAAGTCTCCCTCCTTAAGCGTCGCCGGCTTGTCTGCTCCAGTGCCGCCAACCCCCGAATCCACGAATCCCGACCCCATTCCCGCACCCCCTTCTTGCAAAGATGACGCCGTGGAAACGCTTTGTGAAGGCCCATACGATGCCCCCCCGAGCGCCGCCACCCGCGCCGAGAGCGCGGCCACCTACACCGAGAGTGCCGCTGCATCCGCATTGAGCGCGGTCGCTTCCGCTGAGAGGGCGTCTGCGGCATCCGACAGGGCAGCCGCAGCAGCCAAGATGGCTGCAGCTGCTGCTGCGATGGCGGTTGCAAACGCTAAGAGTGCTCGAGCTGCCGTCCGTGCCGCTGATGTCGCCTAGGCCTGGGTTAAGGCTATCCACGCCAAGATCGAGGATGGACACGCTAAGATATTCCAGGCCACCTCGGACTCTAGCATGCAACCCATGTCTGAAAAGGCGGCAGTGGCCATGGAGCACCTGCTCCCTCATGAGGTCGCCGAGCGGGAGCTGGAGATGCAGGATGCGGAGGAGATCGAGGAGAGCCGGGAGGAGTAGTTGCGCGTGGCCGAGGTCGAGGTAGAGAAGAGTCTGTCCGTCGAGGAATCGATGGTGGAGTACCAACGCGAGCTCTGGCGCAACCACTACTACAAGTACTACAACCTTGAGGGCGGCGCCAAGGACGAGGACGCGATCGGCTTCAGCAGGGGGGACGCGGAGTCCACCAACGGCGACATGTCGCCAGGACAAGTCATCGATGTCTCATCTCACACCGGCGATGCATAGGCCGTCGCGGCGGCGGATTTGTTAAAATTATGCGTACTTAGGCTTTGTTTTTAATGCTGGTCTTTTGTTAGGGCAATGTTTATGTCAACTGGCTCTGTTTAATTACTAAAATTGCTCGATTTAGTAAGTGTGGTCTGTCTGCTGTACGCTCTTTTGTGTGCCCAAATTAGCAAGCGATGTTAAATTATGCAATGACGTAGCCAGGGAAATTTCCACCAAAATTTGAATTATGAAACTCATCCCATGCGCATCAAGCAGAAGAATCATTTGCGATGCACATAATCGTTCAAAGTGAATGGTCCGGCGGCACCGCACGCAAAGTTTCCCTCCACATTTCCAAAATTTTGGCCTACCGCCAAAATATCTATCCCCACCCCCTTTTCTCCCCGACCACAAGTCACATTTCCCCTGTTTCCTCCTTCCTTCCTTGCCTAGCTATAGCCGCTTCCTCGCTCTCGCCGTCTCGCATCCTACCACTAGGGTCGCCATGGTCTTCTTCAAAGACCTCTCCAGCTGTTCCTCCTCCGGTGAGTACTCCTTCACCACCCGGGTATGCCTCTCTTCTCTCTCTCGTGCTATGACATGGAATGAAGGATTTTTACCCGGTGGTCAATTTGAGTCATTTCTTCCTCTTGTAGCTCCCTAAGACCATCAGTGGCAACGAATGGAGCGGGTTGATGAAGATCTATCTGCTCGTTGTCACCATCAATCTCCATGCGTGAAGCTAGTTGCATTTAATTCTATGGACAGTGGGAGGAAGTTTCTGGCATCTGCAGACAAGGTTAGATCCTCTTTCGTTGTTAGAAATCATTTGTTAGATGTGATTCAGACATTGTCACGGTTCTAACCCATTCATACCACACCTTCAACCAAACGCATCCTAAGACAGTGTCACAATTTGTACCTAGTATCTTAAATTGTTGCCATCTCATCAGCGGTGCCATTAGAAAATTATTTGGCACCGCTTCAGCAGTTTGTGCAGCCAACTTTGGTCCACATATCCGAGCAGCCATGTAGTAAAATACTAAATCTTTATGGCACGAAGGAACTGGGCATCGCAGCAACTACGTTCTCCGGAGTCCGGGTCCCTCATTTTTTTTCGCTGCATCGGCTCGCTAGTGCAGGGCACCGGTGCGAGATGTAGCAACTGTTGTCTTTACCCCAGTTTTGGCATACATAGTGGACGGCCTTAGTGAGGGTGTCTTGGATTAGGGGGTCTCCGGACAGCCGGACTATATCCTTGGGCCGGACTGTTGGACTATGAAGATACAAGATTGAAGACTTCGTCTCGTCTTCGGATGGGACTCTACTTGGCGTGGAAGGCAAGCTAGGCAATACGGATATGTATATCTCCTCCTTTGTAGCCGACCTTGTGTAACCCTAACCCTCTCCGTTGTCTATATAAACCGGAGGGTTTTAGTCCATAGGACGAACATACAATCATACCATAGGCTAGCTTCTAGGGTTTAGCCTCTCCGATCTCGTGGTAGATTTACTCTTGTACTACCCATATCATCAATATTAATCAAGCAGGACGTTGGGTTTTACCTCCATCAAGAGGGCCCGAACCTGGGTAAAACATTGTGTCCCCTGCCTCCTGTTACCATCCGGCCTAGACGCATAGTTCAGGACCCCCTACCCAAGATCCACCGGTTTTGACACCGACATTGGTGCTTTCATTGAGAGTTCCTCTGTGCCGTCGCCATTAGGCCTGATGGCTCCTACTATCATCGATAGCGATGCGGTCCAGGGTGAGACTTTTCTTCCCGGACAGATCTTCGTGTTCGGCGGCTTTGCACTGCGGGTCAATTCGCTTGGCCGTCTAGAGCAGATCGAAAGTTACGCCCCTGGCCACCAGGTTAGGTTTGGAAGCTTAAACCACACGGCCGATGTCCGCGGAGACTTGATCTTCGACGGATTCGAGCCTCTGCCTTGTGCGTCACGCGGTCACGATGAGTACGATTTAGCTCTACCATCGGACAGTGTTCAGGAGATCGCACCGGTAGCCGCTCTGACCCTCGATTTGGAGCCAGTTGCGCCTTCCGCGGACGGGTGGATGGACCCCCCACGGAGGCCTTACCCTCAGCGGTGATCAAGCTGAACATCGACCTTACCTGACACAAGAGCCGTGTTGATAAACTGCCGGATCCTTCTCCAGCCATGGACTCCGAACCGCCTGCACTCGTTCCTATTGAATCCGATTGGGCACCGATCATGGAGTTTACCTCCACGGATATTTTTCAGCACTCGCCCTTTGGCGACATACTGAACACATTAAGGTCTCTCTCCTTGTCAGGAGGATCCTAGCCGAACTATGTCCGGCAAGACTGGGATGCGGACGACGAAGAAATTCGCGACCCACCCACCACCCACTTAGTAGCCACTGTAGATGACTTAACCGACATGCTCGACATCGACGGTATGGACGACGATGCGGGAGACGAAGAGGAACCACTGCCTACGGGGCACTGGACAGCCACCTCATCATACGATATATACATGGTGGATACACCCAAAGAAGGCAATGGCAACGAGATAGCAGAGGATGACCCCTCCAAGAAGCAACCCAAGCGCTGACGTCAGCGGCGCCGCTCTAAGTCCCGCCAAAGCAAAAGTGGTGATGCCGGCATAGGAGATAATAACACTCCGGATAGTGCCGAAGACAACAACAATCCCCTCCAGCAAGATTTAGAGCAGGAGGACAGAGGAGCCAGCCCTCCTGAGAAAGCGGCAGACGGAGAGGAGGAGGATGACAATTACATGCCCCCTCCGAAGATGAGGCAAGCCTCGGCGATGATGAATTCGCCGTACCAGAGGATCCCGTCGAACAAGAGCGCTTCAAGCGCCGGCTTATGGTCACAGCAAATAGCCTGAAGAAAAAGAAGCAGCAGCTTCAAGCTGATCAAGATCTGCTAGCTGACAGATGAACTGAAGTCCTCACGGCCGAGGAATATAAACTCGAGCGCCCCTCCAAGAATTACCCAAAGTGCATGTTACTACCCCGACTGGAGGAAGAAGCGTATGATATGGCTGATCGGCCACCTCGTGGCCGCGATAGAGAGGCATTCCAGCCAAAAACTCAGCCTCCACCCCGACGCCATTCAAATAAAAAGGCATGGGGAGATACGCCAGACCTGCGAGACATATTGGAGGACAAAGCAAAGCATGCAAGATTGATTTACGGATCACGAGGGCGCGCCACTCTACGAGACGATAAACGTCACGCCAGATACAGTAAAAGCAAATCCGGCCGGGCTGAACACAGCGGGCAAGACCCATTCGAGCTGCGTCGCGATATAGCCCAATATAGAGGTGCCGCATAGCCCTTATGCTTCACAAACGAAGTAATGGATCATCAAATCCCAGAAGGTTTCAAACCTGTAAATATTGAATCATACGACGGCACAACAGATCTCGCAGTATGGATCGAGGATTCCCTCCTCCACATCCACATGGCCCGCGGTGACGACTTAGACGCCATCAAATACCTCCCACTAAAGCTCAAGGGACCATCGTGGCATTGGCTTAACAGCTTGCCAGCCGAGCCCATCAGCTGTTGGGAAGATCTGGAAGCCCCATTCCTCGACAACATTCAGGGCACTTATGTGCGGCCACCAGATGCCGATGACTTGAGCCACATAATTCAGCAGCCAGAAGAATCGGCCAGGCAATTCTGGACTCGGTTCCTAACAAAGAAAAATCAAATTGTCGACTGTCTGGATGCAGAGGCCCTAGAGGCTTTCAAACACAACATCGGTGATGAATGGCTAGCCCGGCACCTTGGTCAGGAAAAGCCGAAATCGATGGCAGCCCTGACGACACTCATGACCCACTTTTGCGCGGGAGAAGACAGCTGGCTGGCTCGTAGTAATAACATATCAAAGAACAATGGTACTTCAGATACCAAGGACGGCAATAGCAGGTCACCTCGCAACAAACATAAGCGCTGCATTAATAGCGAAAATACCGAGGATACGGCAGTCAATGCCGGATTCAAAGGCTCTAAACCCGGTCAGCGGAAAAAGCCCTTCAAACAAAGTACGCCGGGTCCGTCTAGCTTGGACCGTATACTCGATCGCTCATGTCAAATACACGGCACCCCAGACAAGCCAGCCAATCACACCAACAGGGATTGTTGGGTGTTCAAGTAGGCCGGCAAGTTAATTGCCGAAAACAAGGACAAGGGGCCGCATAGCGATGACGAGGGGGAATCCCGGCAGCCACACACCGGAGGACAGAAGAGGTTTCCCCCACAAGTGCGGACGGTGAACATGATATACGCAAGCCACATCCCCAAGAGGGAGCGGAAGCGTGCGCTCAGGGATGTATATGCGTTGGAGCCAGTCGCCCTAAAGTTCAACCCTTGGTCCTCCTATCCGATCACCTTCGATCGCAGGGTCCACCCCACTAGTATCCATCATGGCGGATTCGCTGCACTGGTCCTAGACCCAATCATTGACGGAGTTCACCTCACTCGAGTCCTTATGGATGGCGGCAACAGCCTGAACCTGCTTTATCAGGACACAGTGTGCAAAATGGGTATAGACCCCTCAAGGATCAAACCCACAAAAACGACCTTTAAAGGCGTCATTCCAGATGTAGAGGCCCATTGCACAGGCTCAATTACACTTGAAGTGGTCTTCGGATCCCCGGATAACTTCCGAAGCGAAGAGTTAATCTTCGATATAGTCCCCTTCCGCAGTGGTTATCATGCACTGCTCGGGCGAACCGCATTTGCTAGATTCAATGTGGTACCACATTATGCATACCTCAAGCTCAAGATGCCAGGACCTCGCGGAGTTATTATAGTCAATGGAAACACAGAGCGCTCTCTTCGAACAGAGGAGCACACCACGGCCCTCGCAGCAGAAGCGCAAAGTAGCCTCTCAAGGCAATCAACCAGTTTGGTGCTTCAAAGCCTAGACACCTTCAAGCGCGCACGAAGCAATCGGCAAATAGACCGCCTGGCGCGATTTGAACTCGCGTAGCAATACGGCGCCCACCCCAATCCCAGCCCAACGGCGAAACTCGTGCCACGCGTACATAATTACGCATTAAAAATACCATGGGCACAGGTGGGGAGGGGGCACAACTGCGGGATGCCCCAAGACGCGGCTTAAACCGCACTAGGGGCTTCCCGTTTGGTTATTTTTCTCTTTTTTCAGGACCTTAATCTCTTGAAACACTGTCCGGCAGCACTATTACCGAACACATGATGCAGCAACCAAGGAGGCAGACAGCTACGTCATACCACAGAATTCCCAGGTGGATTACAGTAATGAGTGAAATATTCGATTTAATATCATTCCTCAGCTTGCCCTTGGAATGGACATAGTCCTACTCTTTGCTTATCGCACTATCTGTATCACTCTGCTTTAACGCAATTTTTTGAATAAACAATGCATGAGATTACGACTATTATTGCATTCTTGTTATATATATATATATATATATATATATATCTGTGTGTGTGTGTTCATTAATGACGCCTTGCAACCGTACACTCTGGTACGGCCAATACACCAGGGGCTTACGTACCCCACAATGCGGTGTGAAAGGTCCGAACACTTGCACAAGTGCGGCACCCCGAACTTATAGCATTATATGCATCAGCTTCGAATCATGTCTTTGGTCAAATGTTGGGTTTGCCCGGCTCCTATGTTTTGGTACCTTACGTTCCGCTCTATCGGCTAAGGTAGCGCTAGGAGAACTACTGCGATTGTGCCCCGGTTCTGCCGGGCTTAGCACCTTAGTAGAGAAAGCTAAAACTGACTGTCATGATAAGGCGAGAGACTGGTCGCTGTTCGGCGAGGTTTTCGAGTCCCTAAAGACTTATGCCGCTTAGGGCGAGGGGCCGACCCTGTCCAGCTTAAAGGCATGTATCGCGCCCCGAATTCGGCCTTCCGAATACCAGGGGCTTTGCCGAAATTTAAATTATACAATTCTATGGCTAAGTGAGAGTGATAAACTATTATTAGTCTGGTTGCCTCGTTCGTTGTGCTGAGCACCTCCCTCGAAGGACCCAAACATGGGAACAAGAGTGCTCAGATTTATCCCAAACACCCCAGCACTCGTGGCATGGGGGTAGAAGCCGAGGACTAGCCATCTCTCAGATTGGATAAACGGCCAAATAGAAGGTAATATTTTAAATTGACACAAGCATTGCATAGCGCATATGAAACAAGTTTCCATTATACAGGATCACACGAGCAAGTTTACTCAAATATTACATCTTTTGAACACTCGTCCGCTATGAGACGGGCACCCGGTAGAACACCCTCGTAGTACATCTTGGGGTGGCGGTGCTCCTTGCCCTCCGGCGGCCCTTCCTTGATCAGCTTCACGACGTCTAGCTTGACCCACTGCAATTTCACACGGCCGATAGCCCGGCGTGCACCTTCAATGCAGACGGATCGCTTAACGACCTCCAGCCGCGGGCAGGCATCCACAAGCTGCCTCACCAGGCCGAAGAAGCTGTTCAGAAGAGCGTCGCCAGGCGACAGCCAGACTATAAAGCCATTCATGGCCTGCTCGGCCGCCTTATGTAGCTCGACCATCTGTTTGAGCTGGTCGCTCATTGGCACCGGGTGTTCGGCCTCAGTATAGTGAGACCAGAACAACTTCTCTGTTGAGCTTCCACCCTCGGCCTGGTAAAATTGTGCGGCATCGGACACACTGCGGGGAAAATCTGCGAATGCTCCTGGAGAGCTCCGGATTCGGGTAAGTAATTGGTAATTTACTTTTACATGCTTGCTTTGCATATAGAAAGCCTTACCTGCCACTATCTTCTTCATTGCGTCGATCTCCTGAAGGGCCTTTTGGGTTTCGGCCTTGGCACTTTTTGCACTCTCGAGGGCCGCGGCAAGCTCAGACTCTCGCGTCTTCGAGTCAAGCTCCAACGCCTCGTGCTTCGTCACGAGAGCCTAGAGCTCTTGCTGCACCTCGCCCACCCGAGCCTCTTGTTTTTCCCGCTCGGTGCGCTCCTTGGCCACTTTATCTTCGACCTTGGTTAGCGCTTGCTTCAGGGTCGCCACCTCGGTTGTGGCCACTGGCAAATATACGATGATCCTGTCATTTTGCAACCGCGTCTACTTTTATATATACATATCTATAGACAGGGTATTACTTACCCTTGTTCTCCTCGAGCTGCCTCTTGGCAAGGTCGAGCTCTTTCCTGGACCCCTCGAGGTCCTGCTTCAGTACGGCGACCTCCGCAGTCAGTGCGAAGGACGCCAGCAGCGAAGCCTGCATATGCATATTGACATACTTATATTAGACTCCTACAATATTATTTGATCCTCTGTTCGGCTTTTCTTTGTGAACACCGAACAAAGCATCAGGGGCTACTGTCTATGCGGTAATATTTTTACTACATTTTAAAAAACTTACCTCAAAGCCTGTTAGAAGGTTGGCACAGGCTTCAGTCAGTCCACTCTTGGCAGACTGAACCTTCTGGAGCACCGCCCTCATAATAGTACGGTGCTCCTCGTCGATGGAAGCGCTACGAAGCGCTTCCAGCAGATTGTCCGGCGCCTCTGGATGGACAGAGGTCACCGGCACAGGCATCTTGCCCCTCTTAGAAGGAGGCCGTCTGCCCAAGCCTGGAACCACTGGAGGTTTCGGCGCGGTGTTCGGCTAATGGCCGAACTCGGAGCTCTCAGGGCCCCCGTCCCCTCAGCTCCCGGAGTCCGGAAGGTCGCCTTGAGGCGCCTCCAAGACTGTCTCGCCTCGACCCGGTGCCTCTTGAGACAGCGCCTCGGCATCGTCATCAAGATGAGGGGAGGTGGCGGTCAGGACTGGATCGCTATCCATGTCCGACGAGCCCAGGGAGCCGTCCGATGATACATCGATACTGGCTCGTGGCGGCCTGCATAATTATGTTAGGCGTTAGGGAAATCAGTGCGACAAAGGAATGCTATGAGTTACTCTGGTATCCGAATACTTACGATCTCCCTAGGGGCTTGGCCCTGGGCAACCACTCATCTTCGCCTTCGTCGGCGGCGGTGGAATTGTCCGGAAGGAGAGTCCTTCCCTTCTTGGACCCTTCGGCCCACCCCCCCCCAGTTGGGGCGGCCTTCCTTTTCTTGTCTCCCCCGCCTGGAGGGGGAGCATCTTCCTCTTCCTCCTCGTCCTCGGGGGAGGAGTGTGCCACAGAGTTATCGGACGATGAGTCCGATAACACCTGGCGCCGGGAAATCTTTCGGGTTATCTTGGCCTTCCTGGTCTTCTCCGGTAACTTGTAAGGAGCCGAAGTCAGCATCTCCGTCAGGAGAGCGCCCGCAGTGTCTTCGGGCAAAGGGGCCGGATAGTTAATCTGCCCCGACATCTCCACCCAGTCCTGTCAAAGGCATGGAGATTAGACCCCGCATATAATTTAGCTAGGGGGAATAAATGTCCTACGGGATGTATTGAACTCACCAAACGCGCTAGGCGCTTTGCGCTTAGTCCGCGGTCCTTGGCGAGAGGAGGGACCTCGGCGCCCTTGAACAGCACCTTCTAGACGTCCTTGTGCGTCGTATCAAAGAGCTCGTTCAGAGTCTGGTGCCTCGCCGGGTCGAACTCCCACAAGTTAAAATCCCGTTGTTGACACGGGTGGATCTGGCGGATGAGCATAACCTGGACTATGTTGACAGGCTTGAGCTTCTTGCTTGCCATACTCCGGATACAATTCTGGAGTCCATCCAGCTGCACCAATGAACCCCACGACAAGCCCTTCTCTTTCTAGGAAGTGAGCCGTGTAGGGAATCCTGATCGAAACTCGGGGGCAGCCGCCCATTTGGCGTCGCGCGGCTCGGTGATGTAGAACCACGCCGATTGCAATCCCTTTATTGTCTCCACGAAGGAGACTTCAAGCCATATAATGTTGGGCATCTTGCTCACCGTGGCTCCGCCGCATTTTGCTTGTTGGCCTCATACCACCTTCGGCTTGATATTGAAGGTCTTTAACCATAGGCCGAAGTGGGGTCGGATGCGGAGGAAAGCCTCACACACGACGATGAATGCCGAAATGTTGAGGAAGAAGTTCGGGGCCAGATCATGAAAGTCCAGCCCGTAGTAAAACATGAGACCACGGATGAATGGATGGAGGGGAAACCCCAGTCCGTGGAAGAAGTGGTGGAGGAAAACTACCCTCTCGTGAGGTTCCGTGGTAGGGACGATCTGCCCCGCAGCGGGCAGCCGATGCGCGATATTCGCGGCTAAGTTTCCGGCTCCGCGTAGCTTCTTGATGTCTCCCTCCATGATAGAGGAGACCATCCACCTGCCTCCCGCTCCAGACATAGTTGGAGAAGGTGGGGGCGGGAAGTGCGGACTTGGGCGCTAGAGCTCGAGTGTGCGAAAACGGATGATCAAAGGAGGAAGAAGGCGTGGATGAAAAGGTGAATCATTATCCCTTTATATGGGCGGACGAAACTAAGCGTCCCCACTAGCCTGGTAAAACCCTCTTATCCCCCAAGCGCTGTAATCGATGGCGTGGTTGGGTTACCCACGTCCATATTGATGAGAATCCTGTAATAAGGGGACACGATCTCTGCTTTGACAAGACGTGTCAAAAAACGGCCTCGCGTTATGTGCGAGGCTAGTTTAAGGAAACGGTTCGAAAAATCACCGGGCCATGACATAACGTCATGCTGCCAAAACAAGTCAGCAAATTAGATTTGCGAAAATATTATTCTCTCTACGGTGGTATGTGGAACTTATTTTGCAGGGTCGGACACTATCCTTGTATTCAAATTCTTCCATGGTGTATTCGGAGGAGGAACCCGCCTTGTAATGCTGAAGACAATACTGCGAGCCGGACTCATCTTCATTGAAACCTGGTTCAGGGGCTACTGAGGGAGTACTGGATTAGGGGGTCTCCGGACAGCCGGACTATATCCTTTGGCCGGACTGTTGTACTATGAAGATACAAGATTGAAGACTTCGTCTCGTGTCCGGATGGGACTCTACTTGGCGTGGAAGGCAAGCTAGGCAATACGGATATGTATATCTCCTCCTTTGTAACCGACCTTGTGTAACCCTAACCCTCTCCGGTGTCTATATAAACCGGAGGGTTTTAGTCCATAGGACGAACATACAATCATACCATAGGCTAGCTTCTAGGGTTTAGCCTCTCCGATCTCGTGGTAGATCTACTCTTGTACTACCCATATCATCAATATTAATCAAGCAGGACGTAGGGTTTTACCTCCATCAAGAGGGCCCAAACCTGGGTAAAACATTGTGTCCCCTGCCTCCTGTTACCATCCGGCCTAGACGTACATGGGCACTGGACGACGGTATGGACGACGATGTAGGAGACGAACATGAACCAGCGCCTATAGGGCACTAGAAAGCCACCTCATCATATGACCTATACATGGTGGATACACCCAAAGAAGGCAATGGCGATGAGATAGCGGAGGATGACCCCTCCAAGAAGCAACCCAAGCGCCGACGTCAGCGGCGCCGCTCTAGGTCCCGCCAAAGCAAAAGTGGTGATACCGGCACAGGAGATAATAACACTTCGGATTGCGCCGAAGACAACAACAATCCCCTCCAGCATGATTTAGAGCAGGAGGATGGAGGAGCCAGCTCTCCTGAGAGAGCGGCAGATGGAGAGGAGGAGGATGACAATTACATGCCCCCCTCCGAAGACGAGGCAAGCCTCGGCGATGATGAATCCGCCGTACCAGAGGATCCCGTCGAACAAGAGCGCTTCAAGCGCCGGCTTATCGCCACGACAAATAGCCTGAAGAAAAAGCAGCAGCAGCTTCAAGATGATCAAGATCCGCTAGCTGACAGATGGACTAAAGTCCTAGTGGCCGAGGAATATAAACTCGAGCGCCCCTCCAAAAATTACCCAAAGTGCAGGTTACTACCCCGTCTGGAGGAAGAAGCGTATGATATGGCTGATCGGCCAGCTCGTGGCCGCGATAGAGAGGCATTCCAGCCAAAAGCTCAGCCTCCACCCCGACGCCATTCAAATAAAAAGGCATGGGGAGGTACGCCAGACCTGCGAGACATATTGGAGGACAAAGCAAAGCATGCAAGATCGATCTACGGATCACGACGGCGCACACTCTGCGAGACGATAAACGTCACGCTGGATACAGTAAAAGCAAATCCGGCCGGGCCGAACACAGCGGGCAAGATCCATTCGAGCTGCGTCGCGATATAGCCCAATACAGAGGGGCCGCACACCCCTTATGCTTCACAGACAAAGTAACGGAACATCAATTCCCAGAAGGTTTCAAACCTGCAAATATTGAATCATACGATGGCACAACAGATCCCGCAATATGGATTGAGGATTTCCTCCTCCACATCCAAATGGCCCGCGGTGATGACTTACACGCCATCAAATACCTCCCACTAAAGTTCAAAGGACCAGCGCAGCATTGGCTTAACAGCTTGCCAGCGAACTCCGTTAGCTGTTGGGAAGATCTGGAAGCCGCATTCCTTGACAACTTTCAGGGCTCTTATGTGCGACCACCAGACGTCGATGACTTGAGCCTCATAATTCAGCAGCCAGAAGAGTTGGCCAGGCAATTCTGGACTCGGTTCCTTACAAAGAAAAATCAAATCATCGATTGTCCGGTTGCGGAGGCCTTAGCGGCTTTCAAACACAACATCCGAGACGAGTGGCTAGCCCGGCACCTTGCTCAGGAAAGGCCGAAATCTATGGCAGCTCTCACGACGCTCATGACCCGCTTTTGTGCGGGAGAAGACAGCTGGCTGGCTCGCAGTAATAACATATCAAAGAACAATGGTACCTCAGATACCAAGGACGGCAATAGCAGGTCACGTCGCAACAAACATAAGTGCCACATTAACAGCGAAAATACTAACGATACGACAGTCAATGCCGGATTCAAATGCTCTAAACCCGATCAGTGGAAAAAGCCATTCAAACAAAGTACGCCAGGTCCGTCCAGCTTGGACCGTATACTCGATCGCTCGTGTCAAATACACGGCACCCCAGACAAGCCAGCCAATCACACCACCAGGGATTGTTGGGTGTTCAAGAAGGCCGGCAAGTTAATTGCCGAAAACAAGGACAAGGGGCCGCATAGCGATGACGAGGAGGAGCCCCAGCAGCCGCACACTGGAGGACAGAAGAGGTTTCCCCTGCAAGTGCGGACGGTGAACATGATATACGCAACCCACATCCCCAAGAGGGAGCGGAAGCATGCGCTCAAGGACGTATATGCGTTGGAGCCAGTCGCCCCAAAGTTCAACCCTTGGTCCTCCTGTCCGATCACCTTCGATCGCAGGGACCACCCCACTAGTATCCATCATGGAGGATTCACCGCACTGGTCCTAGACCCAATCATTGACGGATTTCACCTCACTCGAGTCCTTATGGATGGCGGCAGCAGCCTGAACCTGCTTTATCAGGACAAAGTGCGCAAAATGGGTACAGACCCCTCAAGGATAAAACCCACAAAAACGACCTTTAAGGGCGTCATTCCAGGTGTAGAGGCCCATTGCACAGGCTCAATTACACTGGAAGTGTTCTTCGGATCCCCGGATAAGTTCCGAAGCGAAGAGTTAATCTTTGATATAGTCCCGTTCCGCAGTGGATATCATGCACTGCTCGGGCGAACCACATTTGCTAGATTCAATGCGGTACCGCATTATGCATACCTCAAGCTCAAGATGCCAGGACCTCGCGGAGTTATTACAGTCAATGGAAACACAGAGTGCTCTCTTCGAAAAGAGGAGCACACCATAGCCCTCGTAGTAGAAGTGCAAAGCAGCCTCTCAAGGCAATCAACCAGTTCGGCGCTTCAAAGCCCGGACACCTTCAAGCGCGCTCGGAGCAATCGGAAAATAGACCACCTGGCGCGATCTAAGCTCACGTAGCAATACGGCGGCCACCCCAATCCCAGCCCAGCGGAGAAACTCGTGCAGCGCGTACATAATTACGCATTAAAAATACCATGGGCACAGATGGGGAGGGGGGGCACAACTTCGGCACGCCCCAAAACGCGGCTTAAACCGCACTAGGGGCTTCCCATTTGGTTTACTTTTTTTCAGGACCTTAAGCTCTGGAAATACTGTCCGACAGCACTATTGCCGAACACATGATGCAGCAACCAAGGAGGCAGACAGCTACGTCATACCATGGAATTCACAGGTGGATTACAGAAACGAGCGAAATATTCGATTTAATATCATTCCTCAGCTTACCCTTGGAAGGGACATAGTCCTACTCTTTGCTTATCGCAATATCTGTATCATTCTGCTTTAATGCAATTTTTTGAATAAACAATGCATGACATTCCGACTATTATTGCATTCTTGTTATATATATATATATAGGACAACACTATTCTAATCCTGGGATTAGAATAGTTGTTTGGATCACAGCAGCCCCTATATAGGGCTCGACAGGGCCCTCCCGAACTTCTGGACTGCTGCCGGCCTGACAGGATCCACTGGATCCCGAGGCTCCCCGACAGGATCCACCTGATCCCGATCCTGAGCTGCCCCAGCCCCCCTCCTCCCCTCGATCCCCCGACCTCCCCCAGTGGTCGCCACCGATCTTCGCGGGATCCGCCGCCTCCCCCCATCTCCAGCTCCTGGCCGGCCGGATCCGCCACCTCCCACTGTCTCCAGCTCCTGGCCGGCCGGATTCGGCCCCTCCCCTCCTTCCCCAGATCCTGGCCGACCACCGGTGCGGGCGAGCGAGCGACGGCGGACGCCGACGCGAGGGAGCCCGCGTCGCCTGGACGCGGCGAAGCCGCCATGGACTTCCGGAAGCTGCATCCTCCTTCCATATTCACCGCCCGAAGCATTGGCAGAGAAGATGATGGCCCCGACGCAAGCTATGGCGAACGGCGCGGCCAACGGGGCAACTCCGCGGCGAAGGCGACATCGGAGGCGCCTTCAAATCCAGCAGCGGTACATGAACTTCCTCCCACTTGTCACCTTCTTCTTCAATCGTTCCTTGCCTGACCTTCTTGCTTCGTGCAGATGAACTTCACGCCCTATGCAAGTCATGGATTGCCATGCAGTTCCTCTCCTAGCTCTCCGACAAATTGCTCACAAGGTGGCCTATCAGCTGCTGGAAAAAGGTTGGCCGAACTTCTAGCCAGGGTATGGTTGAACTTCTTCCCTCTGCTTGTTATTTTCTTAATGCCATGAGAAGTTCAGGTGGTGTGTAGCATCAGTCCATGAGAAGTTCAGGCTGCCAAAAAATAGTACTAAATCTGCCTGAACTTCACATCCATGAGAAGTTCAGGTACATCTGTGTGCATCAGTCCATGAGAAGATCAGGCTGCCAAAAATAGTAGTAAATCTGCCTGAACCTCACATCCATGAGAAGTTCAGGTACATCTGTGAGCATCAGTCCATGAGAAGTTCAGGCTGCCAAAAAATAGGAGTAAATCTGCTTGAACTTCACATCCATGAGAAGTTCAGGTACATCTGTGAGCATCAGTCCATGAGAAGTTCAGACTGCCAAAAATAGTAGTAAATCTTCCTGAACTTCACATCCATGAGAAGTTCAGGTACATCTCTGAGCATAAGTCCAGGCTACAAAAGCTTTTTTTAAGTCTGCCTGCTGTAACATGTGAAGTTCATGTAGTCTGTGAGCATCAGTCCAGGCTGCAAATGGTATAAAAACTGCCTACTTACAGCCATGCGAAGTTCAGGTAGTTTATGAGCATCAGTCCAGGCTACAAATAGCTTTATATATGAGAAGTTCAGGCTGTGAATAATGCTAAGTTCAGTTAGAAAGGTATAGGCAGATGTAACATGTGTGCTAATAAACATTTTTTTTTCTTTTTTGACAAGAAGACGAGAGACGCGTGAAGAAGCTCAGAAGTTCCCAGTAGCAAGTACTTAATCACAAGCCCGTATGCATTGCACCGACCCCCTCCCCCCTGCTCGGCCTTGTGCTACCGCATTTGTCAATAGGCCCATTTAAATCCTAAAATAACAAACATAATTATAATTAAAGAAGTTCAAATAGAAAAGATATAGAAGTTCAGGACAGTTATTCAATGAAGATCTTGAGCATTTTAAAAACAGACCCCGACCTCGATGCTTTGAATGGTAAAGAGCCTCTACAAAGCATTATCTAGAAAAATTGAGCAACTCTCCCTTCTAATGCGGAAATAAAGGTGAACAGAGGCCTATCAGAACAGAGAACTAACTTGGGTCATAAACAAACTGCTTTTTTCCATTGTCATTCCAAGAAGAAACATCCATTATCATCCTTCAATACCATAACAACAACAATTACAGTGATGTAACTAAACACACTTGATATTTATTCATTGTCTTGACATGTATAATCAGAGTACACTTCTAACATACTTGTCAGTATCAAGTAATTTCGCTGCAGCCTCGAAGTAGTCAAAGAAATCTTGGGCGATCTCCATGTCATCTGTTAACCAATTAACCATGGAAATGAGATGGCATGCAGAAACATCTAAGAACAAGAACCATCAAGGAGATCAGACCTTCCAGAATGATTACTCGACGGAAGTCATGCTTAATGAATAGCTCATCCAAGGCCCATTTATAGTGGTCTAAGTTAAGAAACATCGTTAGGACAAGAACCGATAATATCATCAACTCTAAAGAAAACACTCATCAATTCAGGACCACCTACTAGCTATCTTGTAATATGCAACTTTTTCTCCCGGTCTTTCAGTGCGCACAGGCTCAAGATCCACATGCTGCAACACATCAAAGGCAAAAAGAACACCGAGTTCTAGCTAAACAAAAACAAATCTACACTGAGTAATAGATTTTGTCAAAACCTCAAATTAACATTTTAAAAATGATTAGCATACAGAAGTTCAGGATAGTTATTCACTGAAGATTGAACAACTACTATAAGTACGAAAACATACTAGAAAAAATAAGAAATATACGCATATATGTAGGCCAATTACAAAAGCAATGCAAAAGAATGAAAATAACATAAAAAAGAAAGAAACACATAGGGCTTGCTCCATTAGCTTGCAAAGAAGGAAAAGCAGAAGTTCAAGTATGAACAGTATAGAAGTCCAGCTTGTACAACGACCCTTAGATGATATGGAAAAAGTGCATGTATACTTGGACTAATCCCATGATTGACCACGAGACAAGCTCTAAAAATAACATCTCAAGAACTAAAATTATAAAAAAAGAAAAAAAAGAAAATATATAGCACCATGCACCTTTGCCTTGCAAAATATGGAATGCAATGTGGAAAACCAGAAGTTCAACCATTAATTAGAAAGAAGTCCAGCATCTAATGAAGATAGTGGATCATCAAAAATAACAAACCATCGACTGAAGTCAAGCATCTACTTACAGCACAGAAGTTCAGGTGCGAAAGTCCTAGCAGTCCAGCTTGTACAACAGAACGAAAATTGATTGAAACAACAACCCCGATTAAATTTGCTTCCCAGATTTAATCGTTTGGGTCAATTCCAACACGTCAAAAAGCCATTTTGAACGTCGTCATACTCCAGATAAAACATCCAAAAAAGATCGGCCATCAATCAGTGTGCTCGAACAACAAACCACGACGGGAGGCAGAAAGTGCAATCCGCAACTCGAAATGAATGAACCAGCCAAATCAAATTAACAAAACGGGGAGGATTCAACCGCCATTTCGAATGTCATCATGCTTCGGATAAATAAGAAAATGATCCCCATCATACTGTCCCTCGAACAAAAAACCACGGCGGGAGGCAGAAGATCCAATCGCCGGATTTCTATTTGTATGAGCTCGCATATTCAAATTAACAACATGGGCAGCATTTTGTCTCACTAATGCACACAAATCCACACCCAATTTGAACAGAAAACCTACAAATCTACGACAGCGGCCAAAACCAATCCCGCGAACGAAGATCAGAGGTGGCGGAACACCAAATCGAATTCGTTCGAAAATAACAACAAATCATGAAGTAAACTCGTACCTAAACCCAATTCTCATCCTATTAGGGATCTTAGAACATCCAGTACATGCAAAACACTTGTGACAGACCCATGTTCTTCACCGCCCGAGAGCAAATCCGCTAACGAGCTAGATTCCTAATCAAAATAAGCATTTATATTCTAAAAACCGTGTAAAATTTACACTTACATCACCAACAACACGAACGATCAGAAAAACTCGCGGTAGAAGGCACGGTTGAGAAGATAGCCCGAAGGTCGGTGAGGGAGTCCTGGATTAGGGGGTGTTCGGGTAGCCGGACTATACCTTCAGCCGGACTCCTGGACTATGAAGATACAAGATTGAAGACTTCGTCCCGTGTCCGGATGGGACATTCCTTGGCGTGGAAGGCAAGCTTGGTGATGCGGATATTCAAGATCTCCTACCGTTGTAACCGACTCTGTGTAACCCTAACCCTATCCGGTGTCTATATAAACCGGAGGGTTGTAGTCCGTAGGCAATCAACTCCATATACACAATCATACCATAGGCTAGCTTCTAGGGTTTAGCCTCCTTGATCTCGTGGTAGATCTACTCTTGTACTACCCATATCATCAATATTAATCAAGCAGGAGTAGGGTATTACCTCCAACGAGAGGGCCCGAACCTGGGTAAAACAAAGTGTTCCCTGCCTCCTGTTACCATCCGGCCTAGACGCACAGTTCGGGACCCCCTACCCGAGATCCACCGGTTTTGACACCGGCAACAAGGAAGACAACATAATGGTTTATGTTTGTTCATATTCACATAGAAGTTATATTTTGATAGATCCTTCAACATGTGGTGCTTGCCCCCATATTTGCTTGCCAAAAATTTCGCACCAAGTAGAGATACTACTTGTGGATCCAAAAACCCTTAAACCCAAATCTTATTTATATGAGTCCACTATATCTACCTATGTGTGGTATTCTTTTGCCGTTCTAAGAAAATTTGCATGTGCCATTTCTTTCAAAATAAACTTCTCTTTTGTGTGTTTGTTTCGCTCATGGAGCAGTGAGGGGTGGCTAATATTTTCCATGCTAGATGTGTTATTCTCAAGATGAGTGTTTATTCACCTATCATTGCACGAGAGTAAGGCAAAGGTATTAGGGATGCCCAGTCTCGAAACACAAAAAATTGAATTTACTTTATGTTGTCAAATAATAAATTCCTTGAAAAGTGTTGGTATGGAGGGCACCCGTGGATACGGTTAGCCATGGAAAGTGAAAGTATGGTGGAAAAAGGAATACACTTTATTTTCTGTTTGGGAACCGCCTATGATATATATAAGCATGGAAAGTATTGGGAACTCTAAGTCATTTTCATTGGTGGGAAAAGTATGCCTCTCAAAATGTTTTTATCTCTCAATTTTCGCTTTGAGCTCTGGCACCTCAACAAATCCCTACTTCCCTCTGCGAAGGGCCTATCTTTTACTTTTCAATATTTACTTTTATGCAAAGAGTCAAAGTATTCCACTCTATTCCTTTTCATTTTCTCTTTTCATAAGCATCATGTGGTAAGGAAAGATCTAGGCACATATATCTAGTTGAATATGGGTAGCATGAGTTATTATTGTTGACATCACCCTTGAGGTGAATACGTTGGGAGGCAAAACAATAAGCCCCTATCTTTCTATGTGTCCGGTTGAAATGTTTTGCTCATGTGTATGCGGTGAGTGTTAGCAATCATAGAAGACTATATGATGATTGAGTATGTGGAGCTCTTACTTAAACTCTGTTGAATAAGTTGAATTGCAATTGCTTGGTGATTAAGAACATAGGTTGTTGACTTTCAAGAGAATCCATTGTTTGAACCTTAACATGTGAATTGGTTGCCACTATAACACGAGAAGTTTCATAAGAAAGAATTGCTGCTATGATGCTAGGAAAAGTGATTGAAATTATCATTGATCAAACTTATGCACTTTGCTAGCATTCACACTTCATAAATTATTTCTTTTATCATTTACCTACTCGAGGACGAGTAGGAATTAAGCTTTGGGATGCTGATACGTCTCCAATGTATCTATATTTTATGAAGTATTCATGCTGTTATTTTATCATTCTTGGGTGTTTTACAAC
The DNA here is from genome assembly GCF_003073215.2 of Triticum urartu. Taxonomy (NCBI): domain Eukaryota; kingdom Viridiplantae; phylum Streptophyta; class Magnoliopsida; order Poales; family Poaceae; genus Triticum; species Triticum urartu. The sequence goes on along the minus strand of NC_053024.1, from coordinate 654,349,954 downwards.
CATTTTATAGCAAATTTATATCATTTTTTTGGGAATAACATATTGTCCCAGTGCCCAGTGCCAGTTGCTGTTTTTTTGCTTGTTTTTTACATCACAGGAAATCAATATCAAACGGAGTCCAAACACCGCGAAACTTTTTGGAGATTTTTTTGGACGAGAAGGAACCCAATGGGCCAGAGCTGCTCCTAGGGGTGCCCTGAGGGGGGCACAACCCACCAGGGCGCGCCAGGGCCCCCTGGCACGCCCAGGTGGGTTATGCCCACCTCGGTGGCCTCCCGTACCCCTTCTTTGCACTATAAATTCCCAAATATTCCGAAACCCTTGGTGCCGCAGGGCTCTGTAGCCACCGAAAACCAATCTAGACCCATTCCGGCACCCTACCGGAGGGAGGGAATCATCTCCAGTGGCCATCTTCATCATCCCGGTGGCCACCACGATGAGGAGGGAGTAGTCCACCTTCGGGGCTGAGGGTTTGTACCAGTAGCTATGTGTTTAATCTCTCACTCTCTCTCGTGATCTATATCATGGGCTTTGTTAATATAGTCAGATCATATGATGTTTCTCCCCTCTATACTCTTGTTGTGATGAATTGAATCTTTGCCCTTTGAAGTTTTGTCTTGTCGGATTGAATATTCTGATTTGAGAACACTTGATATATGTCTTGCAATTGAATACTCGTGGTGACAATGGGGTATTATATTGATTCACTTGATATATGTTTTGGCACTCAACTTGCGGATTCCCGTGGTGACATTGCGGTAATCTATGCATAGGGGTTGATGCACGTTCTTGTCCTTGTTTCTCTGGTAGAAATCTTGGGGCACTCTTGTAGTTCTTTGTGTGGATTGAGTGTTATGAATATGAATATGCTTTGGTGTTATTCTAGTACGAACTCTAGGATAGATCGAACGGAAAAAATAGCTTTGTGTTATTTTAGTACGAATTCTTGAATAGATTCAACGGAAAGAATAGCTTTTAGGTGGTTTAGTACCCTTCAAACAATTCCTATCTTTTTTTATCCCCTAATAGGAACTCGGGAGTGATTCTTCGTTACACTTTGTGGGATAATCATATGATGCAACTATGTTAGCACTGTTTAGAGATTGCACTAGCGAAGGTATGGACCCTAGGCCTCATTTTTAAGCACTGCAACACCGTTTTTTTGCCCGTTTACTATTTGCTACCTTTATGTTTTCATTTATTCAGATTATAAAAATTTATTTCTACCATCTGTATTACACTTTTATCACCATCTCTTTACCAAACTAATGCACCTATAGAATTTGCCATTGTATTGGGTGTGTTGGGGACACAAGAGATTGCTTGTATTTGGTTGCAGGGTCGTTTGAGAGAGACCACCTTCATCCTACACCTCTCATGGATTGATAAACCTTAGGTCATCCACTTGAGGGAAAATTGCTACTATCCTACAAAACTCTACGCTTGGAGGCCCAACACGTGTCTACAAGAATAATGTTGCGTAGTAGACATCAGGGTCTGATACCTTAGGGACTTTAGCCATGAAGCATCTTCCAATTCCTTCATTTGGTCATTCAAATATGTTGTAGGAGTTGGATGACACAAGTGCAAGACCGGCAACACCTTCATCTTGAGTATATTCGTAGTCGGAGTGATAACTTCTCTCGGAGTAGTTGTCGGAGTCGGAACCGGATACCCATTCACCAACATGAGCTTGATGTCTTTGTCTTGTGTAGCTCTTTGATGACTTGTCCTTCCTTTCCGAATCCTTGCTTCTACGAGAGGGTCTTCGTTCATAATGATCATCTCTACTCTTTCTCTCTCTTGGTGGTGATTCATCTCTTTTACTTCTCCTCTTGGGTGAATCTTCTCTTTTTTTGTAGGGAGTCATACACTCGTTGGAGTACTGTCTGGGTCTCCCACAATTGTAGCTATTGCGATCACGACTAGAAGATCTTTTGTCATTGTAGGACCTTGACTTGGAACTTCTCTCTTTGCTTCTATTCTTGTAGAACTTGTTGAAGTTCTTCACCATTAAGATCAATTCTTCAATGAAAACTTGTTTCTCACTAGATGCTGTGGGAGCATCACATGAAGCTTTGTAAGCACCACTTGACTTGTTATGGTGCTCTTCCTTGTCCTTGAGTGACATCTCATGAGCAATAATTCTACCAATGACTTACATTGGCTTGAGATCTTTGTAATTGGGCATCATTTGGATCAATGTGCACACGATATCGTATTTCCCATACAAGGTTCTTAGAATCTTCTTGATGATGAATATATCAGTCATCTCTTTGCTTCCTCAGCCGGCAATCTCATTTGTGATGTGAGCAAGCCTAGAGTACATCTTAGCAACTCCTTCACCATCCTTCATTTTGAACATGTCAAGTTAACTTTGAAGCACATCCAACTTGGATTCCTTGACGGACTCAGTACCTTCGTGCATATCAACCAAAGTATCCAAAATTTCCTTTGCATTCTCAAGGCGACTGATTTTGTTGAATTCTTTGGGGCACAATCCGCTGAAGAGAATATCGGAAGCTTGAGCGTTGTATTACAACATCTTCAATTCTTCCGCGGATGCTTCACGATCTGGTTCTCTTCCATCCTCGATGTATTCACCTTGCAAGCCAATACGCACAATAGCCCAAACGAAGGGGTGATGACCAAGAATATGCATTTTCATCTTATGCTTCCAACTACCAAAATTAGTACCATCAAATTAAGGACCTCTACGGTGATAATTTCCCTCGCTAGACGCCATATTCTCATAGGTTGTGAAACCAAGGCTATGATCACCAAAGCTATGGAAATCAAGGCAAATGGAGACCAAAGCTCTGATACCACTTGTAGGATCGAAAGTAGGTCTAGAGGGGGGGTGACTACTTGACCAAATAAAATGATATGCAATGCATATGCATGCTTCGGAAGGGAAAGGTTGAACCAGGTGAGGGAGTCCTGAATATGGGGGTGTTCAGACAGCCGGACTATACCTTTAGCCGGACTCCTGGACTATGAAGATACAAGATTGAAGACTCCGTCCCGTGTCCGGAAGGGACTTTCCTTGGCGTGGAAGGCAAGCTTGGCGATACGGATATGATGATCTCCTACCATTGTAACCGACTCTATGTAACCCTAACCCTATCCGGTATCTATATAAACCAGAGGGTTTTAGTCCGTAGGACAACGTACACATCAGCAATCATACCATAGGCTAGCTTCTAGGGTTTAGCCTCCTCGATCTCATGGTAGATCTACTCTTGTACTACCCATATCATCAATATTAATCAAGCAGGACGTAGGGTTTTACCTCCATCGAGAGGGCCCGAACCTGGGTAAAACTTCGTGTCCCTTGCCTCCTGTTACCATCCGGCCTAGACGCATAGTTCAGGACCCCCTACCCGAGATCTGCCGGTTTTGACACCGACATTGATGCTTTCATTGAGAGTTCCTCTGTGTCGTCGCCATCAAGAAGGATGCCTCGCGCTGTCTTTAAAGACGGCACCGTTGCTAAGGGAGCTTTGGCTGTCGGCCAAACCCTCCGGCTAGTTGGTTTTCTTATGACCGCCTGTTCGGCTTCTGCGCCGACGATGACCTCTCGAGCCATCGAAAACAATCTTCATGTCAGCTCGGAACTTGCCGAGCAGTTAAGATCCAATGGAGCTTTCCTCCATAAATGAGCTCTTGGATCGCTTCACCGCCCTGGGAGTTGCTATGGATTACGACCAGATCGGGCCTAAAACCGATCTGAGAGAGATTAACTCTCCCCAAGTCACCCATCACGTTGCTGTGGTAGAGGGACAGTGCGGCGACCCTTCATCTATCATAAGGACTCGCTACGTCCGGATTCCCGATCCCTCCAAGCCGGATACCCGCGGAGGGGAGGATATCACTCAAGACCTGAACTTAGAGTCAGGCGACGGGCTGGATTCATTAGACAACATCCAGGAATCCAAATTTTCGAGTTCGGAAATTCCTCGGCCTCTGAGCCTTAGATGGGGTGAGGCTTCGGATTTAATTCCACCCACCCACCCCAACATAATTGATCTATCCAAAATCAGGCAAGAACCCGATGAAATAGTACATCATTACTGGGCCAGATTCCTCTTAGTTAAGAACAGGCTAAGGGACTGCCGTGAGGAAGACGCAATCTCAATCTTCTGCGATAATTGCACGGACAAGGGAGTACTCAACGCCATAAGTCGCCGTGATATTACACGCTTCGCTGACTTGGCGTCCATTGTACGAAAGTACTGTGCGATGGAAAGCGCCTGGAAAACCGAAATAAAATTTTGGGACAATCCGGCCCTGAATACAAACACAGTCCGAAATAAAAGGGTGCATCATCACCAGTCACCCGGGTCAAGCACTAAAAAGCAAAAACCCTCTGCAGGGCATGGAACCGTACTGGAAGGATGGCTTAATGGACCCTGTAAAATTCACAGTACAGAGGACGCCACACCAACTCACAGCCCCAGAGCATGTTGGATACTCCGGCAGGTGGCCAAAATTGGCGAAAATCTCCTAATTCCGGAGGCCACAGAAAGCCACCCCAGAGACACCAATACGGTATTAACAGTCTTCGAGACTTTCACATCAAATAATATGCGAAAAAGGACACTCCACAGCCTTGCCGAAGTCTACCAAGTAGCAACAATAAACCCATGGAGTGACACGACTATTACCTTTAACGCTAGTGATGAACCTAAATTCCGAACAGCCCGAGCACCAGCCGCATTGGTCCTCAGTCCAATAGTGGACGGCTTTCGTCTTACCAAGGTACTCATGGACGGCGGCAGCGGATTGAACCTCATTTATGAGAAGACCCTTCAAAAAATGGAAATAGACTGGAACCGCATTGAGCGAAGCAACACAACCTTTAGAGGAATAATCCCCAGTCGGGAAGCGCGCTGTATAGGAAAAATCACACTAGATGTGGTGTTCGGCACTCTGGATAATTACAGGTCTGAAGAGGTCATGTTCCAGGTGGCTCCGTTCAGCAGCGGTTATCACGCTCTGCTAGGGCGGGAAGCATTCACAATCTTCTAAGCAATACCCCATTACGGGTACATGAAGCTCAAGATGCCCGGGCCTAACGGGATCATCACTCTCGCTAGTGATCCGTACATAGCACACCGCGCTGAAAACAAGATAGCCACACTGGCCCTCGAGGCACTATCCGAAGCCCTAGCGGCTGAGGAGCTGACTGCACTGTGCTCTATGATGAATAGGGACGATATGGTACTTGACAAAAGATCCAAGTCCACCTCCTTTAAACCAGTGGACGAAATAGTCAAATTCCATGTCCATCCAACGGACCCCAATAAAACAGCTTCCATCGGGACACAATTAAACCCTGATATCGATGTCGCATTGTGAGAGTTCCTACAAGAGAACTGGGACATTTTTGCCTGGCACCCTTCAGACATGCCAGGAATCCCACGCAGGCTGGCCGAGCACAGCTTAAATATCCAAACAGGATTCAAACCTGTCAAACAGGCTCTTCGGCGTTTTTCCGAACCTAAGAGACAGGCCATGGAAGAGGAGCTAGCAAAGCTATTGGAGGCCGGATTCATCATAGATATAAAACATCCAGACTGGCTAGCAAACCTGGTGATGGTACCAAAGAAGGACAAATCCTGGCGCCTATGTGTCGATTTTAAAGACCTTAACAAGGCTTGCCCAAAGGATCCCTTCCCCCTCCCCCGCATCGATCAAATTATCGACGCTACAGCAGGACACAATTTGTTGTGTTTCCTCGACGCATATTCTGGCTACCATCAAATCAAGATGGCAGAACCAGACCAAGCCGCAACGGCATTTATCACACCATACGGGCCATTCTGCTTCAACACGATGCCCTTCGGGCTCAAAAACGCCGGCGCAACATATCAGCGCATGATTCAGACATGTCTGGCAAGCTAGATCGGCAAAACAGTGGAGGCATATGTAGATGATGTGGTCGTCAAAACAAGACATGTTGAATCTCTAGTAGACGACTTGAGGCTCACATTTGATAACCTCCGAACATACGACATCAAGCTCAGCCCGGAAAAATGCGTTTTCGGTGTTCCAGCCGGAAAGCTCTTGGGCTTCATTGTATCCGGTAGAGGAATTGAAGCAAATCCAGCCAAGATCCGAGCTCTGTCACAACTGGATATCCCAAAGGACCTCAAACAAATACAAAAGTTAACTGGATGCATGGCAGCTCTAAGCCGCTTTATCTCCCGCTTGGGAGAAAAGGCCCTACCCCTTTACCGCCTCCTTCGGCGCACCGAACACTTCAAATGGACGGATGCAGCCACGGCCGGACTCGACGAAATAAAAGCCATACTGGCAACAAACCCAGTCCTGGCCGCACCAAACATCGGCGAACCAATGCTATTATACATTTCGGCAACACATCAGGTTGTAAGCGCAGTGCTCGTCGTCGAACGAGAAGCGGACGGACACAAATTCCCCCTTCAAAAGCCGGTCTATTATTTTTCCACTGTCCTCACTCCCTGCAAATCACGGTACCCGCATTATCAAAAGATTGCGTACATGGTATTCATGGCATCCCGGAAGCTACGACACTACTTTCAAGAGTGTTCAATAACAGTAGCCTCGAAAGTACCACTTAAAGATATTATAAACAACCATGATGCAACGGGCCGGATTGCAAAATGGGCCATTGAGCTCCTCCCGTTCGACATAACTTATAAGCCACGACGAGCCATCAAGTCGCAAGTCTTGTCCGACTTCGTCGCCGAATGGACGGAGGCCGAACTCCCTAAAGAGTACGACACATATTAAAATTGGATCATGCATTTAGACGGCTCCAAGTTGTTGGCCGGACTGGGGGCTGGCGTCGTTTTGACGTCCCCCACAGGAGACACAGTTCAATACGTACTACAGATTATGTACACGGACTCCAACAACGCAGCCGAATATGAGGCCCTTTTACATGGTCTCCGGATGACAGTATCCATGGGCATCCAACGCCTAGAGGTGCGCGGGGACTCGAACCTCGCAATATCCCAAATAAATGGAGACTTCGATGCCAAGGATCCAAAAATGGTAGCTTACCGCAATGCCGTCCTAAAAATGTCGGCTTGGTTCGAGGGGCTTGAATTTCACCATATAGCCCGGGAAAATAATCAGGCGGTAGATGTCCTGGCACGCATCGGCGCAAAACGCGATGTAGTCCCCCCCAACATATTTTTGGAAAGGCTGTTCAATCCATCCGTAGTATGGGAAGGGGAGCCGAAAAATAACAGCCCGGACCCAACCGCACTGCCCGACACCGAACATTCTGACACAATCGGAGGCTATGCCAATGAAATAACACCTTCAGCCCACATAATAATGGCCGTTATCGCCCCGTGGACAGAACCATTCCTCGCCTACCTTACTAAGCAGGAACTCCCTGAGGACCAAAATGAGGCACGCTGCATAATGCGGTGATCCAAAGCCTACAGAGTCCACGAGGGAGAGCTTTATAAGAAAAGCACTACCGGAGTCCTTCAAAGGTGCATCTCCGAAGAGGAGGGGCAGAACCTCTTGGCTGAAATTCATGCCGGACTTGGCGGTCACCACGCTGCAGCCCAGTCCCTTGTAAGCAAGGCCTTCCGTACAGGCTTTTATTGGCCGACGGCCTGGGCAGACGCTCAGGACTAAGTCCAACGATGCACCGGTTACCTGGCCCTTCGCGGTCAGGGGGCTTGACATGGTTGGACCCCTTAAAGGCGGAACCGACAAGCAAAAATACTTACTGGTCATGGTGGATAAGTTCACCAAATGGATAGAAGCCAAGCCTATTAAGACGGCCGAATCCGGACCGGTGATAGACTTTATATCCGGGGTTGTACACCATTACGGCGTCCCCCACAGCATCATCACTGATAACGACACGAACTTCACGGCCGACGAGGTAAAACTCTGGTGCAAAAACATGGGCATCAAGATCGATTATGCTTCTGTCTATCACCCACAAACTAACGGCCAGGTCGAACGTGCAAATGGTCTTATCATGAGCGGCATCAAACCCAAATTAGTGCGGTCCCTCAAGGAATCTAACACGCACTGGGTAGAGGAGCTCGACTCAGTACTCTGGCGGCTGCGGACCATGCCGAATCGCACCACCGGATACACACCATTCTTTATGGTGTACGGCGCAGAGGCAGTTTTGCCTTGTGACATAATTCATGACTCACCTCGAGTGCGCATGTACGAAGAAAGAGAAGCCGAGCTCGATTGGCAGGACAGCTTGGACGCAATGGAGGAGGAGCGTGACGTGGCAAAAGCCCGTTCCGCATTCTATCAACAGCAGGCTCAAAGATACCAAAGCTGAGAAGTACATGCCAAAAATTACAACATTGGTGAATTAGTTCTACAACTACAGGACAAGAAAAAGGACAAACTCAAGCCCAAGTGGGAAGGTCCCTTCATAATTGACCAAGTCCTGACTGGTGGAGCGTACCGCCTGCGGGATGCATCGGATAACCGACTCGAGCCAAACCCATGGAACGCAGCCCGTCTCCGAAGATTCTATGCCTAGCGTCGGACTCTGTGTTCGTCTCCTTCCTCTGTCCATTTTTTATATTTTCTATCTTACATTTCTCTTCTTCTCTCTATCTCTCTCTTATAGCCTCTAAAGGCTCATAAAGTGACGCGCTATCCGCGCTCATTAAACCTGGGGGCTTCTTTAAACAGAAGCTTATTCAAGCGGGCTTCATGCCCAACACATCTGAGGGAGTCCTGGATTAGGGGGTGTCCGGGTAGCCGGACTATAACTTCAGCCGGACTCCAGGACTATGAAGATACAAGATTGAAGACTTCATCCCGTGTCCGGATGGGACTTTCCTTGGCGTGGAAGGCAAGCTTGGCGATGCGGATATTCAAGATCTCCTACCATTGTAACCGACTTTGTGTAACCCTAACCCTCTCCGGTGTCTATATAAACCAGAGGGTTTTAGTCCGTAGAACAACTTCATCATACAACAATCATACCATAGCTAGCTTTTAGGGTTTAGCCTCCTTGATCTCGTGGTAGATCTACTCTTGTACTACCCATATCATCAATATTAATCAAATAGGACGTAGGGTTTTACCTCCATCAAGAGGGCCCGAACCTGGGTAAAACATCATGTTCCTTGCCTCCTGTTACCATCCAGCCTAGACGCACAGTTCGGGACCCCCTACCCGAGATCCGCCGGTTTTGACACCGACATTGGTGTTTTCATTGAGAGTTCCTATGTGCCGTCGCAATCAGGAAGGATGCCTCTTCCCGTCTTTAAAGACGGTTCCGTTACTAAGGGAGCCTTGGCTGTCGGCCAAACTCTCCGGCTAGGCGGTTTTCTCATGACCGCTTGTTCGGCCGTTGCACCGACGGTGACCTCTCGGGTCATCAAAAGCAATCTTAACGTCAGCTCAGAACTCGTTGAGCAGTTAGATCCAATGGAGCTCTCTTCCGTAAACGAGCTCTTGGATAGCATCGCTGCCTTGGGGGTCACTACGGATTATGACCAGGTTGGGCTTAAACCCGATCTAAGAGAAATTAATTCTCCCCCAAGTCACCCATCACATTGCCGTGGTAGAGGCACAGTGCGGCGACTCTTCATCTATCTTAAAGACTAGCTACGTCCGGATTCCCGATCCCTCCAAGCCGGATACCCGCGGAGGGGAGGATGTAACTCAAGACCTGAACTTAGAATCAGGCAACGGGCTAGATTCACTGGACAACATCCTAGAATCCAAACTTCAGAGTTCGGAAACTCCTTGGCCTCTGAGTCTTAGATTGGGTGAAGTTCCAGATTTAATTCCACCCACCCACCCGATCATAAGAGATCTATCCCAAATCGGGCAAAAGCCCGAAGAAACAGTACATCATTACTGGGCAAGGTTCCTCCTGGTTATGAACAGGATAAAGGACTGCCGTGAGGAAGATGCAATCTCAATCTTTTGCCATAATTGCACGGACAAGGGAATCCTCAACGCCACAGGCCGTCGTGATATTACACGCTTCTCTGACTTGGCGTCCATAGTACAAAAGTACTGTGCGATGGAAAGTGCCCAGAAAACCGAAACTAAATTTTGGGACAATCCGGCCCTAAATAGAAACCTCGTCCGAAATAAAAGGGTGCATCATCATCAGACACCCGGGTTAAAAACCAAAAAACCAAAACCCTCTACAGGGCATGGAACTGTACTGGAGGGATGGCTTAATGGACCCTGTAAATTCATAGTACAGAGGACGCCACACCAATTCATAGCCTTAGAGCATGTTGGATACTCTGGCAGGTGGCCAAAAGGGGCGAAGATCTCCTAATTTCGGAGGCCGCAGAAAACCACCTCAGGGACTCCAGTACAGTCTTAACAGTCTTCGAGACTTTCGCATCAAACTTATAGGCCACGGCGAGCTATCAAGTCGCATGTTTTGGCCAACTTCGTCGCAGAATGGACGGAGGCCGAACTCCCTAAAGAGTACGGCACATATTCAAACTGGATCATGCACTTCGACGGTTCCAAAATGTTGGCCGGACTAGGGGCCGGCGTCGTTCTGACGTCCCCCATAGGAGACACAGTGCAATATGTACTCCAGATTATGTACACGGACTCCAACAATGCAGCCGAATATGAGGCCCTTTTACATATTCTTCGGATGGCAGTATCCATGGGCATTCAATGCCTAGAGGTGCGCGGGGATTCTAACCTCGCGATATCCCAAATAAATGGAGACTTCGATGCCAAGGATCCAAAAATGGCAGCTTACCACAACATCGTCCTCAAAATGTCAGCTCGGTTTGAGGGGCTCGAATTTCACCATATAGCCCGAGAAAACAATCAGGCGGCAGATGTCCTGGCACGCATCGGCGCAAAACGCGGTGCGGTCCCCCCAACATCTTCCTAGAAAGGCTGTTCAATCCATTCGTAGTATGGGAAGGGGAACATGGCAATAACCGCACTGTCCGACGCCGAACAATCTGACATAATCGAAGGCTCTGCCAATGAAATCACAACCTCAGCCCACGTACTAATGGCCGTTATCGCCCCGTGGACAGAACCATTCCTAGCCTACCTTACTAGGCAGGAACTCCCAGAGGACCAAAACGAGGCACGCTGTATAGTGCGGCGATCTAAAGCCTATAAAGTCCATGAGGGAGAACTTTATAAGAAAAGCACTACCGGAGTCCTTCAAAGGTGCATCTCCGAAGAGGAAGAGCGGAACCTGCTGGCTGAAATTCATGCCGGACTCAGTGGCCATCACGCCGCAGCTTGGTCCCTTGTAAGCAAAGCTTTCCGTACAGGCTTTTATTGGCTGACGGCCCGGGCGGACGCTCAGGACTTGGTCCAACGATGCGCCGGTTTCCAGCTTTTTGCAAACCAAATCCATATGCCACCCACCGCCTTCCAAACTATCCCCATCACTTGGCCTTTCGCGGTCTGGGGGCTTGACATGGTGGGTCCCCTTAAAGGCGGAACCCACAAGAAAAAATACTTACTGGTCATGGTGGATAAGTTCACCAAATGGATAGAAGCCAAGCCTGTTAAGACGGCCGAATCCGGACCTGTGATAGACTTTATATCCGGGGTCGTACACCGTTATGGCATCCCCCACAGCATCATCACCGATAACGGCACAAACTTTACGGCCGATGAGGTAAAACTCTGGTGCAAAAACATGGGCATCAAGCTCGATTATGCTTCTGTCTATCACCCACAAACTAACGGTCAGGTCGAACGTGCAAATGGTCTCATCATGAGCGGCATCAAACCCAGATTAGTGCGGTCCCTCAAGGAATCTAACACGCACTGGGTAGAGGAGCTCGACTCCGTACTCTGGGGGCTGCGGACCACGCCGAATCGCACCACCGGATACACACCATTTTTTATGGTGTACGGCGCAGAGGCAGTCTTGCCCTGCGACATAATTCATGACTCACCTCGAGTGCGCATGTACGAAGAAAGGGAAGCCGAGCTTGATCGGCAGGACGGTTTGGACGCCTTAGAGGAGGAGCGCGACGTGGCAAAAGCCCGTTCCGCATTCTATCAACAGCAGGCTCGAAGATATCAAAGCAGAGAAGTGCGGGCCAAAAACTACAACGTTGGAGAATTAGTTCTACGCCTGCCGGACAAGAAAAAGGACAAGCTGAAGCCCAAGTGGGAAGGTCCGTTCATAATCGACCAAGTCCTGACTGGTGGAGCATACCGCCTGCGAGATGCGTCGGATAACCGACTCGAGCCGAACCCATAGAACGCAGCCCGTCTCCGAAGATTCTACGCCTAGCGCCGGACTCTGTGTTTGTCTCCTTCCTCTGTCCATTTTTTACATTTTCTGTCTTACATTTCTCTCCTTCCCCTCTTTCTTTTTATAGCCCTTAAAGGCTCCTCAAGTGACGTGCTACTCGTGCTCATTAAACCTGGGGGCTTCTTTAACAGAAGCTTATTTATACGGGCTTCACGCCCACCACATGTGTCAAACTTCCGCATGTACCTTTTCTTCACCATTATATGCATCGATTTGAATTAAGATTTGGCCAAGCTGGGTTGCCTGGCTCTTGTGCTTACCCTTACGTTCCCGATTGTTCGGATAGGTGGTAAAGGGAGCACCTCTGCGATTGTTACTGCCGGATCAGCCGGATGTGTACCTCAGACTGGGTGAAGCCGAAAGCTAGCGTTCTTAAGGGAATATTCGGTCGGTGAACTAAAAGATGACCTTTTTTACTTATTTATATATATGCCCCCAGATGATTTTCCTGCGTTAGCAGTCTGGACATGCACTTTAGGGCATGCCTCCCAGAGAAAGGAACCCCTAACGGAACTATTCTCTCTAGAAGATGTTTCTTACTAACCATGTAATATAACATAACTAGTTGGGCACTTGTCTGATAAAGCACTAATGACCCCTACACCTGTTCTCCACGCATACCCCGGTTCTTACATAACCGGTAGGGTATTCGGACACACTCCGGACCGTCAGGTCCTGAGGTTGAAGCGAAAAGGTCGGCAACGACAAACGATCTACAATCCGGCTAGAAGGCATTACACATGTCAATTAAAAATTACAGATTCACTCTGACTGATTGTATTCCTCTTCAATACCATCTAACAGGCTGTCTAACTTACAGTCTTGCTGGGAATACTTTGCGGCCAATTCTACTTGGCCGTACACTAATCTTACAGGGATCTCCTTCCCGTCAGGCCCCACAGGTCCGACCTCGGCCATGTGGTTTGGGTCAAACTTCGTGTACCGCATCTTCACCATGCCCCAGGCCTCCCTAGTGCCTTGTCGGCAGGCCGATATCTTCCAAAACCGGAAGCACTGCCGAGCTCCCTTAAGCTTCTCCGAAAGCTCTCCAAGGCCCTCGGGCATGCAGTGGGAAGGCCATAAGGCTCGGGCAACGCCTCGCATCGCTTGCCGAACTCGCTCATGCACTTGCGAGAGCTCGGGAAGGAGGTCACCCGTAGAACTGGGCATCTCCTCTGCATGAAGACCCGTTAGCATACCTACAGGCATTACTCTGTTAGTCGACTTCCTCGCCGAACTCTTTTCTTTCAAAGATTCGCTTAAGCACTTACTAAATATGCCGCATCGAAGCCGCTGATTCTCCTTAGTAGAGTCCGACAGCTGGCCACGAACATCTTTAAGTTCAACGTCCAGCTTGGTGTTGGAAACCTGAACATCATTCTTCTCCCGCCTCACCCTTGTCAACATACTCTCACCGGCCTTTAGCCGGCGCAAGAGTTGTTGCCTCTCCGGATCTAGTCCGGCGCCATCTGCAATATGATTTGTCAGATTTACACCCACGCCGCACTTCGCAAGATACTAATCTTTCGAAGTGTATCTTACCAGAGGGGGTCTCTTTGGGCTCCCCTGCCACGGCTAGTGCGGCCACCAGTTGGGCTTTGCACTCTTCCAGCTCCTGGGACAGTACGGTATTCTTCTTTGTGAGAACCTGCATAACAAATAATCCTTAAATCAGTTACTCTAATTGTTTCAAGTCTCGGGGGCTACTGGTATATATATATATTTACCAAAACTTTTCTTACCCGTATGTCTTTTACATATTGCTCTGTGGCTCTGGCTAAACCATTTTGAGCGGCACGGAGGTACGCATCTCCCGAATTGAAGGCATCTAATGCCTCTTGGGAGAAACAAGCGTCGCAAAGAACTGTCCGGCGACGCCTGTGGTTCATGGCACTCTCCACCTTGGAATTGGTGGCAGACAGCCTGTCCGCATCCTCTGTCAGAGGAGCGTCCGGTGCATGCCTTGTGTTCGTTTCCGCTTCCAGGCCAGGCATTGGAACCTGGCTAGTGGAGGCGCGATTGGCATCCTCTCCGGATGTAGTCCGGCGAGGTCTCTTCGTCTTGAAGATAGCACGAACGTTAATATTCCCTGAAGGAATAACACCTGGGAAAAAGAGGGTGCGCTATACCTTTGTGTCAGTGTCCCAGTCCGGACTACATTCCTTTTTACCCCACGGGGCCCTGCGGCCCCTCGTTGGCTAGCCGCCGCAGGTTAGGCCTCCCGCCTAGGAAACCTCCCCTGCAAAACACGGTCGTTGTCAGGAAAACTGAAATGCGTGAGAATGGATTCCTTCTCAAGGGGATGAGACTCCGCTCTCTGTTACCTGGGAGGCCGGGATTAACCCTGGGTAATCAGCCGTAATGGCCACCAAGGTACTGTCCTTGCTTAGCTGATGAAACACCCCATCAATCAGCTCCACCGATATGTCCGGATCCTCTTCGGAGTCCGGATCGAGGGACCGTTCTAGATCCTCGGGCTGTGGGGGACGGCTGTTTATATCCTTTACTTCCTGACACAGTTCGTGCGTTGAAATTGGAAGACTACATATTTAATCATGGGAATATAAAACGGATGGGCAAGCACAATTGTACTTACCCAACTCGGAGGGTTGTACATAGAAAATCCACCCTGCGGGTTCACGCGGAGGAATTCCTCCTCTTCTCCCTTGTACAAAGAGGATAAGATCTTTACTAGAGCGGCAGCTGAGGCTGCCCCTTACGACCGTAACTGGTGGCGTCATCCTCCCCGTTAAAATCCCACATGGGGTGGCCTCTATATTGAAGCGGCTGCACCCCCCGCATAATGCATGCGGCCATGACTTCAATCATGGTTAGTCTGGAATGAGCCAATAGTCTTATCTGACCCATCAGGTGAAGGACGTCCCTGTCGCCTTCTCTCTGAGTGCTCCGCGGACGCCAGCTTAGGCGTTTCTTTAAGGGAGCACTGTTGAATTCGGGGAGACCGGCTCGGATAGGATCCGGCAGCAGGACATCATCTATATAAAACCATTTCGAAGGCCAGTCCTCAGGTGCCTTTCTTGGGGTTCCGGATGGATATCCGGTCCCGGCGATACGCCACACTTCGGCTCCGCCCACTTGATATATAGACCCCTCTTGAGAGCGGGGCACCAGGCAGAATAACCTCTTCCACAGCGCGAAGTGAGCCTCAACACCCAAGAATAGCTCGCAAAGGGCGACGAATCCCGTGATATGCAATATAGAGGCGGGCGTGAGATTGTGCAGCTGGAGGCCGTAGAACTCCAGAAGCCCACAGAGAAATGGATGAATTGGAAATCCAAGTCCTCTTACTAGATAAGGGACGAGGCACACCCGCTCTCCTTTGGAGGGATTGGGGGTGCTCTCCGCTTGCTCTCCGCCATTATAGGTGGCGAGTCCGGCTCGGACCGGGACCATATAGGCCTGAGGGAGAAATCCCTTGGTCTGAAGCGACACTAGCTCGCTGTGCGGGATGGAGCACCTCTCCCAGTCTCCAGGTTTAGGACTGGCAGGGCGGGAGGAGGAGCTGCGACGGCTATCCATGTTGGAATGGACCTCTGCTGGAGGTGCTCTGATGATTACTCGCGGAGAGGAGAAGGTGTGGTTTGGATCTGAATCCCCATCCCATTAAATAGGCGGCTCATTTATGCGGCTAGGGGTGTGAATGTAAAAACACCCCGACTTTTTGCATTCGTTTAACACGTGGAAGACGACCATTATTGGGCGTGGATGCCAAGGTGCGCTACATTACGAAAATCGGACATTATTCAGCAGGTACACGGAATTTGGAGAAGAACCCGCCTTGCAATGCCGAAGACAATCTGCGCGCCGGACTCGTCGTCATTGAAGCCTGGTTCGGGGGCTACTGAGGGAGTCCTGGATTAGGGGGTGTCCGGGTAGCCGGACTATACCTTCAGCCGGACTCCAGGACTATGAAGATACAAGATTGAAGACTTCGTTCTGTGTCCGGATAGGACTTGGCGTGGAAGGCAAGCTTGGCGATGCGGATATTCAAGATCTCCTACCATTGTAACCGACTTTGTGTAACCCTAACCCTCTCCGGTGTCTATATAAACCGGAGGGTTTTAGTCCGTAGAACAACTTCATCATACAATAATCATACCATAGGCTAGCTTTTAGGGTTTAGCCTCCTTGATCTCGTGGTAGATCTACTCTTTTACTACCCATATCATCAATATTAATCAAGCATGACGTAGGGTTTTACCTCCATCAAGAGGGCCCGAACCGAGGTAAAACATCATGTTCCTTGCCTCCTGTTACCATCCGGCCTAGACGCACAGTTCGGGACCCCCTACCCGAGATCCGCCGGTTTTGACACCGACAACATGTGTCACACTTCCGCATTTACCTTTTATTCACCATTATATGCATCGATATGACTTAAGTTTTGGCCAAGCTGGGTTGCCTAGCTCCTGTGCTTAGCCCTACGTTCCCGATTTTTCGGCTAGATGGTAAAGGGAGCACCTCTATGATTGTTACTACCGGGTCAGCCGGACGTGTACCTCAGACTGGGTGAAGCCGAAAGCTAGCGTTCTTAAGGGAATATTCGGTCGGTGAACTAAAGATGATCTTTTTTTATTTTTATCTATACGCCCCCAGATGTTTTTCCTGCGTTTCTTTTCACAGCATGGACATGCACCTTAGGGCATGCCTCCCAGGGAAAGGAACCCCTAACGGACTATTCTCCCTGGAAGATGTTTCTTACTAACCATGTAATATAACATACCTAGTCGGGCACTTGTCTGTTCATGCCCTAATGACCGCTACGCCTGGTCTCCATGCATTCCCCGTTTCCTATATAACCGCATGGGAATTCGGACACACTCCGGACCGTCAGGTCCCGCGGCTGAAGCAAAAAGGTTGGCCATGACAAATGATCTACAATCCGGCTAGAAGGCATTATAAATGTCAATTAAATTACATAGTCATTTTGACTGGTTGTATTCCTCTTCAATACCATCTAACAGGCTGTCTAATTTACAGTCCTGCTGGGAATACTTTGCGGCCAATTCTACATGGCCGTATACTAAGCTTAAAGGGATCTCCTTCCCATCGGACACTACAGGACTGACCTCGGCCATGTGGTTGGGGTTAGCCTTTGCGTACCGCGTCTTCACCATGGCCCAGGCCTCCCTAGCGCCTTGACGGCAGGCTGATATCTTCCACAATCGGAAGCGCCGCCGTGCTCCCTTTAGCTTCTCCGCAAGCTCTCCAAGACCTTCAGGCATGGAGACGGATGGCCACAGGGCCTGGGTGACGCCTCACATCGCCTGCCGAACTCGATCGAGCAGTTTCGAGAGCTCGGGAAGAAGGTCACCCATAGAACCGGGCATCTCCTCTGCAGGACGACCTCTTAGCACACCTACAGACATTGCTCTGTTAGTCGACTTCCCCGCCGAACTTTCTTTCAAAAGGTTCGTTCAAGCACTTACTAAATATGCCACGCCGAAGCCATTGATTCTCCTTCACGGAGTCTGACAGCTGGGCACGAACATCTTTCACCTCGACGCCCAGCTTGGTGTTGGCATCTTGGAGATCGTTCTTCTCCCCCATCACCTTTATCAGCACCCTCTCACCAGCCTTTAGCTGGCGTAGGAGGTGTTGCCTTTCCGGATTCAATCCGGCGTCATCTGCAATTTCATTTGTCAGATTCGCACCAAATCCGTGCTTCGCAAAATACTTATCTTTCGAAGTGTATATTACCAGAGGGGGTCTCCTTAGGCTCCCCTGCCGCGGCTAGTGCGGCCTCATGTTGGGCTTTGCACTCTTCCAGCTCCTTGGATAGTAGGGAATTCTTTTCCGTAAGAACCTGCATAACAAATGATCCTTAAATCAGTTATTCTAACTATTTCAAGTCTCGGGGGCTACTGGTATATAGATATAATTACCAGAATTTTCTTACCCGTATGTCTTTTACATACTTCTCCGTGGCTCTGGCTAGACCATTTTGAGCAGCACGGATATACGCATCTCCCGAGTTGAAGGCATCTAACACCCCTTGGGAGAAACAAGCATCGCGAAAGAACTGTTCAGCGACACCTGTGGTTCATGGCACTCTCCACCTCAGAGTTGGTGGTAGACAACCCGTCCACATCCTCCGTCGGAGGAGCGTCTGGCGCGCCCCTTGCGTTCGCCTCCACCTCCTGACCAGTCTTTGGAGCCTGGCTGGTGGAGGCGCGATTGGCAGCCTCTCCGGATGTAGTCCGGCGAGGTCTCTTTGTCCTGAAAAGAGCGCGAGTGTCAATATGCCTCTAAGGTATAACACCTGGGATAAGGGGGCGCGCCATACCTTTGCGCTGACGCCTCGGTCCGGACTACACTTCTTTTCTGTCCGCGGGGCCCTACGGCCCCTCGTTGGCTTGTCGCCGCAGGTTCGGCCTTCCGCCTTAAATACCTCCCCTACAAAGTTTGGTTGCAATCAGGAAACTGAACACGAGTGGGCGGACACCTATTCGGGGTACTGGGACTTTGATCTCAGGTACCTGGGGGGTCAGGATTAGCCCTGGGTAATCGGCCGTAATGGCCACCAAGGCGTTGTTCTTGCTTAGTTGATGGAACACTCCATCAATCAGCTCCACAGATATGTCTGGTTCCTCTTGGGAGGCCGGGTCGAGGGACCGTCCTGGGTCCTCGGGTTGTGGAGGAGGGCTGCTTATTTCCTTAACAGCCCGACGCAGTTCCTGCGTTGAAGTCGTCAGACTGAATATTTAACAATGGGAATACAAAACGGATGGACAAGTAAATACGGCCGCTTACCCAGCTTGGGGGATTGTGCATGGAGAACTCGCCCTGAGGGTTGACGCAGAGAAACTCCTCCTCTTCTCCCTTATATAAAGTGGACAAGATGTTTAGTAGAGCGATAGCTGAATCTGGCCCCTTACTGCCGTAGCGGGTGGCGTCGTCCTCCCCGTTGAAGTCCCACATGGGGTGGCTTCTATACTGAAGCGGCTGCACCCCCCGCATAATGCATTCAGGCATAACACCGATCATGGTTAGTCTGAATGGGCTAACAATCTTATTCGGCCCATCAGGAAAATGATGTCCCTGTCACCTCCCCTCTAAGGGCTTCGTGGGCGCCAGCTTAGGCGCTTCTTTAAGGGAGCACTGTTGAATTTAGGGAGGCCAATCCGGACAGGAGCCGGCAGCAGGACGTCATCTATATAAAACCACTCCGAAGGCCAGTCTTCGGACGCCTTCTTTGGGGTTCCGGATAGATATCCGGTCCCGGCGATGCGCCACACTTCGGCTCCGCCCACTTGATACATTGACCCCTTCTTGAAACGGGGCACGAGGCAAAATAGCTCCTTCCACAGTCCGAAATGAGCTTCGACACCCAAGAATAGCTCGTAGAGAGCTACAAAGCCCGCGATATGCAGTACTGAGGCAGGCGCGAGATTATGTAGCTGGAGGCCGTAGAACTCCAGCAACCCTCGGAGAAATGGATGGATTGAAAATCCGAGCCCCCTTATTAAGTAAGGGACAAGGCACACCCGCTCTCCTTTGGAGGGATTAGGGGCATTCTCTACTTGCTCTCCGCCATTGTAGACGGCAAGAGCGGCTCGAACCGGGACCATATAGGCCGGGGGGAGAAATTCCTTGGTCTGGAGTGTCACTAGCTCACTATGCGGGATGGAACATCTCTCCCAATATCCAGGCTTAGGGCTGGAAGGCCGAGGGGAGGAGTTGCGACGGCTGGCCATGGTGGAATGGACCTTTGTTGGATGCGCTCTGATGAACACTCGCGGAGGGGAGATGGTGTGGATTGGATCTAAATCCTCGTCCCCTTAAATAGGGCAGCTCATTTACATGGCTAGAGGTGTGAATGTAAAAACACTCAGACTTTTCATATTCGTTTGACACGTGGGGAGCGGCCATTATTGGGCGTAGAAGCCAAGGATCGCAACATCTACAAGAAACCGTACTTTATTCAAATAGGTACACGGAATTTGGAGGAGAACTCGCATTGCAATGCCGAAGACAATCTGCGCGCCAGACTCATCGTCATTGAAGCCTGGTTCGGGGGCTACTGAGGGAGTCCTGGATTAGGGGGTGTTCGGATAGCCGGACTCCTGGACTATGAAGATATAAGATTGAAGACTCCGTCCCGTGTCCGGAAGGGACTTTCCTTGGCGTGGAAGGCAAGCTTGGCGATACGGATATGAATATCTCCTACCATTGTAACCGACCCTATGTAACCCTAACCCTATCCGGTGTCTATATAAACCGGAGGGTTTTAGTCTGTAGGACAACGTACACATCAACAATCATACCATAGGCTAGCTTCTAGGGTTTAGCCTCCTCGATCTCGTGGTAGATCTACTCTTGTACTCACTACAAGAAATATGTCAACTTATGACCTTCTGTCAGTGACCCTCGAAGAATTGGTCATAAATTTATGACCATTTTAGACCAATTGGTCAAAAGCTGTCTGGGGGGCTCTAAACCCTAAACCATAACGACCATTTTGGTCAGAAAGGTCATAATTTCATTAGAGGAAATGGTCATAAAGCAAACAACGCTAGTCCGCTGCCTTATTTCTAGTTGTTAACGACCAATATAGATGGTCATAGCCTTGTAAATTGTGGTGGGTTGCTATGACTAGGCGCCACCTCATCAGTTTTGCCTATGTGTCATTTCCATGTGGCAGTTTTTGCCCTAGGTTGTGAAGCAACCTATATTTCTGTTATTCCCAAAATTCCCAAAAAATGTCATAAATTCTTTGGGTCATATCTTCATCAAATATGTAAAAGTCCCTCCTTGCCTAGTTCAAAACTAATTCAACAATATTCATTTTCCTATTCTGTTCACAACAACACTTTACGAAGGAAGTGCTATTTATATATTCTTGATTGCCCTAGGAATTTTTGGGCGCTCTTTTCTATCGAAATAATTACCGCATGACAAAATACAGCTCCATTTGCCTAGCAAATCTTCCTCGGCAAATTTCCAAAGTTTTTTTCCACCTAGAAGCATTGTGAAGGAAGTACCTTTTTTATATCTAGAAATGACATGAAATTTATACAGTTCCTTCATATGCCCAAATTATCACCCTCCTCCAAATTGCAGCTCAGTCAAATCATCTATGTGAGCCCAGGTTCAATTTATATTTTATGGCCAAATTGGCACGTTGTAAAGCAAGCGTTATATAGACCCCTCCTATTACCCTCAAACTTTTCGTGCACTCCTCCATACCCAAATAATTGCCACATGATAATATTCAGCTCAATTTTCCTAGTAAATCTTTCTCAGGAAATTTCCAAAGTTTCTACCTCGAGAGAAGCTTCGTGAAGTAAGTACTAGCTAGGCTTACCCAAATGATCTGAAAATTTACCAGCGCATGACCATACCTATGTAACTTACCTACACCAATTTTTAGCTCCTTTAATTCATCCAATCTCTCTCACTAGTTTTCCCAAGTTTTTTTCCATAGAAGAGCATTGTGAAGGAAGTACTACTTTGGCATGTCCAAATGGTGTCAATTTTCTACAATGCTTTCCTATGCCCAAATAACCATCCTCCACTAAATTTCAGCTCAATCCATTCATTATTTTGAGCCCAGATTCAACATTCATATTTTTATCTAGTGTGATACTTTGCAAAGCAAGTACCACCTAGGATCCGCCTTTTGAGCTAAAAATTTGTGAAGATATTCTCCTTAGTAGATGATCATCCTCAGCCAAAACTCACGCCCATTGGCCATGTGCATTTCCCGTACCACTAATCAAACACTTGGCTGCTTATTCATGTTTGAGCATCGATCGGTCTCCTCGTGAGAATCTTATGTTGTGATTTTCTTCCTATCACCTACCTGGGGAGTGCCCAACCCACTAGACATGCCTAGGCTGCCCAGAACACATGGCAACGCCACGGTCACGCGGTTACCACGCGGCGGGCATGCGAGTTTACGTGCTCTAGAGTTGGGGGCCTCGGCCACCGCCCAAACCTCGACGTATCGCCACCAAACCATGTATTTATGATTAAATAGATACTTATGTAACTAGAAATGATTTTTGGACAAAATAAATAGCAAACTATGAGGCAGCTGCAGTTCAAATTTGACCCGCTTCCTACTGAATCGGCGGGAATTTGTCTTTTTCACCAGAGGTGGATCAAAACTTTTGACACCCAACCATTTTGTCAATTGTGCATTATATATGGCCTAGTATTTTATAAAATTGATTAGGTCCAATTTTGCAACAAATATATGGTAGGTCCTTCACAAAAAAAACTCATTTTGGGCACTCAGAAAAATGGAAAATGAATTTTTCGTGCAAAGAAAATGAAATCTTCCTTAGGTAACATTGTTTGGAATTCCAAGATGCACCCTTGTGCACAATATGAGATCATTTGAACAAACTATGCCATGAATTTGGCCATAAGATTGATCATTTGGCTTGAAAGCCACGAATCTTCACGCATGATAGCTCATTTCTGAGAACACTTTTTTAAAAGAATTGCCGTATTACAAGTTTATTATTTTTCCTGGGAACTTGGCCATATATAATGACACAATACGAGGGTTTCCCAATTTTTTGATTTTTTTGAACTTTTTATGCTCGTTTCAAAATGCGGTCAAAACGACGGGAATGACCGTTCCTAGCTAGTGGTTGAATCTTGAATTTTTTTGGTGTTTCTCTGATTAAATAGATACTTATGTACCTAGAAATGATTTTTGGAAAAAATAAAGAGCAAACTACGAGGTAGCTACAGTATAATTTGACCCGCTTCCTACTGAAACGACAGGAATTTGTCTTTTTCACGAGAGGTGGATCAAAACTTTTGACACCCAAACATTTGGTCAATTGTGCATTAAATATGTCCTAATATTTTATAAAATTGATTTGATGCAATTTTGCAACAATTATTTGGGAGGTCCTTCACAAAAAAACCTCCTTTTGGGCACTCGAAAAATGGAAAATGGTTTTTTCGTCCAAAGAAAATGGAAACTTCGTTAGGCAACATTGTTTGCCATTCCAATATGGACCCTTGTGCACAATATCAGATCATTTGAACAAACTATGCCATGAATGTTGCCATAAGATTGATCTTTGGCTTGAAAGCCATTGATCTCCATACGTGATAGCTCGTTTCTGAGAACACTTTTTTTAAATAATTGCCGTATTACAAGTTTGTTATTTTTCCTGGGAACTTAGCCACATATAATGACACAATGCGAAGGTTTCCCAATTTTTTGATTTTTATTTGAATTTTTTATGCCCGTTTCAAAATGCGGTCTAAACGGCGGGAATGACCGTTCCTAGCTAGAGGTTGAATCTTGGAAATTTTTTGGTGTTTCTCTGATTAAATAGATACTTATGTACCTAGAAATGATTTTTTGGAAAAAATAAAGAGCAAACTACGAGGTAGCTACAGTTCAAATTTGACCTGCTTCCTACTGAATCGGCAAGAATTTGTCTTTTTCATGAGAGGTGGATCAAAACTTTTGACACCCAAACATTTGGTCAATTGTGCATTAAATATGTCCTAATATTTTATAAAATTGATTTGATGCAATTTTGCAACAATTATTTGGGAGGTCCTTCCCCAAAAAACCTCCTTTTGGGCACTCGAAAAATGGAAAATGGTTTTTTCGTCCAAAGAAAATGGAAACTTCCTTAGGCAACATTGTTTGCCATTCCAATATGCACCCTTGTGCACAATATCAGATCATTTGAACAAACTATGCCATGAATGTGGCCATGAGATTGATCATTTGGCTTGAAAGCCATTGATCTCCATACGTGATAGCTCGTTTCTGAGAACACT
This sequence comes from Triticum urartu, assembly GCF_003073215.2. Taxonomy (NCBI): domain Eukaryota; kingdom Viridiplantae; phylum Streptophyta; class Magnoliopsida; order Poales; family Poaceae; genus Triticum; species Triticum urartu. Next base: position 654,325,899 of record NC_053024.1, on the reverse strand, counting down.
TTTTTTAAATAATTGCCGTATTACAAGTTTGTTATTTTTCCTGGGAACTTAGCCACATATAATGACACAATGCGAAGGTTTCCCAATTTTCTGATTTTTCTTGAATTTTTTATGCCCGTTTCAAAATGCGGTCTAAATGGCGGGAATGACCGTTCCTAGCTAGAGGTTGAATCTTGGAATTTTTTTGGTGTTTCTCTGATTAAATAGATACTTATGTACCTAGAAATGATTTTTGGAAAAAATAAAGAGCAAACTATGAGGCAGCTGCAGTTCAAATTTGACCCGCTTCCATCTGAATCAGCGGGAATTTGTCTTTTTAACGAGAGGTGGATCAAAGCTTCTGACACTCAACCATTTGGTCAATTGTGCATTAAATATGTCCTAGTATTTTAGAAAAATAATTCGGTCTGCTTTTCCAACAAATATATGGTAGGTCCTTCACAAAAAAAACTCATTTTGTGCACTCAAAAAATGGAAAATGAATTTTTCATCCAAAAAAATGTATTTTTTAGGCAACATTGTTTACCATTCCAAGATGCACCTTTGTGCAACGTATGATATAATTTGAATAAATTATGCCATTCCAAAATGCACCCTTGTGCAAAAAAATATAATAGAAACACATAGAAAAACACAATTACGTATGCTTTGTTCTCATTGGTTGAAATGTTTGTGCCATGGATTGATGACATGGCATCCATGCATCCATCCATCCACCCATCCCATTTATCTAAAGAAAAAAAGAAAGAGAAAGAAAAAGAACCCTATCCCCTCCCACCCCCGGGCAGCCCAACCACCCAAACCCTATCGGCTCCCACTCCATCGCCGCCGCCCTCTTCTCCCCAGATCCATCGCCGCCGCCCCCTTCTCCCCCCTCATCGCGCATGCTCAAGCCGCTCGCCGCCACCACGCTCCTCCACCTCCAGGCGACGCCGAGCCCGTGTTCTCCCTTCCCAAGATCGCGCCGGAGCCCGCGGTCCTCTTGCACCTACAGCTCGGCTCTCCTCCTCCCCTTCCAGATCGCGCCGCCACCATCACCTCGTGTGACACCCCAATTTTTTTGGCCTTGTTTTATTAAATTAAAATCTTTGCCAGGAATTAAAACTTTGATTTTTTTGGACTCCCTTTTGATTTTTTTAAACTTTTCCTTTCTTATTATCATTGAGTTGTTTCCTAAAATGAAAACCTTTCAAATATGTTATTGGACTTGTTTAACCTCTCAAGAAAACTTTACTTTTATCAGTATAACTAATTACCTAATTAATTTGCTTGATCTTTATTTTCTTGAAAAATGGTTTTCCAAGGTTATATGGCCATAATTGAACTACAACCATTTGATAAATTCACCTAAAATTCCAACCAAAATTTGGAGATGTCATGTGATGTTTTTGAATCACTTTTATACAAAAATATCTTTTATTCATGTAATATTTAGAGCTCTGCATCAATTTTTCTTCTCTGGTCCAGAGTGCAATTTTGCACTACAACCCTTTTAAATATTTCTTTCTGGCCTCCACCAAAATTATGGGATGTTAGTAGTAGCATATGATTCAACTTTATGCAAAAACCCAGTGATGTTATTTGAAAATTATGAGTGAAACAACCTCATCTCCATTCTGGTCCAACATGATGGTTTGTACAGCAACCATATTCTTGCTTGCTCTTTAGCTCTTGATTCTTTTTCCTACTTGTAGTCCTCCCTGCAAAACCCTTAAGTCTAGGAGCATGCACCCTTTGGGTCATTTTTGGCTCATGAAATGATGCCATTCACATCCTGTCCAGATTTGAAGTTCTGCAAAACTTGCACTAACAAGTTTGTGCTTTTCGCAAACTAACCTCACCACCCTCTTATTCATCTAAAGAGACCACCATCTGGAGTTTTTGGCCACTCCAAAACCTGCCTAAGTGCCCTTAGCATTTTGTCAAACACCTTATGGGCATGATCAGTTTTGACATGGGTTTGTGTTTGCTCTATGAACTTGATCCCCTGAACAAACCAGCCTGTCCAATGGTGTTTCCCTAGCCTATAGCCCCACCCTGCTAACCCTCTTGCGGTTTGGAACCCCCATCATGCCATGGCATTTCATCGAGCACGTTTCGTGCATGCTCTGGGCGCGAGCAGAGCACGCGTTTTGCACGTGTCGTGCCGAGCTGACGCGTCGCACCCCTGGCCTTGCCCGCTCTGCAGAGCCACGCCACTCGCTCCCTTCTCGCCACAACACGCCAAGAGCCCTCGCCACGTCCCCGGCAGGCCAGGAGCTAGCCGCCACGGCCGCCCAACAGCCCCTGCTCATGTCGGCGCCGCCAAGCCTCTCCCGCTCGCCAGCTCGCCCCTGGAGCAGTGCCCGCTCGTCCGCTAGCTCCTGCCGCCATCCCTAGCCCTGCCACGTTGCCCTGCAAGCTACAGAACGTCGGTCACCGGCAGCCTTATCCACCGCCGCAGAACCGACCTCGTCGCGCTATAAAAGGAGGCCCCCGAGCTCGTCCGAGCACTCAGGCGACCTCAGGCCACCCCCATGGCACCCCCTCAGCCAGCAATCGTCGGGGAAAAGCCATCTTCCCCAACTCTGGCCGGTTCGGCCGCCGCCGCGTCCCAGCTCCATTCACCGCAACCAGAGCCCCTCCCGTCCGTCCAACGCCACCAAATGACTCCACTTCGACTTGCGGAGCCGCCCAGCTACTCAAACCCGACCGGTAGCCACCGTAGTTCAAACGCCCAAAACTCCCGAAGCCACCGGCCGCCGCGAAGCTCGCCGCCGGCGATTCCCTCCACCCCCGATGACCCTACAACCACCGGGAGGACCGCCTAGGAGTTGCGGATCCATCCCTGCATTCAGATGCCCGCGAAGAGCCGCCGTTCGCCGGCGACGATCGCCGTTGCCTCGCCTCCGTTCGGGCAGAGGAAGAGGAGGGAGGGATAGACCAGTCAAACCTGACCAGTGGGCCAGGCGGGCCCACTGTTAGTGACTCGCGCGCGGTCCACGCTGATAAGTGGAGGCGTAAAACCCGTAGATTTTTGGAGAGAGGAGAAAGCTTTCAAAAGTTTTGGAGTGCGCCCTGCCTTTCCACACCATGAAGGCAAGCATTCTGAACCCCGGAATAATATTTTTGGTGTGTTAGTTGACACGTTTATAACACCACCTTATATCGGAGAACTTGTTATTTCACGTGATATGATCATTTGCATGAAGGCATATTAGTGATTTCCTTGCTGTTGGAAATGAATATACTTGTGATGGTAATCACCCTCATGTGCCTTGCATGCATGCCGGAAAGGAATCCGGGAAAGCCTCTGCCTTGGGTAGGAGTGAGCTTGTCGCTGGTCCCCGTCGGGACGGTTATGTCCGGTATGGCATGGTAAGGTATGTTGAGTGGTGATTTTGTTTATTTGAAATATATTTGTTATACATGTCTTGCAGGGAATTTATAAACCTCCTGAGTCGACCGTAGATCGAGTCTTGTTCCAGTAACCCCCATACTTGTTTTGTACTACCACTTGTCCCTGCCGCAGGTAGGGTACGGTTCAGTAAGTCGTCAACCCCTTTCCAGCACACACCGTACAGAGAGGCCATGGTGGAAGATACCGGTTGTAGCCGGTAGGCAGGCCACCTGGTCCGGGGGCATGGGTGTTTCCGGTTGGGACCGAGAGGGGAGGCCACCCCTTAGAGCGTGCGATATAAATTTGATCCCATGCTACGCGAGGTTGTAGCCTCCCCACTTAGAGTTTTGCTTAACAAGTGTCGTGGGTGATTCCAGACACCGATGAGTTAAGCTGGTGTTGCAAGTTAGGCGTGTTTTCAACTAAAAGGCCGTAGACGGAATTAGTCCCGATGGACTAAAGGAATCCGTTACTCATGGGTAAAGAGTACACCCTCTGCAGAGATTAAACCTATTCGAATATCCGTGTCCATGGTTAAGGATTACAGTATGGGATGGGTCAAGTGTTGGTCTTAGTGTCGGTCTTCGGAGGTGAAATTGTTAAACCAAACTTGGATACCGATTGGTTACTTGTGAGGACCATGATTATTATTTTGTGATGGACTAACCCGTTGCATTATTTGTATTATCAAGTATCCCTGGGACGGTTCTACCTCCTGGATATTCATTGTGATTATTTATTTTATAAGCCCTTTTATGTGGTGTCGCTGAGACGCCCGACTGTGGCATTGCTTGTTAATTATTTATTTTATAAGCCCTTTATGTGGTGTCACTGAGACGCCCGACTGTGGCATTGCTTGTTATTTATTTATTTTATAAGCCCTTTATGTGGTGTCGCTCAGACGCCCGACTGTGGCATTTCTCTTATAAGCCCTTTATGTGGTGTCGCTCAGACGCCCGACTGTGGCATTTCTTTTGAAGCCCTTTTTGTGGTGTCGCTCAGACGCCCGACTATGGCATTTCTTTTAAAGCCCTTTATGTGGTGTCGCTCAGACGCCCGACTGCGGCATTTTATTCCCACTCCATTATTGCTTATTCATGTTGCATGAAAATAACCTGCTTGCATGCATAAAAGATGTTTTATTTATGACTGTCGATGTGATCATAGAATTTTTCAGTGCATGATTATCAATTATATTAGCCCAGTGTTCATAATGTTTTGCGAGTACATTCAAAGTACTCACTGGCTTGTCCCTGGCTATTGTCTTGGCCAGATTCCTGCATGGAGAGGAGCGTTGAGGTGACAGCCCCGGAAACTAAGCAATGGTGATAGCAGCCTCGCGAAGATAGGAGTTGACCTGGTCAGCTGTTCCTGTGGGAAATGGAGTCCCATAGACACTGATGTCTCACAAACCGCTTCCGCCATCGACCACTAGAAACCAATTGTTGTACTCATAGGCCCGAATGGTCTTGTTCCTCATGTTTTGTATTTTTGCTTGGAACTTCTGTATCAAGTTGGTGCCTCATCAGCTAACAGTAATCCTGGGGCTGGTGAGCACAACGGCCATTTTCTGGAAATTCATACCCGAAAAATCGGTCGTGACACCCCGCCTTCCACATCCGACGCCATCCCTACCCACCACCGCCACGCCACCCACCGTCGACCTCGTCTCCTCCATCCCCCTCCCCTCACCTTCCCCATATCCACTAGCCCAGGCAGGGCCATGGCATTCCCCCTCCTCCTCTCTGCTAGGGTTAGGATTTCCATTGAACCCTCCCCTGATCTGGCAGCCACCGGTGACCTCCCTGCCCGTCTCCGGTCTCCCCCACCGGTGCTGTCCCCACCCTCGATGCCCTCGCCCCGGGCGGCGCAACACCCTCTTCCCCTCCCCCACTCTCTTCCCTTGGCGCACCCCACCCCAAACCCTACCCACAACTGCCGCCGTGCTCCATCACCAGCGACCTTGCCGCCGCCGCCCCTATCCCCTCGCCCTATCTCCATGCCCGCGACGCCGAGCCGGACGGGAGGAGCCACCGCCCCGCAGCATGCTCGCGCCGGTACGTACAGGCAGTGCCCCCACCGGATCTAAACAAGAACATCGAGTGGTTCATGTACCTGGCGTTCCTAGATCCATCCGCCCCACCCTCTGCTCACCCTATCTCCCTAGGTGTTGGGGCATCCAGATCGAGCAGGTCAGGTGCCAGCGCTCCACGATCTCCATGCGATGCGCCGGCGAGGCGACGGTGATGCTTGTGGTGGACGCCTCTGTTGTCTTCCACCGACACACAGCCGCGCCCTCCGACGCTGCTCTTCCACGCGACGAGCGGCCTGGGTGCCGCTCGGCTGGGACAGAACGCCGCGCTCGACGATGCCATGGACATGGAGGTCTTCAAGGTACCCTCTTCCTCTCCTTCTCTGCCCCTCACCTCCAATACTTGCCACTAAGCTCGTGACAACACCATGTCTCCCTTGGGCCTCTGATGCTTGCTCGCTACGGTCTCTCGATGAACACAATTGCTTACTCCTAAAATCCCTAATTCCTAGGGTTTAGTCTTGCTGTTCTACATACTTTCATGTACCACTATCATACTCTAGGCTTGCTTAGAATTGCAATTCCACGCTTAGAATCATGACACCATCGAGTCACAGGGACATCTCAACTTCTGAACGAAAAAAACATTACTATTTGCTGCATTGCATATACCATTACAGTTCTTGATTGAGTTTTGGACTTGCGTAATTCCATCATCAGGGGAAGCTGATACCCACACAGCCAGCTCGTGCTCACTTTGTTTGACCGCCAGCTCATGCTCTACTGCGACGAGTACCGATGCCCACACAGGTATGACCTGCGTGCCCCCCATGACCTTGCACCAGTGCTATGTGCGTGAGCGCGTGCACTTGCTACAATGTCGGGTGCGGTGGTGTGCTGCAAACTTGCGATGGGGGTGGCCAGGTGGTGCATGGCCGTGTGTGTGGCGATATATGGAGCTCCGGAGATTCCTATTGGATTGCCGAGACTTGGTCTTGGTTCTGCCGTTGGCGTGTTGTCTTTGCTCTAATCTGGTTAAAACTGTGTGATTAGACTAGTAGCATCAGCTCTTTATCTGGAAAAATAATACTATCAAGTCCTTAGCTAGCTAGCTAACTAGTACAAGCTGCAACCCAATAGGAATAGTAGCTTTCATGCACACATCTAGCTAGCTAATTAGTAATTACACTACTAGTATTCAGAAACAACTTCACTTTGAAACTCTGAATCACTTCTCCCTGACACACACTTCACCAAAATGTATCCTGTTCCAAACTCTTATTTGTATCATTATTTACCGAATGTTATTTTATTATTTTTGTTGAACTAATCTTGTCTGAATCATCCCTCTTCTTTAGGTCTTTATGAAGCTTTGGAACTGAGGGACGGTGGATCTGACTACTTGGGAAAGGGTGTTTCCAAGGTTCCATTTGAGCAAATTTTATATTAGCATGAATAACGAATTCCTGGGCTACAGTCTTAAAGTAATTCTGTTACCTAGTTAGTGTTTGGAAGCAGCTGGAGTGAATGTGAGAAAAGTTGAACAGCTTACACATTTTCCTAAAATGTTATAGCTTAATTTGTTTTTTGGCTACTGCAACATTTCTTGAAATGATTTTTATTCTAAGCATTTTTGTCATACTCAATAAGCTAGTTCCTGAATCAAATTTGATAACGAAATGTTTCTGTAGGAAGCTATAGTTAATTAGTTGGCAAGTGTGACGTCCATTCACGCCTCCTCTGTTTTTTGCAGGTCTGGCAGCACCGCCGTGTCGACGACGAAGGTGGTGACCGTGGCAGCGAGCGGCGCGAGTTGGTGGCATTACTTTGAGTTCATATATGTGCTTGTCACTCCATTGGTTATAGTGATTCCCTCTGTTTCCTTATATGTTCTTGTAGTTTGGTTGCTTTCCTGTTCATGCATGTTTGTACCGCTATATATAGTTATGCTGTGAATCTGTCATGCATGTATTGAAATGCAGGAAATGTTTAATACATGTTCACTCTCAGTTGGGATATTGAATTGTACATAGTTATGTGATTCATGTCTGCTTCTTATCTTATTAAGTGATTATCTTTATGTCCTTGCTACCAGTAGGATGGTTAATAGCTTGTTTTGTAGTTATCTACTTTATGCAAATAGCTTCTTATAAGGCAATATAATTGGTTGTTTTGTGCTGCTGGCCTAATTAAACATGATCAGTATGTATACTTGTTTGAGATAGACATTTCATGCATGTTTATGAGGTACGAATTCTACAGATGTCACAAAATATTGGTGGCAAAGTGTCTTCTTATCTTTATATTTACTTAGCTAAAATCTTAGAGTAACAATAACTGTACTTGACAAGTAAACATTAGCATCTTAAATGATTAGCTAAAATGATGTAGGAGTAGTTGAAACTTCATGGTTGATCCTGATTGCTGAACATGGGAGATGCATCTTCTTTTGCATATCAATTACATAGTAGTACTATATAATGCTTGCCGATGTGGTACATTCAATACTGGCAGCACTGGCCATTAATTACACTGGCCATTTTACGCCAGGCTTTAGATTCTCCCGAGCCAGATCCGTTAACCCGCGGTTTGATTTGTTGCGTGCGAGATTTGTTCCTGGGCTGACGTGGTGTGTTTGCCGGTGTGATTTTCGCAGGCCTTGGACAAGATCAGTACGGTGCCGATGGAGGCCCTCGCCGCCGGCGCCGATGTGTCCATGATTGGGCAGTTTGGTGTTGGCTTCTACTCCGCCTACCTTGTTACCGAGAGGGTCGTCGTCACCATGAAGCACAACAACGACGGGCAGTACGTGTGGAAGTCCCAGGCCGGTAGCTCCTTCACCGTCACTCGTGATACGTTTGGGGAGCAGCTCGGCAGGGGTACCAAGATGGTCCTCTACCTCAAGGACGACTAGGTATGCAGTCCAATCCTCCTATACTGTGATGGCTTACTCCTCATGTCTTGATGTGGTTCTCTGCTTAGTGTAGATGTATTAGACTCACTATGAGATGTCCACTCTTGTTTTGTTAAAAAACATGAACTATTAAGTCATCTATTCATGGCCGTTGCTTTTGTTCAGTATATATGTGTGCTTTCTGATTTGTATGCGTAGGTGGTTATAGGTTGTTATGATGAATATAAATATTAACAAGTGCTCATGCATGCCGGTATACTAGAGCTAGTTGTATGTGCTCATTACCTTCCTGTTGTCACTTTGTCAGCATCAATCCAATCCAACCCAGCCCAATGAATCTAACCTACTCGTTTAGTTCTCGCCATCGATGGTAGCCAACAACTAACCGATCTTAGCTGCTGCCGGCTGTTTGGCATCCTATGTATTTTTTGCTTCTAGTCTCAGAAATAATGCATAAATGGCATCAAAACTGCTTCATGCTATCTCTCGGGCAAAGTAGATGCTAGTTTGGTTACTATCTGTACATCATCAGGTCTACTTGATGCAAGTCTCTATTTTTTGTTTGTTCTATTTTTTGTTTGTCTCTCTTTGACATATTGCTTTTTCTTTTTGAATGTGCAGGTTATTTGCATCTTGATTAGGAGATGATGGTGACCATATTTTGTTGCGGGGAACCTGTTAGATAAAGTTTATGTGATTTGAACCTGCAAGATACAGTTCTGTATAATGTTGTGTGAGATAAAAGTTATGTACTTGTGAACATAGGAGATAAGTTATTGATATGTGTTCGTCTGTCTAATGTTATGCAAGATAAAGTTGTGTGAGAAAGTTTTCTATACTTGTGTTATTACTGTGGGAAAGAAGTACTGTTACTATACTGATTTGAGAATATTGGCTGTAAATAAAAGAGGGCTTGGCCCACTATTGGATTGTAAAAAGGCCCTGTCCAGAATTTATATTGCACTCAATACTTGGGCTCTAAAAAGGCCATGGCCCAAACTATGTTGGACTTGTTTCTAAAAAGAGCAATATAAATTTCAGATTCTAAAAGGGTTGAGGCCCCCAAAAATGGATTGTAAAAGACTGCATCTCAAAAAAAAGTCCTAATTGTTGGGCTAGGCCTATTTAGCTAATCAAAGCACAGGGAAAAAATAAATTAAATGGGCTGAATTAATGGGCTCGGCCCATGTAAAACGCCAAATTGGACCGGGCTGAATCTTGTTCCACATCAGCTTGCCACGCTGGATGCCTACGCGGCCTGGGGAGGTTGCTAGTGACCAAAACGCCACAGTAGACGTATTTTGGTCATAAACGTCTTCGACCATTACAGAAGAAAGGTCGCTATAGTCAGTTTATGACGGCCAGCTTTTGACCTTATGTTTTTGGTCACAAAAAGGTCACAAATGGAAATTTGTGACCATTCAGTGACCAATAGTGGTGGTCACAAGTTGACATATTTCTTGTAGTGACTACCCATATCATCAATATTAATCAAGCAGGACGTAGGGTTTTACCTCCATCGAGAGGGCCCGAACCTGGGTAAAACTTCGTGTCCCTTGCCTCCTATTACCATCCGGCCTAGACGCACAGTTCAGGACCCCCTACCCGAGATCCTCTAGTTTTGACACCGACACCAGGCCTCAACTTGGCAAACCAAGTGCGCCGCTGGAGAGATGAGTTGATTTCGATTGAAATCGATATAAAGATCACCAGAATCGGATGCACGGTTTGCAAATGGCAAGCAAAACAATAATGGCATAATTCTGCGATTAACAACACGATACCGTCTAGAATGCAACAAGAAACTAAGCTATTGCACTCCAACATAACAACAAAGAACATGGCAGTGATCTACTCAAGATGCTTGGCAAAAGATGAACACTGAGCTACAGCTAAATCAGAAAAGAGCAGGTCAAACAAGCATGGCAAAAGTACAAAAGATATCGGCTTCACAGACTTAGTGAAAATACTAACATGCCAGGAATTTACATCAGGGAGCAATGTTTAGAGCAAGCCAATAACATGCTACAGGAACAGATCATAGCAAACAAAGGCATGGCATGAATCTAATAAATGCATAGAACAAAAGATATGATGGCACCCATGTAAACATAGAAAGTTTCGTTAACAGATTCAGACTTAGCAGAAAACTGGGCATGGCATAAACAGAATTATGAAGGCATCTTTGCGAGCTTGATTCACTCAACACAAGGCATTGCATGGCAAGATAAGCATAGGATCAGCAAGATGACATGTTCAAGAAGCCAACCAAGGGAAGTACAAGTTTGTAGCATGCTCGGATCAACTACAACAACCATGGCAAAATTGATTAACATGTAAACAATCTGCCAGGAACATTTTATAGCAAAACTAGAGCAAGATTAAGTCGTGCTAGGCACTCCATAATTGCAAACAGGGGCACGGATGGATAGAACATAACCTTATGTCAAAATCATCCTTACTGAAGAAACTCAAAACAAGCATGGATCACTCTGTAGCATCATGAATACATGGCATAAAAATAACAGCAGGGAAATGACTTAGTGAAATTCTAAGTCCCTGAAATCAGCAATATCATGAGAGCTACTTTGCATGCTTGTGCTAGTCACCACATTGATCACAAAAAAACATGGCATACACCCCTGTAAAGATATCATGGCATAGCCCAAAACACATGTAGAGCTCATGCCCATATGCAACACACAACAAATGTAGAAAAAAAATGAAAAATGCACATACTCTGCTAAGAATCAACACCTAACATTTTATAGCACTCTTGCATCAAAGATTTGGGCATCAAGATGGACTCAAACGAGCATGTCACAATGGAACAAAATGAAGAGCACATCATGATGAACATTTTGATATATTGCACGCACAAAACGGAGCTACAATCACGGAGTTATGATGCAATGAACAGAGGCATGAAAAATTATAGGGAAAAGACTTGGAGGAAATCTGGACCTCCAGATCTAGGGTTTCTGGGCACGGAAGTTGTCGTAGAATTTTCACGGCAGATGTCCTAGCGAAAGGACTTAGTCGTAGGGCCATCGCAACTAGGAAGCTTAAAGGGGTTAATCGGGACAAAGGACACGAGAGATTTTATACTAGTTTGGCCCCTTACGATGAAGGTAAAAGCCTACGTCTAGTTGTGTTGGTATTGTTGGGGTTTCGATCATCAAGAGGCTTAACTCGCCGGCTTGGTTATCGATCTCTTGTTTCTTGCCCTAAGCCGCCACCGGGTCATCCCCTTATATACACGGGTTGACACCTGGTGGCCTACAGAGTCCCGGCCAGCTCATAATCGTGTCCGGCTCGGTGACTTCCTACATGCCTTTCTTTACAAGTCTTTCCTTACATACGGCGGTTTGCAATATTGGGCCTTAAGCCGCCTCTAGGCTTTTGGGCCTTCTACAATATTTGATAAACTATCATATTAATGTTTACTGGGCTTGTTGTGTAACCCACCATTGGGGCTGACCCGGCCCCTCTTGGGCGGGTCATAACTGATAGCTACATCCCCAACATTAGGCCCCAGGTTGGAAAAGAGGGGGGGCGAATCCTACTAGGACTAGGAGTCCTAGTAGGACTCCCACCTTGGCGCGCCCCCTCCTGGACGGCCGCCTCCTCCTCCCCTCCTTTATATACGGGGGCGGGGCGCACCCCAAAGGCACATCAATTGTTCTCTTAGCCGTGTGCGGTGCCCCCCTCCATAGTTTACTCCTCCGGTCATAGTGCCGTAGTGCTTAGGCGAAGCCCTGCGCGGATCACATCACCATCACCGTCACTGCGCCGATGATGGAACTCTCCCTCGACCCCCTACTAGATCAAGAGTTCGAGGGACGTCATCGAGCTGAACGTGTGCTGAACTCGGAGGTACCGTATGTTCGGTACTAAGATCGGTTGGATCGTGAAGACGTTCGACTACATCAACCGCGTTAAACTAACGCTTCCGCTTTCGGTCTACGAGGGTACGTGGACACACTCTCCCCCTCTCGTTGCTTTGCATATGCTAGATAGATCTTGCATGAGCGTAGGAAATTGTTTTAAATTGCATGCTACGTTCCCAACAATGGCATCCGTGCCAGGTCTATGCGTAGATGATATGCACGAGTAGAACACATAGAGTTGTGGGCGATGATAGTCATACTGCTTACCACCAACGTCTCATTTTGATTCAGTGGTTGAGGGAGTCCTGGATTAGGGGGTCTCCGGACAGCCGGACTATATCCTTTGGCCGGACAGTTGGACTATGAAAATACAAAATTGAAGACTTCGTCTCGTGTCCGGATGGGACTCTACTTGGCGTGGAAGGCAAGCTAGGCAGTACGGATATGGATATCTCCTCCTTTGTAACCGACCTTGTGTAACCCTAACCCTCTCCAGTGTCTATATAAACCGGAGGGTTTTAGTCCGTAGGACAACAACAATCATACCATAGGCTAGCTTCTAGGGTTTAGCCTCTCCTATCTCGTGGTAGATCAACTCTTTTAATACTCATATCATCAAGAATAAATCAAGCAGGACGTACGGTTTTACCTCCATCAAGAGGGCCCGAACCTGGGTAAAACATCGTGTCCCCTGCCTCCTGTTACCATCCGCCTTAGACGCACAGTTCGGGACCCCCTACCCGAGATCCGCCGGTTTTGACACCGAGATTGGTGCTTTCATTGAGAGTTCCTCTGTGTCGTCGTCGTTAGGCTTGATGGCTCCTTCTATCATCGATAGCGATGCAGTCCAAGGTGAGACTTTTCTCCCCGGACAAATCTTTGTGTTTGGCGGCTTCGCACTATGGGCCAACTTGCTTGGCCATCTGGAGCAGATCGAAAGCTACGCCCCTGGCCATCAGGTCAGGTTTGGAAGCTTAAATTACACGGCCGATATCTGCGGAGACTTGATCTTCGATGGATTCGAGCCCCTGCCTTGTGCGCCACGCAGTCACGATGAGTACGATTTAGCTCTACCATCGGACCGTATTCAGGAGATCGCACCGGAAGCCGCTCCAAGCCTCAATTCGGAGCCAGTCGCGCCATCCATGGACGGTTGGATAGACCCCATCACGGAGGCCGTATCCTCAGTGGCGATCGAGTCGAATATCGACCTTACCCTTCATGAGAGCCGTGTTGCCAAACTGTTGGATCCTTCCCCGGTCACGGACTCCGAACCGCCTGCGCCCGTGCCTATCAAATCCGACTGGGCGCCAATCATGGAGTTCACCTCCACGGATATATTTCAGCACTCGCCCTTCGGCGACATACTGAATTCATTAAAGTCTCTCTCCTTGTCAGGAGAGTCCTGGCTGAACTATGTCCGGCAGGATTGGGATGCGGATGACGAAGTAATGCGCCGCCCACCCACCACCCACTTAGTAGCCACTTTCGATGACTTAACCGACATGCTCGACTTCGACTTTGAAGACATCGACGGTATGGACGACGATGCAGGAGACGAATAGGAACTACTGCCCATAGGGACTGGACACCCACTTCATCACATGACGTATACATGGTGGACACACCAAAAGAAAACGACGACGAGGAACAGAAGGACGCAATGAAGGGTTGTCCCCTCGAGAAGCAGTCAAAGCGGCGGCGTAAGCGCCGCTCCAAATCCTACCTCGGCAGAAGCAACGATCATATAGACCCAGCGTTAGAGCAGGGTGAACCATCGCAGGACCACGGCAACATGGAGAATCAAACCGAACAACCCGACTCTGTCAAAGATAATAGTCCGGATGATGTCACACTGGACAGACACCCGGAGCAGCAGAATGCCCGTCAAAAGCTTGTTGCCACTGTGAGGAGTCTAAAAAAGCAGAAGCAAAGGCTCAAGGCTGCGCAAGACACACTCAGAATCAGATGGAGTAAAGTACTCAACACAACAGTGAAGTACGGCGGTAATTGCCCCACCAAGAGCTACCCAAAGCGGAAGTTGCTACCTGAATTCGATGAGGAGGCCTTAGATCCCCCGCAACCAAAAATTAAAATGGCCATCTGGCCGGATAGACGACCTCATGGCTAACATAGAGCGGCAAACAATGCCGCACATAAGCCAATATGCGATCCACGCGAGGGCTCGCATCAAAATGACGACGCAACCAAATCCATCTATGGCCACGCAAGCGCGCTCCAGCGTATGATGCAACACAACAAACATCCGAACAACGCGGTACACCCAGATATTGGGGTGCCGTACACCCCCTATGTTTCACTGACGAGGTGCTGGACCATGAATTTCCAAAGGGATTCAAACCCGTATACATAGAGGCATACGACGGAACAACAGACACTGGGGTCTGGATTGAGGACTATATCCTCCATATCCATATGGCTCGGGGAGATGATCTCCACGCCATTAAGTATTTACCCCTCAAACTCAAAGGGGCAGCTCGGCACTGGCTTAAAAGCCTCCCCGAAAGCTCCATTGGAAGCTGGGAAGAGCTCGACGACGCTTTTCGGACAAATTTTCAAGGGACTTATGTCCGACCTCCGGATGCGGACAATTTAAGTCATATAACTCAACTGCCCGGAGAGGCAGCCCGAAAGTGTGACACTCCAAAAATTTTAATTGGTTTTCATCAAAAACTTTGTTGGATTTCTTTTTAAAGAGAGGGCATTTAAAATTTCTTTTCCAGAAATCCTTCCTCTTAAAAACTTCCTTTTCTTTGGCAAGGATTTTATTTTTCTTCAAACTATGGTATTTGATCTTTTGAAACTTCTTCTCTGTTGGTTCCCTCTCAAAATTATTTTGGGAGTTTAATCTTTTTCTTTTAAAAAGAAACTCTATGAAAATTTGGGATTTTCATATCTTGGAAACCACCCATGACCTTGTATTTTGCCCATGTGATAAAACCCCTCCAAAACCTCCCCTCCTCCTTGTAATCAACCTAAGTTCTCTGTCCCAACTAATCCAAACAAGTTTTGGATTTTATTCTAATTATTTTTCCCCTCAAATCAATTCTGCAAATTATTTGGAGCCTGAGAGATTTTCAAAGCAAGTACCCTTTTTCATTTGAGTTTTGACCACAAACCAACTCTCCTGGATAGTCCTTTGTACCCACAACCCAGAACCATCTTGATCCACTCCTCCTCTTTTCAAATTTTTCAAAATTCAGTCTCTGCAAGTTTGGACCAGATTTGCCAAATTTGGTGAAATTCATATCTGCACTTCTCCAAAAAATCCACCAAAATTCATGCAGCCTACTGGAGCAATGAGTAGCCACTCCACCAAAAATCAGCTCCAGGAAAAATCCCCAGAGGCCAAATTCATTCTGTCAAACACTTGGCGTGCACTGTTGCTGTTCATTTTCAGCAAATTCAGAGTTCAGTGTCGTTTTTCGTTCGTCAGTTCCAATAATGCGTGGACAGTGCCCTTGGCACGTTCCTCGCCGCCTCTTCCTCCTGTCTGGAGCACCACACGTGCGCTTGGCGCCTTCCCGGCGTCGGCGGCGCCCTGGCCCGCCTGCGCCGGCGTGTCTTGCGGCGGCCGAAACACCATAGCGGCCGACAGGGAACAGAACGGCGGTTCAACGCCGTTCGGCGCCGCCCAACGCTCCTCTGCTCTCCGCGTGGCTCATGCATGCCAGCGCACGCCCGTGGCACCGTCGCCGTGGCCCGGCAAGCACGGAACGTGCTCCCTGCCGCCGACGGGCCCGCGCCGCCCCGTTCTGTCGAGCTCGCCCTAAGCACCAAATCCAAGCCTGGTTAGCACCTCAATGGAGCCGGTGGACCTCCACGATGACGCCCAACTCCCTAATCTCCCCCGACCAAGCGCTGCGCCGCCGTAACCTTCACCGGAGATCCCCGTTCACGGCCACCGCCTCGGATCGCCTATAAAAAGGACCCCGAGCTCGCTCACGACCCCCACACCCTCACTGCACCTCTCCAAGACCCTGCCAAGCCTCGAGGAGGACCTCGAGGAGGTCTCCTCCCCCGACTCCGGCCGCCCCGATCCGCCTCGGCCACCAGCTCGATTCGCTCCGGTGAGGCCGTCTCCGGCGCCCAAACCCCGTCAGTAGCCCCTTCTAGCATCCAGTAAGCTAACCCCCTCCTCAATTTGGCCTTCGCAGCTCCCTCCGGCGAGTCCCACGACCACCCGAACCGCCGTCCGCCGGAGCAAAGCTCGCCGTCGACGTGGTACCCGCCGGCGACCACCACCACCACCAACCGATGCGGAAGGGCGCCCTAAACACGGAGGTACCCTCCGATCCCCCTGCCTCGCCGTGGATCGCCGCCGGCGACCACCGCGGCTCTCGGGCACCGGCAAACTCTGCCGCCCCGTTTGAACATTCAAAGCTGACGGGCGGGACCCGCCTATCAGCCTCTCTATCCTGTCTGAGCGAAGCGTTTTCTGAAAACGTCTTCTGCCGAATGCGCTTTCCCTCTGGGCTGGCGTAGTCGCTACCGAAGCGCTTTCTGTTTTTATGAGCTAGCCCCTGGGAACTTTCTGTTTCATTACAGATGGGTCCTTGGGTTAAAACCCTTATAACTTTTTACCAGAAAAGTATTTTTGATTGATTCTTTTTCTGTCCTCTTTAAAATTTTGTCTAGTTTATTATCAGATTTATTTGAAAAATATTTGGAATACTTTTTGTGCACCTCTTGATATTTACGATAGCACATATATTTTCTTTATACCGTAGATACCGAAGGAGGTGACGGAACTGCAAACTTCCCCGAGCTAGGCTCCGACTACTCCGAACCAGGAAAGCATGTTTGAACTTTTGATATGATGAGTGTCTTGGCATGTTTGCATTTAGATAGTCTCATGGCATGTTGTTGAGCATACCGATGAACGTTATTTCCATGCATTGTGGAGGTAAGTAAGTTTGATGATAGTGGATAGATGTGAGTATGCATTGCCATGTGTTGGCATGAGGATGGGTAAAATGGCAGTGTTGTAGCATGCCAGGCTTATGCCAGACTATGTGACTTCAATGTCAACTCGTATCATTCCAGTTCCTTCCATTCTTCCTTCCCTGTACTACCACATGTTTTCCGCAAGGAATATGGCATAGTAAGTTGTAAACCGCTCACCTGGTACACACCAAAAAGGAGAGGCCGTGATGATGGTTCCATGGCCCTGGATTAAAGCCAGTCATCCGGTCAGGGGGCATGGGTGTTTCCGGTTGGGACCGAGAGGGGGGCACCCCTTAGAGCGCGCGTATATAAATTTGATCCCATGCTAATCGAGATTGTGATCTCCCCGTCTCAAAAGTTTTTCTTGGACGATGTCTAGGGTGATTCCTAGCATCGAGAGGTAGGATGGGTGTGTACTGGTTAGCTGTGTTTTCTTCCGAAAAACCGAAAACGGAACTAGTCCTTCAAGACTACGGAAATCCGTTGGCTGTGGAAATTTTTTGTACAAACTCTGCAGAGTCATATATTCCTTGAATCATCTATTCCATGTCCAAGTTCAGTATTATCCTATCCTGACAAGTGCCAGTTTTGATGACAGAGACTCCGGTGAATCACATGAGTGCTAAGTCCGGTTAAATGATTTTTATTCTGTGGATGGACTAACCCGTTTATTTTCATGGATTGAATATTTATTATGAGCATTATTTCCTTGTGAATAAAAGCCCTTTCTGTGATGTCGCTCAGACGTCCGACTGTGGCATTGTTATTACTTACTTTCAATAAAAGCCCTTTCTGTGATGTCGCCCCGACGTCCGACTGTGGCATTTCTTTTAAAGCCCTTTCTGTGATGTCGCTCCGACGTCCGACTGTGGCATTTCTTTTAAAGCCCTTTATGTGGTGTCGCTAAGACGCCCGACTGTGGTATTTCTTTTAAGGCCCTTTCTGTGATGTCGCCCCGACGTCCGACTATGGCATTTCTTTTAAAGCCCTTTATGTGGTGTCGCTAAGAAGCCCGACTGTGGCATCATTTCCTTATATTTATTTGTTCACCTTTCGAGGCGTCGCTTCAGACACCCGATCGGTTTTCATTTATGTTTTGTTGGGATTTCAGGCGGACTACCGCCGTTTCCCTTTTACTTACTTCGTTATGCTAATTTTTGAATGGACATTGGTGAATTAATCGTGACGCATTCATGCATGCATTTGCTATATCTTATGTCCGAACTGTCTTGCGAGTACTTTCAAAGTACTCACTGGCTTGTTGATTTGGCAAGATGCTGACGAAGGCAATCTCATGGATGAAGAGTTCGATAGCGAGTCCGACGCCTAGCGGAATCCCAGTCAGTCTCGTGCGACCCTGGATTTGGTCACTGTATTATATCCGCTTCCGCTACCAAATAAATTCATCGAGCCTCACCTCGACGCTCGATGAGATGCCAGTTTTAGAGTCTTGTATCTCACTCCCCACTGTGTTTTTCCACCACCGCCCTATCCTCGAGTCAGTAGTATGCCTCCACACCACTGTGTCATGTCCGCCATTATGTATAATTATTGGCGTGCTTGTAATAATTTGGTTGAGCTACTGTAGCTCGACCCTGTAATATATTTTATGCTACTGGCTTATTGTATCAAGAATTTGTCTACCGGTAAGGAGGATTTTCCTCATACTGGACCCAAAAGATTGGTTTCTCAATAAACATTTTTATTGAAAAACCGGTCGTGACAGAAAGCCTTGGAACATGTTTCTTACTAAAAAGAACCAAATAGTCGACTGTCCGGACACCCAAGCCTTGGCAGCTTTTAAACACAATGTCCGAGACGAATGGCTTGCCAGACACCTCGGCCAAGAAAAGCCGAGAACAATGGCAGCATTAACAAGCCTCATGACCCGCTTTTGCGCGGGCGAGGACAGCTGGCTAGCCCGATGCAGCACCAGCTACCCATGTACATCCGAAGTTAGAGATGGAAACAGGAAATCACGACGCAGCAAGAATAATAAGTGCCGGAATAAAGAAGACAGCCCGAAGAGCACGGCGGTAAACGCCGGATTCAGAAGCTCTCGGCTAGGTCAGCAAAAACCGCCCTCTAAAGGCGCCAGAGATGAACTGTCCAGCCTAAAAAAAATTTTGGACCAAATATGTCAGATCCATAGCACCCCCGATAAACCTGTAAATCATACCCACAGAGAATGTTGGGTCTTCAAGCAGTCCGGCAAGCTCAACGCCGAACATAAGGGGCAGACGAGGATGAGCCTCGCAAGCAAAGCACTGGGGAATAGAAGAAATTTCCACCAGAAGTCAAAACAGTAAACGTGTTACACGTGATAAAGGGGAGAAACAAAGCCACACTCCCAGATAAATATGCCCAAGGGCTTATCACCGCGGAGTTCTGCCACTGGCCGTCTGAACAGATCACCTTCGACCATCAGAATTACTCGGCAAGTATCCGGCGCACAGGATGGGCTGCCTTGGTATTAGATCCAATAATTGACGGATACCACTTCACACGAGTCCTGATGGATGGTGGCAGCAGTCTAAACCTGATATATCAGGACACAATCCGCAAAATGGGGATAGACCCAATGAAAATTTGCCACAGCAATACTACCTTTAAAGGAGTAACGCCAGGCCCAGGGGCTCATTGCACGGGCTCCCTACTACTAGAGGTTATATTCGGCTTCCCCGATAACTTCCGTAGCGAAAATTTAACCTTCCACATTGCTCCGTTCCAAAGTGGCTATCAAGCACTACTTGGACGCGAAGCTTTCGCTCACTTTAATGCAATACCGCATTACTCTTCCCTCACACTTAAGATGCCCGGTCCATGTGGCATCATTACAGTAAATGGAAATATTGAGCGATCCCTGCGCGCCGAAGAGAGCGCGGCTGCCTTGGCAGCCGCACACTTAAACGGCCTCACCAACTAAAGCATTCGATAGGTCGTCAAGACTACGGACACGGTTAGACGAGTCTAACGCAGCTATATGTAATTCATACAGGTTTGATGGCCACACCCCTATTACAAATACAAGGGGCCCAACGCGCGTAGACAAGTGGCAATTTTTACTTGTCTTGATCTATACATGGTTTCTTTAAAACCTATCTTTTTGCACGACAACTTTTCACCTAAGTTCCTATCTTTTATAGATGACCATCATGCTACACCCGTCCAGGATACGGCACAACGGAGACACAGGCGCAGACGTGCAGCAGGGACCCGTTCAAAGGATTCTTATTAGATTAAGACCCTGCGTCAACCTTTTTTACTGTCTCTTGTTGATACACATCCCTCGGATTCTCAGTACCATTGAGAAGGATGCTGACATCTTGGCATGTGGCCACGTCAGAACAATGCACGTACCTGGACACCAGGGGATTCTTACAAAGGGCATTGTTTAGGCCCGGCTTACACCATAAAGACCGAATACCTTAGGGAGTGTTCGGCGTCGCGAGTTTGGCCTTATATGCATCAGCTCTGAATCATGTCTTTGGTCAAATGTTGGGTTTGCCTGGCTCTTGTGTTTTGCTGCCTTACGTTCCGCTCTATCGGCTAAAGGCGGCACCAGGAGAACTACTTGCGATTGTGCCCTGGTTCATCCGGACGATCACCTCAGTCGAGAAAGCCGAAAACTGACTGTCATGATATAGAGCGAGACTTGTCAACCACTCGATGACCGATCGGACATAGAATTCCTTCGCCTTAACGAAGGGCCGTTTCCCGGCCGGGCAAGTACGCACCCCGAATTCGGATGAGGGCGGAGCCACCAGGGGCTATATAGTAGCCCCACTGTCAAACTCCTATGGCTAAGTGAAAGTGTTAAAGCATTATAGTCCGGTTGCCTAGTTCGCTGCGCTATCACCTCCTTATTAGGACCAAGACGTTGGATTAAGCGTGAACACGCGTCTTCTGCGAACACCCCCGCATTATATGCGTGGGGGCTGAAGCCGATGACTGCAATCTTTCAGGTTATACACATGTATACATAAACGGCCGCACATGAGGCATCACAATACTTTCAGGCAAAAGTATAAATACAGCCTTGATAAATTTACTAAAACATTGTTTTTACAATGGGAATACATGTCACTCAAACATAATATTCTTCGAGCACTGGGCCTCTATCAAACGAGCACCCTCAAGAACTTCTTCAAAATAGTGATCGGCAGCCACTCGACCTATGGCCGAACCCTGCGCCGCAACAGTGGTAGCATCCATCTCCGCCCAATATGCTTTGACACGGGCAAGGGCCATCCGCGAGCCTTCTATGCACGCCGACCTCTTCATCGCATTGATGCATGGCACCGCACCAAGGAACTACTACACCAGGCTAAAATAGTTGTTCGGCTTTGGCCTTTCCGGCCACAGCTGATCCACGACAGACCTCATGGCGAGTCCGGACAACCTATTGAGTTCGGCCCATTCGGCTAGCTGATCAGTCAATGGAAGCGGACGCTCTGGAACATTAAAATGCGACCAGAATAGCTTGTCCACTCCACTATCTGTTTGATCTCGGAAGTATTCAGCCGCATCGACCGTGCTCGCCGCCAAGTCCAGATATACGTCTGCCGAACTCCACAGCCGATCCAGAGGGGCATACCGCGGATCTCTGAACTTCCTCCGCAGCATAAAGGGATTCCCAGCCACAATATCCCCGGCTTCACACAGCTCCTCCTTCTTCGCTCTCATAGCAGAGAGGGTGTCTTTGGTCGCCATCGTGGCCTTTTCAAGGCCCGTCACGTTCACTCGGTTTTCTTGTTCAAGGAACTGGCAATGGTCGGCAGTGTCTTTTAACTTTACAACCATCTTGGCCATTTTCTCTTTGCTCTCGCAATGCACGGCCTTCTCGGCTCTCAACTCTTCAGCCACCTTCAAAGCAGCCGCATTACTACTCCTTGCTTGTTCTTTGGCTCGGGCAAGTTCCGCCCAAAGGGTCTCCACGGCGGCAGCTCCATCTGCATTCACAACATATTAAAGATACTGGCATCACGCTGCTCTTCCTGTGTGAGATTCACCAGAAAACATCACTTACCCTGTGCCTCGTCAAGCCGCTTGTTAACAAGCTCGATGTCGGCATCTGCCACATCTAGTTGCCGCTTTAGTTCGGCAAGCTCATTAGTCCGGCTAGCCACCGGAGCTTCCACCACCTACACATAAAAGCGGTATGGTTATTACCTGGGACTACGATCCTCTTTTTGCCGCCGTTCTCGGCGACAACCAGAGTCTCAGGGGCTACTATCTACACAGGGCACACCTAAAAATGTGCGGTACTATCACAAATGTATATCATTTTACGTACCTCAAAGCCCACTAGTAGACTCATAAAGGCGTCATGCAACCCGCTTTCGGCTGACAAAATCCTTTCCATCACCGTGCCCATCACACTACGGGAAACAGCTAATTTGCCGTTAGTAGGCAGCTTTGTCGTCAGCTTTTCGTCGGGCAAGATGGCAAAGAAAGGGTTTGCCGTCATCAATAGACGGCAAAGAAAAACTGACGGTAAAATATACTTTGCCGTCTGTGGAAAAAAACACAGACGATGAAGAGCTCACTTTGCCATCTGCAATAAAAAACACAGACAGCAAACATCTTTGCCGTCTACATTTTTTATTACAGAGGGCAAAATATACACTTCGCCGTCTGTAATAAGAAATTACACACGGCAAAGATCTTTGCTGTCTGTGTTTTTTATTGCAGACGACAAAGTATGCTCTTTGCCGTCTGTAATAAAAATCATAGACGGCAAAGAAGAAGCACATCACGCGGATCGATCCGACGGATCGATGACGTGTCAGACCATCAAAAACCCACCAGCCCCACCTACCCATCCTGACACACGCACTACCTAGCCAGGCCCACCCCCCCCCCAACCCCCACCCCCCCCCCCCCCCCCCCCCCCCCCCCCCACCACACAACACATCTAGCACACATCCATGGCCGGCGCAGGCGAGCAGGGAGCCAGCTGCCCCGCCTTTACTCGCCATCGGCGTGGCCGGCTCCGCCTCCAGTCGCTTCCGGTCCAGCCGGCCCCTCCATCGCCTGTCGGCTCCGCTGTGTCGGCCTGGTGCCCGTCCAGCGCGGTCGGCCCCGCCTCCAGTCGCCTCCGACGCGCCGACCTGTCGCCCATCGCCTCCACTGTGCCGGCCGGGTGCCCCGTCGCCCAGGGGCAGTCAGCGCGTCTCCCCTTGCCTCCGCCGCGCCGGCCTCCCTTCGCCACCTCCACCAGAAGCGTCCGTCCGCGTCCGCCGCCCGTCGACCACGGACTCTCACCGGCCGGCCACCATACACCGCGGCCCGAGCTCTTCTCCCTTTCCTCATTTATTCCCCTCTCACACGAAGTTCGCTCTTCCGCAGGAGCTCGCCATGGAGGTCTTTCACGCTGCCGCCACCCGAGCTCCTAACGTCGCGCACGACCCTGCAGATCCGGTCGAGGTCGAGTAGCCATCGCCGGATCTGATGCCCATGACCCCGCCGGACCTTCCTGCCTCGCCATGTCAGCACCGCCACACCCAGCCACACCGCCGGCCCTGCCTTGCCCAGGAGAAGACGAAGACTCGATTGCTTTTTTACAATTTTTTGTATGGTTCTTCTTGCAAGAAAGAAGGACTCATTTATTGTTTTTCTATGTGGAGGTCCTTCATGTAAAGTGTAACCATCGCATATGTATAAGCACTTAAGCAGTTCCTTGTTCGTATGTTTCCTTCACCGCGTACGTTTCTTCAGTCCACATGTGCATTGTGTATGGATATTGTGTACAGATTAGATATTTTTTATTAAAAAAATCATTGCTTTGCCGTCTGGGAATATAAGGAAGACAACAAAGACATAGCGTAACTGACAGCAAAGTACTTGACGCCGTCCGTCAACGCGACCGCTCCGTCTGTTGGCATATTTTGCCGTCTAGCTAGTCTGCTCACGACAAACCATATTGACAGACGGCAAACTCTTTGCCGTCATCCCGACAAACAGTAGACGGCAAAGTATTCTTTGTCGATTTATCTTTGCCGTCTGACTTTGCCGTCTGCTTCCTGACGGCAAAGTCTTTGCCATCTGGAATTAGGTCTTTGCCGTCTGTGATCCACAGACGGCGAATTACCTGTTTCCTGTAGTGTCAACATATGGTGTTCTTCCGAGATGGTCGCTCGCTTCAGCAGATCCCTCAGTGCGTCCGACCGCATACCAGACGGCGCCGGACTCTTTTGTTTGCCCTCTACAAGGGCCGGATACTGGGGACTTCGGGTGACCATAGGATTATCTTCTGGCCTCACCGGACCCGGGGAGGCCCTCCGTGACGACACCTCAAGGTCGCCCGCTTCTTGAGTGGGGGAGTCCGAGGGAGGCGTTTCGCTCTCCATCATCTCCGGAAGAAGATCCCTTGAAGACGAGCTCTGTTGAGAAGGGCTAAGATCCGAACTGCAAGATAAACGCTTCGGTTATTTTCCTCGGAAGTACGGTATAATATCTTTACTATTAAGCATTTTTTATCACTTACGGATCGTTAGAGGGCTGATCCCCGCGCGGACTTTGGGCGGCAAGAGCACCCTCCGAGGCAGGACCCTCTAGTGGAGACTTCTTCTCCCGTTTGGAAGCCTTGGTTTCCGGATCTTCAGAGGCAATCCTCTTCCTTCCCCGGAGCGAGAGAATGTCAGAATCTTCCCCTTGGTTATCCTCCTTCATGGAGGCGCTTATTCCCTTGGTTGGAATTGGTAGCGGTGGGGGCCCGCTTTCGCCCTCATTATTCCCCCTTTATGTTCCTTTGAGGGCTCCAGGCAAGGTGCTAGCTCGAGCATCTTTTCCAGTACCGGATTGTCCAAACCCTTAGGAAGGGGGGCTGAACACCGAATCATCTTCGCCTTTTTTAGCCAGTCCTGGTCAAAGGACGATTTCTCAGAATGACGTCATGATAAATGAAAGACGGTGTGTTCGGCTAGAGGATTACTTACTTGGTCGGTGGTGCGGTTGCTACTCAGGCCCACGTCCTCGGTAGTATCCGGGCACTCTATTTGGGGTGCGAAGAATGATTTATACATCTCCTCGTGTGTCAGGCTGAGAAATTCTGAATAGTGCGCGGTCCTTCTGGGTTGAACTCCCACATGCGGAGGGACCGGCGTTTGCAAGGCTGGACTCGACGAACCAGCATGACTTGCACCACCGTAACCAGACTGAAATCTCCTTCGAATAGATCTTGAATGCGGCTCTGCAGTATAGGCACGTCCTTGGCAGGACCCCAGCTCAGCCCTCTGCTAATCCATGACATCAGTTGTGGTGGAGGGCCCGAGCGGAAAGCAGGGGCAGCCTCCCACTTGGCACTTCTGGGAGCTGTGATGTAAAACCACTCCCGTTGCCATAACCCGCACACCTCTGGAAAGGAACCCTTTGGCCATGGAGCTCCAGCGATCTTGCTTATTAATGCGCTGTAACATTCCAAATTTTCAATTTGGAATGTTATACACTAGATCATCATGCATAGCATATTTTCATGCATTTTGGTTGATCCTAGGAATTTCACGCAACTCAAGGACCTTCGGAGAGAGTTGGAGATTTCGCTATTTTCATATTTGAGAGTTTTCTCAAATTTTGAAAAGAGGATCATTTGATTTATTTAATTCATCTTCAATTATTTTTCCAATATCAAAAATATAAGAGAGGGAATAATATGACTTTCCCAAAATTGAGGAAAAATGAAGATTTAATAAATAGATCAAATTTTGTTTGCCGGTGTTTATTTGCATTTTATTTCGATAGGGAAAAATGCGTGTTTTCGAAAATTGCATTTTAGGCCCGGAGAAAAGTTCATTTTGTTTGACTCATTTTTAGGAGTCGGGGAAAATTTACTTTAGAATTTTTCGGAGTTTGTTTAGTTTCTTTTTCTTTTGTTTTCTACGCGCGAAAACCAGTTAAAAAAAAGGAGCCTCCCGCCAGGCCAGCCGGGCCAAAGGCCCAGCCAGCCGGCCACCGCCCAAGCCTCCCTGCGCGCGTGCGCCAGGCGCAGGCCGCCGCCTTGCCTCGCCCGAGCCGAGTCCGGTTGGACTCTAGGCTAGCCCCCTTTCCTTGTTTCGTTTTCCTTTTCCTTCTCTTTTTCTTGCCCCCTACCCCAAGTCTCCTCATCCCTCACCTATATAAATACCCAAGCACCCCCCCTCTCCTCACATCAATCCCAAGCCCCTCTCCTCCTTAGCCGCGCCCCACCCCGCGCCCCTCACCCGCCGACGCCGCCCTATAGCCGCCGCCGCCCTTAGCTGCCGCCGCCCGGAGCCCGCCTCCTGAGGTAGCCGCGCCTCTCTTTTTCTTCCCCGATCCGGTTTTTCCTAAAAGAACCATTCTGTTTTCTCTCCGTTATGTTTTCTTTCATTTTTGTTTCGGTTTTCTTCTGAAACCCAAGATCGGTTTTCCGTTTCTTTTCGGTTTCTTTTCCGAAAACCCTAGATCGGTTTTCGTTCATCTTTCGGACCGTTTGTCTCAACGAATGTGATCACCGATTCTTTCCCGATTAACGACGCCCGTTCGTTTAACCGTTCTTCGTTTTCTTTCTCGTCGGATTTATTCCGCGATCGTGATCTCAGATCCGATCTTCGTTCTAGTCTTTCTTCTCGCTCGTTTATCGGAATCAGGTGATTCAAGCGCCTGGAGTTTCGTTTCGAAACCTCCGTTCCATCTAATCAACTTGAACAAGTTTCTGCCCCGGTAAAATTTGACCTAGTTTCAACTTGCTAGAACCGAGTTGTTTTCTTCCGCCGTTTGTTTTCCGTTTCTTTGTTCGGTTCTTTCTTTCTTTGCAACCGGAGTTCTTAAATTGAACTTCCTGGTTCATTCTCTTGTTCGAGTTTTACCTGTGCATTAGATGAGTACTTATTGTGTGCTTGTTGTTTGTCTGCGATAGATCACCCGGATTGCGCCGCTTGTTACTTCGAAACCCTAGGTCTCGCGGATCATCAGCAAGGCAAGTAACACTTTGATCATACCTTTTCTACAACCCATGTTTTATTGCATTAGATCAATCCTCACACATTGCATGATTAGGATCTAATTAAATTGTGGGATGGGAAGTAGATGAGGTAGTACCTATCACCTGTATTATTATGAAACCTTTGGGAGTTACTTCTACGTTTGCTTATTATGCCATGCTATGCTAGTAGACGTGGATTGGGTGAGTGATATCCATGACAGATGTGAGTTTATTAATTTTAATGGTTTATCTAAGTTGGCAACTTAAACACACATCTGGGTGGATTGAGGCACCTGATGTCTATCAGGACTTGCCTCTTTTTTTTGGACCGCCACCCAGGCTCAAAGGGATCATAAGATCTTTCATGCTAGAAACTTTCGTGTGCAGCCACAAGCCATTATGGGCTCTGGCATAGTTGACTTAGTTGTGGGAACTCTTACGGGGTGGACTAGCAGATGTAGGGGTTGTAGGTGGTACGGTCTACACCACATGTAAGGTGCTAGCGCTTCTGAAAGACTATGTCTCGGTCATCCGTATTCTCAAACACCATGTAGTGCGAGAAACCAAACGGAGGCGATCGAGTCTTGTGGGGAAAAGTGCGCAAACCTCTGCAGAGTGTATAAACTAATCATGATTAGCCGTGTCCCCGGTTATGGACAACTTGAGTATCTAGTACTTGAATATCATGTGAATCTCAACATGTTACTCTAATTAATGTTGTTGGGTTTTAATTGTTCACTTAATTGGGATCAGAATGCTGTCAACCATTCTTGATGTTTCACAACCACCATGATAGTTAAATAAATTTATTCCTTTGCAGTAGGGAAAAACTGGCTTTACGCAAAACTGTAACCATAGAGCTTTCCACCAGCCATATATGCATATAGTATAGCTGTTTCATTTCATTACTCTCTATGTGTTACATTGCCAGCATATTCCATGTGCTGACCCGTTTTCGGGCTGCAACTTTCATGTTGCAAACTTTTCAGACGATGAGTAAGGTGCTTTTAGGTCGTGGTTCTATACTCAGTGATGCCATTGGAGTTGATGGACCCATTTATCTTCCAAGCCTTCCGCTGTTTTCGACACTAGATCGCCTTAAGCCATTTTTATTGTAATAAGTTCTCTTTGAGACAACGATGTAATAAGTGTGTGATTGCCACTCTGGTATAAATCCTTCGATGTACTGTGTAGTGTCAGCATTACTGATCCAGGGATGACACCCGAGCACAGTAGACTTGATCCATTCGGGTCGGGTCACCACAGAGATGGTATCAGAGCACACGCTGACTGTAGGACACGACCACTAAGTTAAAGCCATAGATCACCATTCTCTTCTCATTTCCTAACTCCTCATCTTTTCTACTCTTTTAGGATGACGAACGCGAAGATTAAGTACGCTCAACCAGATGAAGTCACACCTTTTGGATTTCACCTGAAGGAAGTCACCAAGTACCTGAACATTGGATTACCAAGCTTCACGGGAACCTTCAACGCCACTCTGCCTGAAGAGGAGCGCTGGAAGATTCAAGCTCACGTTCCGGGAAGGACATTCGCGCCAATCACGAAGCCTATAGATAGTGTTTTCAATGCACCAACCTGGAGTCTGGGAAGGAGCATGGCAGCTCATATCACCATAGGATGCATTGGAGAAGTTTATCAAGAAGACCTCAAGGACACTATCTACCAAATTTGCGGACGCTGAGACGAACAATGGGAGTTAGTCAGCACCAAGAAGGATAGATCCATTGCATCTTTCATCCAGGAGTTAAACCAGCACATTCGACGCCACGAGAACCAGATGTGCAATGATATGATAGAGTTGAAGAATGCTAAGGCAAGGATCATCGAGCTAGAAGGAGAACTGATGTCTACACGCAAGGACTACATGGACGAGATCGTAGCTCTAGCAAGACACAATGGCGATCTTAAGCAGGAGATTGAAGAACTCAAGAGGAAGTTAGCATCCAAGGAGGACGACGAGTACGTCGCATGTCCGAACAACTACATCATCATCGACGACACCGATTCGGATCCAAGTGAACCCGACTTTGAAGACGAAGCTGGAGCAGATATCATGGAGTCTTCCACCGGTTCAAATTTCTAGATGACCCCAGATAGTAGTAGTATTCCCCCATGTAAACACAATAGTTCGAGCACTTTTGCGATAGTTAGACCGTTTGTAAGCCCTTGTTTGATTGAATGAAGTGATTTTGTGTGCTTTTTCCTCATGTGCATATGGGTAGTGTTTTCTCTTTAGACCCCCTCTATTCTTATATCTCATCTTTTCTAAACCCTCAGATGCCTCCGAGACGTGACAATGGATTCCCACCGGAGCTCACTCAGTTGATCCAGCAGCAGAATCAATTGATGCAGATGTTAGTCCAGAACCAACAGAACAACAACAACAACCCACCACCACCACCACCTGTTGACCACTTAGCCCGTTTCCTTAGGCTGAATCCGCCGGTGTTTTCCAGTAGCACCGAGCCCATAGTAGCAGACGATTGGCTCCGCAAGGTAGGAAGGGAGTTGACCACTGCAGGATGCATGGATGGTGAGAAAGTGAAGTTTGCCGCTCACCAGCTTGACGGACCCGCGGCAGCATGGTGGGAGAATTTCACAGCCACATACCCAGTTGACACTGTCACATGGGATCAGTTTCAGCAAGCTTTCCGCACTGCCCATGTTTCAGCAGGAGCTATGGCCATAAAGAAGCGTGAGTTTCGCAACTTACGCCAAGGAGGAAGGACAGTTGGCCAGTACGTTGACGACTTCAGCAAGTTAGCACATTATGCCCCAGATGATGTTGCTACGGATGCAGCTAAGCAGGAGAAGATTCTGGAAGGATTGAATGATGAGCTAAGCATGCAGTTGATGGTAGCAATTTTCAACAACTACCAGGAGTTGGTAGATCGTGGCATCATGATTGAAGGAAAGCAACAGCAGATTGAGAACCGCAAGAGGATGTATGGACAGGGGAAGTATAACTCTGGAGCCCAGCAGAAGCCCCGTTTTGCCCCTAAACCGGGATTTCATTTTCAGCATACCCATGGAGGAGGTAGCTCGCACAACCATAATGGCCACAAGAATGGTAATGGGAATGGAGGAAGCAACAGCCAGAACCGGACCATC
Source organism: Triticum urartu (assembly GCF_003073215.2). Taxonomy (NCBI): domain Eukaryota; kingdom Viridiplantae; phylum Streptophyta; class Magnoliopsida; order Poales; family Poaceae; genus Triticum; species Triticum urartu. The sequence goes on along the minus strand of NC_053024.1, from coordinate 654,295,638 downwards.
CCATCGACCCCAACCAAGAGAGACCTGAGTCAAGTCACTTGTTTCAAGTGTTGCAAGACCGGACATTATGCCAATGAATGTCCCGAAGGCCAGAATGGAAATGGCAATGGAAGCTCTGGGAAGAAGCCGAACCCTTTCAATAGGGGACAGGTGAACCACATTAATGTGGAGGAGGTTGAAGATCAGCCTGATGCAGTAATCGGTAAGTTTCTGGTTAAGTCATTTACCACACTCGTTCTTTTTGATACTGGTGCATCGCATTCATACATATCAAGGGGATTTGTGGATAAATATAACCTGCCAACCCAAGCCCTTAGGACACCCATGTTAGTAAGCTCACCAGGAGCGGAGTTTATGGCTAGACGATGGTGTGATCGGTTACCATTAAGGATTGGTAACTATGTGTTTCCCTCAGACCTAATAGTATTGGAATCTCAAGGATTGGATGTGATATTAGGCATGGATTGGTTATCAAAGTATGAAGGGAACATCGATTGCACTAGTAAGTCAATTTTGCTTACCACACCAGAAGGAAGAAGGATCAAGTATGTATCCCGGCATGTGCCAAACAGGACACAAGTAAACTGCCTAACAGGAGTTGTGCAAGAGGAAGTACCAGTGGTGAAGGATTTTCCTGATGTATTTCCTGAGGAACTACCAGGCATGCCACCGGATAGAGACATTGAGTTTTTGATTGAGTTATTGCCAGGTACAGGCCCAATATCGAAGCGACCATACCGGATGCCAGCAAAGGATTTGGTAGAAATTAAGAATCAGATTAAGGAGTTATTGGATAAAGGTTACATTCGCACAAGTTCTTCGCCTTGGGGATCACCCGTACTTCTAGTGGAAAAGAAGGATGGATCATTAAGGATGGTTGTTGATTATTGGGGATTGAATGAAGTAACCATCAAGAATAAGTACCCACTGCCAATGATCAACGATCTGTTTGATCGGTTGCAAGGAGCTAAAGTGTTTTCCAAGATCGATTTGCGATCAGGGTACCATCAATTGAAGATTCGAGAGCAAGACATACCTAAGACAGCATTCACCATGAGATATGGACTGTATGAGTATACCGTTATGTCATTTGGATTGACTAACGCACCTGCCTATTTTATGAACCTGATGAACAAAGTGTTTATGGAGTTTTTGGATAAGTTCGTCGTAGTGTTCATTGATGACATCCTGGTTTATTCAAAGAATGAAGAGGAGCATAAGGAACATTTGCGTTTGGTTTTGGAGAAACTAAGGGAACATCAGTTATACGCCAAATTCAGCAAATGTGAGTTTTGGTTGAAGGAAGTTGGATTCCTCGGACACGTTATATCCGGAGAAGGTATAGCAGTTGACCCCACTAAGGTTGAGACCGTAACCGAATGGGAATCACCAACGACAGTTGGAGAGATCCGGAGTTTTCTTGGACTCGCAGGATACTACCGGAGGTTCATTGAGAACTTTTCAAAGATTGCCAAGCCTATGACTGAATTGTTGAAGAAGGATACTAAGTTCAAATGGACTGAGGAGTGTGAGGCTAGTTTCCAGGAGTTGAAGAAACGCTTGGTTACCTCACCAGTATTGATCTTACCAGATCAGACCAAGGATTATGAGGTGTACTGCGACGCTTCACATGAGGACTTGGAGCAGTGCTTATGCAGGAAGGAAGAGTTGTTTCGTATGCTTCACGGCAACTGAAGCCTCATGAGTTGAATTATGCCACGCATGATTTGGAGTTAGCAGCCGTAGTGCATGCATTGAAAACGTGGAGACATTTCCTCATTGGAAATCATTGTGAGGTGTACACGGATCACAAGAGTTTGAAGTACATTTTCACTCAGAAGGAGTTGAACCTCCGACAAAGGAGATGGTTGGAGCTCATCAAGGATTATGGCATGAGATTGCATTACCATCCCGGAAAAGCTAATGTAGTAGCTGACGCATTGAGCCATAAGAGCCATGTCAATACACTAATGACAGGAAAAATACCCAAGGAGTTAGCAGAAAACCTTCATGAGCTATGCTTGGAAATAGTTCCAAGAGGCTATGTAGCCGCATTGGAGATTCAGTCAACACTGATGGTTAAGATCAGAGAAGCTCAGAAATCTGACAAGGAGATTGCTGCTATAAAAGAGAAGATGAGTAAAGGAAAAACAAAGGGATTTCGTAAGGACGAGCACGATACCTTATGGTTTGAGGACCGTGTTTATGTGCCCAATGACCCAGAGATCAAGAAGTTGATTTTGCAAGAGGCACATGATTCACCGTATTCGATTCACCCAGGGAATACCAAGATGTATTTGGATTTGAAGGAAACATTCTGGTGGACCAGAATGAAGAAGGATATTGCAGCATATGTAGCAGTTTGTGACGTATGTCAGAGAGTAAAGGCAGAGCATCAGAAGCCAGTAGGATTGTTACAACCATTGCCGATACCCGAATGGAAGTGGGATAAGATAGGCATGGATTGTATCACATGACTACCCAGGACGAAAGCAGGCTATGACTCGATATGGACTCTAGGCTAGCCCCCTTTCCTTGTTTCGTTTTCCTTTTCCTTCTCTTTTTCTTGCCCCCTACCCCAAGTCTCCTCACCCCTCACCTATATAAATACCCAAGCACCCCCCCTCTCCTCACATCAATCCCAAGCCCCTCTCCTCCTTAGCCGCGCCCCACCCGGCGCCCCTTACCCGCCGCCGCCGCCCTATAGCCGCCGCCCCGCGCCTATAGCCGCCGCCGCCCTTAGCCGCCGCCGCCCGGAGCCTACCTCCCGAGGTAGCCGCGCCTCTCTTTTTCTTCCCCGGTCCGGTTTTTCCTAAAAGAACCGTTCCGTTTTCTCTCCGTTTCTTTTCGTTTTCTTTCGTTTTTGTTTCGGTTTTCTTCCGAAACCCTAGATCGGTTTTCCGTTTCTTTTCGGTTTCTTTTCCGAAAACCCTAGATCGGTTTTCGTTCTTCTTTCGGACCGTTCGTCTCAACGAACGTGATCACCGATTCTTTCCCGGTTAACGACGCCCGTTCATTTAACCGTTCTTCGTTTTCTTTCTCGTCGGATTTATTCCGTGATCGTGATCTCAGATCCGATCTTCGTTCTAGTCTTTCTTCTCGCTCGTTTATTGGAATCAGGTGATTCAAGCGCCCGGAGTTTCATTTCGAAACTGCCGTTCCGTCTAATCAACTTGAACAAGTTTCTGCCCCGGTAAAATTTGACCTAGTTTCAACTTGCTAGAACCGAGTTATTTTCTTCTGTCGTTTGTTTTCCGTTTCTTTGTTCGGTTCTTTCTTTATTTGCAACCGGAATTCTTAAATTGAACTTCCTGGTTCGTTCTCTTGTTCGAGTTTTACCTGTGCATTAGATGAGTACTTATTGTGTGCTTGTTGTTTCTCTGCGATAGATCACCCGGACTACGCCGCTTGTTACTTCAAAACCCTATGTCTCGCGATTCATCAGCAAGGCAAGTAACACTTTGATCATACCTTTTCTACAACCCATGTTTTATTGCATTAGATCAATCCTCACACATTGCATGATTAGGATCTAATTAAATTGTGGGATGGGAAGTAGCTGAGGTAGTACCTATCACCTGTATTATTATGAAACCTTTGGGAGTTACTTCTACGTTTGCTTATTATGCCATGCTATGCTAGTAGACGTGGATTGGGTGAGTGATATCCATGACAGATGTGAGTTTATTAATTTTAATGGTTTATCTAAGGTGGCAACTTAAACACACATCTGGGTGGATTGAGGCAGCTGATGTCTATCAGGACTTGCCTGTTTTTTTTCGACCGCCACCCAGGCTCAAAGGGATCATAAGATCTTTCATGCTAGAAACTTCCGTGTGCAGCCACAAGCCATTATGGGCTCTGGCATAGTTGACTAAGTTGTGTGAACTCTTACGGGGTGGACTAGCAGATGTAGGGGTTGTAGGTGGTACGGTCTACACCACATGTAAGGTGCTAGCGCTTCTGAAAGACTGTGTCTCGGTCATCCTTCTTCTCAAACACCATGTAGTGCGAGAAACCAAACGGAGGCGATCGAGTCTTGTGGGGAAAAGTGTGCAAACCTCTGCAGAGTGTATAAACTAATCATGATTAGCCGTGTCCCTGGTTATGGACAACTTGAGTATCTAGTACTTGAATATCATGCGAATCTCAACATGTTACTCTAATTAATGTTGTTGGGTTTTAATTGTTCACTTAATTGGGATCGGAATGCTGTCAACCATTCTTGATGTTTCACAACCACCATGATAGTTAAATAAATTTGCCATATATGCATATAGTATACTTGTTTCATTCCATTACTCTCTATGTGTTACATTGCCAGCATATTCCATGTGCTGACCCGTTTTCAGGCTGCAACTTTCATGTTGCAGACTTTTTAGACGACGAGTAAGGTGCTTTTAGGTCGTGGTTCTATACTCAGTGATGGCATTGGAGTTGATGGACCCATTTATCTTCCAAGCCTTCTGCTGTTTTCGACACTAGATGGCCTTAAGCCATTTTTATTGTATTGAGTTCTCTTTGAGACAACGATGTAATAAGTGTGTGATTGCCACTCTGCTATAAATCCTTCGATGTACTGTGTGGTGTCAGCATTACTGATCCAGGGATGACACCCGAGCACAGTAGACTTGATCCATTCGGGTCGGGTGTTAGAACTCGAGGCGGGGGAAGGATTCGATTGAGCACGGGAGAAGGGAATCCACCGGCCTTAAAGGCTAGATGCGAACATGATGGAAGGTCCGAAGCACCTGACCTAGGCTTTGGGTGTTAGAACTCGAGGTGGGGGAAGGATTCGATTGAGCACGGGAGGGAAAAAGTAAAAGCCTTGTCCCTTTATAAAGAGGATGAATATCAAGCGTCCTCCTAGTGGCCGTTTGGGACTTGCCTAAAATCTAGGAGTCCTAGGCATAGTTGGGTTACCCACGACCGTATTGATGAGAATCCCGTAATTAGGGGAACACGATCTCTGCTTCGACAAGACGTGCCAAGAAACCGCCTCTCGTTATATGTGGAGCTGGTTGAAGAAAAACGGTTCGAATAAATCACTGAGCCATGGCCTGATGTCATGTTGTCGAAACATGTCAGCAGATTAGATTTGTGGAAATATTATTCTCTCTACGGTGGTATGTGGAACTTATTTTGTAGGGTCGGACACTATACTTGTATTCAAGTTCTTCCGTGCGTATTCGAAGGAGGAACCCGCCTTGCAATGCCGAAGACAATACTGCGCGCCGGACTCGACGTCATTGAAGCCTGGTTCAGGGGCTACTGAGGGAGTCCTGGATTAGGGGGTCTCCGGACAGCCGGACTATATCCTTTGGCCGGACTGTTGGACTATGAAGATACAAGATTGAAGACTTCGTCTCGTGTGCAGATGGGACTCTACTTGGCGTGGAAGGCAAGCGAGGAACTATGGATATGGATATCTCCTCCTTTGTAACCGACCTTGTGTAACCCTAACCCTCTCCGGTGTCTATATAGACCGGAGGGTTTTAGTTCGTAGGACAACAACAATCATACCATAGGCTAGCTTCTAGGGTTTAGCCTCTCCGATCTCGTGGTAGATCAACTCTTGTAATACTCATATCATCAAGAATAAATCAAGCAGGGCGTAGGGTTTTACCTCCATCAAGAGGGCCCGAACCTGGGTAAAACATCGTGTCCCCTGCCTCCTGTTACCATCCACCTTAGACGCACAGTTCGGGACCCCCTACCCGAGATCCGCCGGTTTTGACACCAACAGCGGTATTGTTGGATGAAGCGGCCCGGACCAATATTACATGATCACGTTCATGAGACCGGTTCTACCGACGTGCTTTTACACACAGGTGGCTGGCGGGTATCTGTTTCTCCAACTTTAGTTGAATCGATTTTGACTACGGGCGATCCTTGTTGAAGGTGAAAATAGCACACTTGATGAAAAATTGTTGTGGTTTTGATGCGTAGGTAAGAACAGTTCTTGCTAGAAGCCCGTAGCAGCCATGTAAAACTTGCAACAATAAATTAGAGGATGTCTAACTTGTTTTTGCAGGGCATGTTGTGATGTGATATGGTCAAGACGTGTTGAGATATACATTGTTGTATGAGATGATCATGTTTTGTAAAAGTTATCGGGAACTGGCAGGAGCCTTATGGTTGTCGCTTTATTGTATGAAATGCAATCACCATGTAATTGCTTTACTTTATCACTAAGCGGTAGTGATAGTCGTGGAAGCAATAGTTGGCTAGACGACAGTGACACTACGATGGAGATCAAGGTGTCAAGCCGATGGCAATGGAGATCGTGACAGTGCTTTGGAGATGGAAGTGAAAGGCACAAGATGATGATGGCCATATCATGTCACATATTTTGATTGCATGTGATGTTTACCCTTTATGCATCTTATTTTGCTTAGTACGGCGGTAGCATTATAAGATGATCCATCACTAAATTTCAAGGTACAAGTGTTCTCCCTGAGTATGCATTGTTGCTACAGTTCATTGTGCCGAGACACCACGTGATGATCGGGTATGATAAGCTCTACGTTCACATACAACGGGTGCAAGCCAGTTTTGCACGTGCAGAATACTCGGGGTTAAACTTGACGAGGCTAGCATATGGATATGTGGCTTCGGAACACTGAGACCGAAAGGTCGAATGTGAATCATATAGTAGATATGATCAACATAGTGATGTTCACCATTGAAAACTACTCCGTCTCACGTGATGATCGGACATGGTTTAGTTGATATGGATCACATGATCATTTAGACGACTAGAGGGATGTCAATCTAAGTGGGAGTTCTTAAGTAATATGATTAATTGAACTTTAATTTATCATGAACTTAGTCCTGATAGTTTTTGCATATCTATGTTGTTGTAGATCAATGGCCCATGCTACCGTTCCCTTTAATTTTAATGCGTTCCTAGAGAAAGCTAAGTTGAAAGATGATGGTAGCAACTACACGGACTGGGTCCGTAACTTGAGGATTATCCTCATTGCTGCATAGAAGAATTACGTCCTGGAAGCACCGCTAGGTGCAAGACCCACAGCAGGAGCAACTCTGGACGTTATGAACGTCTGGCACACTAAAGCTGATGACTACTCCATAGTTCAGTGTGCCATGCTTTACGGCTTAGAATCGGGACTTCAAAGATGTTTTGGACATCATGGATCATATGAGATGTTCCAAGAGTAGAATTTTATATTTCAAGCAAATGCCCGAGTTGAGAGATATGAAGTCTCCAATAAGTTCTATAGTTGCAAGATGGTGGAGAATAGTTCTGTTAGTGAACACATACTCAGAATGTCTGGGTACCATAACTACTTGACTCAGCTGGGAGTTAATCTTCCTGATGATAGTATCATTCACAGAGTTCTTCAATCACTGCCACCAAGCTATAAAGGCTTTGTGACAAACTATAATATGCAAGGGATGGAAAGGACAATTCTCGAGCTCTTCGCGATGCTAGAGGCTGCGGAGGTAGTAATCAAGAAGGAGCATCAAGTGTTGATGGTTAACAAGACTACTAGTTTCAAGAAAAAGGGCAAAGGGAAGAAGGGGAACTTCAAGAATAATAACAACCAAGGTGTTGGTCCTGGAAAGAAGCCCAAGTTTGGACCTAAGCCTGAAACTGAGTGCTTCTATTGCAAAGGGACTGGTCACTCAAAGTGGAACCGCCAAAGTATTTGGTGGATACGAAGGATGGCAAAGTGAAAGGTATATTTGATATACATGTAATTGATGTGTACCTTACTAATGCTTGTAGTAGCACGCGGTTATTTGATACTGGTTCTGTTGCTCATATTTGCAACTCAAAACAGGGGCTATGGGTTAAACGAAGATTGGCTAAAGACAAGGTGATGATGCGTGTTGGAAATGGTTCCAAGGTCGACGTGATCGCCGTCGGCATGCTACCTCTACATCTACCTTCGGGATTAGTTTTAGACCTGAATAATTGTTATTTGGTGCCAATGTTGAGCATGAACATTATATCTGGATCTTTTTTGATGCGAGACAGTTATTCATTTAAATCATAGAATAATGGTTGTTCTATTTATACGACTAATATCTTTTATGGTCATGCACCGTTGATGAGTGGTCTATTTTTGTTGAATCTCGATCGTAGTGATATACATATTCATAATATTGAAGCCAAAAGATACAAAGTTAATAATGATAGTGCAACTTATTTGTGGCACTTCCGTTTAGGTCATATTGGTGTAAAGTGCATGAAGAAACTCCATGCTGATGGGCTTTTGGAATCACTTGATACTTGCGAACCATGCCTCATGGGCAAGATAACTAAGACTCCGTTCTTCGGAAGAATGGAGCGAGCCACTAACTTATTGGAAATAATACATACTGATGTATGCGGTCCGATGAGTGTTGAGGCTCGCAACGGGTATCGTTATTTTTTGACCTTCACAGATGATTTGAGCAGATATGCGTATATCTACTTAATGAAACATAAGTCTAAAACATTTGAAAAGTTCAAAGAATTTCAGAGTGAAGTGGAAAATCATCGTAACAAGAAAATAAAGTTTCTACGATCTGATTGTGGAGGTGAAATTTGAGTTACGAGTTTGGTCTTCATTTGAAACAATGTGGAATAGTTTCTCAACTCACGCCACCTTGAACACCACATAGTAATGGTGTGTCCAAACGTCGTAACCATACTTTATTAGATATGGTGCGATCTATGATGTCTCTTACTGGTACCTCTTGAGCACTGCGTTGGTTTTCCCCGAAGAGGAAGGGATGATGCAACAAAGTAGCGTAAGTATTTCCCTCAGTTTTTGAGAACCAAGGTATCAATCCAGTAGGAGGCTACGCGCGAGTCCCTCGCACATGCACAAAACAAATAAATCCTCGCAACCAACGCGATAAGGGGTTGTCAATCCCTACTCGACCACTTACGAGAGTGAGATCTGATAGATATGATAAGATAATATTTTTTGGTAATTTTATGATAAAGATGCAAAGTAAAATAAAAGCAAAGTAAAAAGCAAAGGAAATTACTAAGTATTGGAAGATTAATATGATGAAGATAGACCCGAGGGCCATAGGTTTCACTAGTGGCTTCTCTCAAGAGCATAGGTATTCTACGGTGGGTGAACGAATTACAATTGAGCAATTGACAGAATTGAGCATAGTTATGAGAATATCTAGGTATGGTCATGTATATAGGCATCATGTCCGAGACAAGTAGACCAACTCCTGCCTGCATCTACTACTATTACTCCACTCATCGACCCCTATCCAGCATGCATCTAGAGTATTAAGTTCATGAAAACAGAGTAATGCCCTAAGCAAGATGACATGATATAGAGGGATAAACTCATGCAATATGATGAAAACCCCATCTTGTTATCCTTGATGGAAACAATACAATACGTGCCTTGCTGCCCCTACATCAAGGGCACTTCTCCCATTGCAAGAAAGATCAATCTAGTAGGCCAAACCAAACTGATAATTAGAAGAGACTTGCAAAGATAACCAAACATACATAAAAGAATTCAGAGAAGATTCAAATATTGTTCAAAGATAGACTTGATCATAAACCGACAATTCATCGGTCTCAACAAACACACCGCAAAAAGAAGAGAGGGGGAGAACATTGTATTGAGATCCAAAAATAGAGAAGAAGCTATCTAGCTAATTACTATGGACCCGTAGGTCTGAGTTAAACTACTCACGCTTCATCGGAGGGGCTATGGTGATGATGTAGAAGCCCTCCGTGATCGATGCCCCCTCCAGTGGAGCTCTGGAACAGGCCCCAAGATGGGATCTTGTGGATACATAAAGTTTCGGCGGTGGAATTAGGGTTTTGGCTCCGTATCTGATCGTTTGGGGGTACATAGGTGTATATAGGAGGAAGGAGTACGTCGGTGGAGCAACAGGGGGGCCCACGAGGGTGGAGGGCGCGCCTGGGGGGGTAGGCAAGCCCCCTACCTCGTGGCCTCCTCCTTTGTTTCTTGACGTAGGTTCCAAGTCTCCTAGGTCTTGTTCATTGAGAAAATCACGTTCCCGAAGGTTTCATTCCGTTTGGACTCCGTTTGATATTCTTTTTCTTCGAAACCCTAAAATAAGCAAAAAACAGCAATTCTGGGCTGGGCCTCTGGTTAATAGATTAGTCCCAAAAATAATATAAAAGTGGATAATAAAGCCCAATAATGTCCAAAACAGTAGATAATATAGCATGGAGCAATGAAAAATTATAGATACGTTGGAGACGTATCACTTACCGATTTACCGCTATCGTTTTGGGGTTATGCTTTAGAGATGGATGCATTCACGTTAAATAGGGCACCATCGAAATCCATTGAGACGATACGATATGAACTGTGGTTTAGAAAGAAACCTAAGCTATCGTTTCTTAAATTTTGGGGCTGCGATGCTTATGTGAAAAAGCTTCAACCTGATAAGCTCGAATGCATATCGGAGAAATGTGTCTTCATAGGATACCCAAAGGAAACTCTTGGGTACACCTTCTATCACAGATCTGAAGGCAAGATATTCGTTGCTAAGAATGGATCCTTTCTAGAGAAGGAGTCTCTCTCGAAAGAAGTGAGTGGGAGGAAATAGAACTTGATGCGGTAGTTGTACCTTCCCCCGAATTAGATGTAGTTCATCACAGAAATCAATTCCAGTGATGCCTACACCAATCAGTGAGGAAGTTAATGATGATGATCATGAAACTTCAGATCAAGTTACTACCGAACCTCATAGGTCAATCCGAGTATGTTCCGCACCAGTGGTACGGTAATCCTGTTCTAGAAGCCATGTTACTAGACCATGACAAACCTACGAACTATGAGGAAGCGATGATGAGCCCAGATTTCGTGAAATGGCTTGAGGCCATGAAATCTGAGATGGGATCCATGTATGAGAACAAATTGTGGACTTTGGTTGACTTCCCGATGATTGCCATGAGTTTCGAGGGGTTACGGAAACCCCCCGGGCGAATTAATGGGCCTACACAGGCCTTAGTGGAAAGAGAGAAGGGCCGCAAGGGGTGGCCACGCCCCCCATGGCAGTCCGAATTGGACTAGGGGAGGGGGCGGCGCCCCCCTTTCCCTCACCATCTCCCTATCCCTCTCCTTCATTTTCCCTTCGGTGAAGAAAGGAATAGAGGGGGGGGGGCGAATCCTACTAGGATTAGGAGTCCTAGTAGGACTCCCACCTTGGCGTGCCCCCTCCTGGCTGGCCGCCTCCTCCTCCCCTCCTTTATATACGTGGCCGGGGGGCACCCCAAAGGCACATCAATTGTTCTCTTAGCCGTGTGTAGTGCCCCCTCCACAGTTTACTCCTCTGGTCATAGTGTCGTAGTGCTTAGGCGAAGCCCTGCGCGGATCACATCACCATCACTGTCACCATGCCGTCGTGCTGACGGAACTATCCCTCAACCCTCTACTATATCAAGAGTTCGAGGGACGTCATCAAGCTGAACGTGTGCTGAACTCGGAGGTACCATACGTTTGGTACTAAGATCAGTTGGATCGTGAAGACATTCGACTGCATCAACCGCATTAAACTAATGCTTCCGCTTTCGGTCTACGAGGGTACGTGGACACACTCTCCCCCTCTGATTGCTTTGCATCTCCTAGATAGATCTTGCATGAGAGTAGGATTTTTTTTGAAATTGCATGCTACTTTCCCAACAACTTACGGGTACAAAGTTTCAATCGGACATAGAGAAAGATAGGGGCTTATAGTTTTGCCTCCCAACCTTTTACCTCAAGGGTAATTTCAACAATAATACTTTATGAAAACTTACATCCAAGTGGATATATATATATATATATATCCGGATCTTTCCAACACATAGAGCTTGCCAAAGGAAAATGTATAAAAAGGAAAGGTGATGATCACCATGACTCTTGTAAGGGCTGGAGATAAAAGTAAAAGATAGGCCCTTCGCAGAGGGAAGCAGAGGTTCTTATGCGCTTTTATGGTTGGATGCACAAAATGTCAATGCAAAAGAACGTCACTTTATATTGCCGCTTGTGATAAGGACCTTCATTATGCAGTCCGTCGCTTTTATTTCTTCCATATCACAAGCTGTTATAAAGCTTATTTTCATCACACTAATAGATCATACATATTTAGAGAGCAATTTTTATTGCTTGCACCGATGACAACTTACTTGAAGGATCTTACTCAATCCATAGGTAGGTATGGTGGAATCTCATGGCAACTGGGTTTAGGGATGTTTGGAAGCACAAGTAGTATCTCTACTTGGTGCAAAGAATTTGGCTAGCATGAGAGGGAAAGACAAGCTCAACATGTTGGATGATCCATGCCAATATAACTTATATTCAGATATAAGGAAACATAACCCATTATGTTGTATTCCTTGTCCAACATCAAGTTTTTAGCATGTCATATTTTAATGAGTGCTCACAATTACAAAAGATGTCCAAGATAGTATATATATATGTGAAAACCTATCTTTCTTCATTACTTCCTATTAATTGCAACAATGACCAAAACTATGTTTGTCAACTCTCAACAACTTTTATTCAACATACTCTTTATATGTGAAGTCATTACTCTCCATAAGATCAATATATGATCCTTTTATTACTTTTTGTTCTTTTCTTTTATTGAATTCCCTCAAGAACATAGCAAGAAAGCAAAGCCCTCAACTCAAAACTACTCTTTACTATATATCTCACGAGCTCGATTACATAGATGGGGATCATCAGTCAAAACTCAGAGCTAGATCATACTAAAAACTTTATTCTACTAGATCAAGATATAACCAAAAGGATCGAACTAAGAAAAACGATAAATATAAAGATGTGATGGTGATATGATATCGGGGCACTCCCCCAAGCTTGGCAGTTGCCAAGGAGAGTGCCCATACCCATGTAATTAGATCTCTTTGTTCGGAGGTGGTGATGAAGGAGTTGTTGATGAAGCAGGCTTGTCTCCATCTTCCAAGGCATAGGCTCACCATCATAAAAGGATGAGCGGGTCTCCGGGATCCTCGGATATGCAGCCAAAATCATCCTCTTGAATCTATATTCATACTCACAATTTTAGTTTTGCAGATCATAGATCGGGGCTTGGAGATGCTCGATTTTCTCATGAAGCCTGAAGATGGCCTCCTCAATGCTCTTGGGGGTCTAACTTGTGCTTGTTGATGACTCCGCGATCATCATGTGGTTGGCGTTGAGTCCGCGTTCCACCATCCCTTGACACTTGAAAACTTGCTGCTCCATTGCTTCGAGTCTTGCCTCCACACTTCCGGTCTTCTTTGGTCCCTCAACATCATGGATGTGCAGCACCCCCTCACGCATCTCAATGGCTTGAGGGTGTCGCACCACCTTCGCAATATAGAGGTTGATGACCTTCTCGAAGAACTTATCCTTGGGGGCGCTTCGAACCGTCACGGCGATCTAGATCTGTCAGAAAAACAACTCGAAATAAAAACAGGAGATATTATCGTGGTACGGTGGTCAAAACCTTTGGGATATTATATAATGAATTTTTACCGACCATAAGAAGTATCGTGCAAGAAAACGGAGTCTTGAGTGCACCCGAGGTAGCCAAAAGGTCGGGGGGCGCGCCCAGGGGGTAGGGTGCACCCTCCACCCTTGTGGTGGCCTCGTGTCTCTTTCGGACTACTTTTAATTTTCCTAATTTTTTAAATATTCCAAAATGGAGAAAATTTATCATTGGAAATGTTTTAGAGTCGGTTTACTTACTGTACCACATACATATTTCTTTTCGGAGTCTGAAACGTTCTACAAAGTGTCCTTATGTACTCCTCCGGTGTTACGGTATCAATTATATTGGTCTCAACATTTATGGGAGTACCTGAGATATAATGTTTGAGTCTTTGACCGTTTACCACCTTCGGATTTTTGCCTTCGACATTATTAATTTTTATGGCGCCAGAACGATAGACCTCCTCGATGATGTAAGGGCCTTTCCATTTAGAGAGAAGCTTTCCTGCAAAAAAAAATCTTAAATGAGAGTTGTATAGCAAAACATAATCACCTACATTAAACTCACACTTTTGTATTCTTTTATCATGCCATCTTTTAAATTTTTGTTTAAACAACTTGGCATTATCATAGGCTTGGGTTCTCCATTCATGAAGTGAGCTAATATCAAATAACCTCTTCTCATTGGCAAGTTTGAAATCATAGTTGAGCTCTTTAATAGCCCAATATGCCTTATGTTCTAGCTCGGGAGGTAAGTGACATGCTTTTCCATAAACCATTTTATACGGAGACATACCCATAGGATTCTTATAAGCAGTTTTATAAGTCCACAGAGCATCATAATGTTTCTTAGACCAATTCTTTCTAGATCTATTAACAGTCTTTTGCAAAACTAATTTCAGCTCTCTATTACTCAACTCTACTTGACCACTAGACTGAGGATGACAAGGAGATGCAATTCTATGGTTAACATCATATTTAGCAAGCATTTTACGGAAATCACCATGAATAAACTGTGAACCACCATCAGTCATTAAATATCTAGGGACTCCAAACTTCGGAAAAATTAACTTCTTTAAGCATCTTAATAGAAGTGTTATGATGAACACAATGAGTTGGAATAGCTTCTACCCACTTAGTAACATAATCAACAGCAACTAAGATATGTGTATACCCATTAGAGGAAGGAAAAGGTCCCATAAAATCAAAGCCCCAAACATCAAATGGTTCAATAACAAGTGAATAGTTCATAGGCATTTCCTGACGTCTACTAATATTACTAATTCTTTGAGATTCATCACAAGACAAGACAAACTTACAAGCATCTTTAAAGAGAGTGGGCCAATAGAAACCGGAATGCAATACGTTATGTGTAGTTCTATCCCCAACGTGGTGTCCTCCGTATGCCTCGTTGTGACACTTGCATAGGATATGTTCATGTTCATGCTCAGGTACACAACATCTAATAACACCATCTACTCCTTCTTTATAAAGGTGTGGGTCATCCCAAAAGTAATGTCTTAAATCATATAAAACCTTTTTCTTTTGCTGGTATGTGAAACTAGGCAGTATAAATTTAGCAAAAAATATAATTCGCATAATCAGCATACCATGGAGTATTATGAGAAGCATTTACGACATTTAATTGCTCATCAGGAAAGCTATCATCAATAGGTAGTGGGTCATCAAGAACATTTTATAACCTACACAAGTTGTCTGCAATGGGTGTCGGTGTCAAAACCGGCAGATCCAGGGGTAGGGGGTCCCGAGCTGTGGATTCTCGGATCAATGGTAATAGGAACGAAGGAGACTATGTTTTACCCGGGTTCGGGCCCTCTTGATGGGGGTAAAACCCTACGTCCTGCTCTTATTTATATTGATGAAGTATCAAGTACATAGTTGATCTACCTCGAGATCATATGTTACGGTCTAAGCCCTAGAGGAATGATGAATAATATCATAATGATCTATCGACTAGCCTGGCCTTGGCTTATATAATGCATTGGAACCCTAGGATAACAAGAGTCCTACTCGAATACGTTGGTGGAGAGGAGTCCTTGTCTTGATCATCAAGCCTTGTGGAACCTTCCTCGTGTGCGGCATGGGCTGCCCAAAGTTTCCCATGAGTTAACCTCCATGGGGGTCCTCGACCTGATCCAGCTGGTCGGGAGATGATGTGGTGAGCACCCCATAGTCGAGGACACCGTCAGTAGCCCCCTGAACCGGTCTACAAGTTGGGGACGCTCCTCGATTCTTCCAAATTGTTCTTCATCTTCGGTCGTCGGTCTTGAAAACTGGTTCAACAAATCTTCTTATCTTTGATCTCGAGGATCGCCGAATTAAATCCAAAGAGTTTACACGTTGGGTATCTGAGGAGCCCCTTTAAGTTATCGGCCGTTATCAATGCCTTGTTATTTTTACGCCCACCTCGGGTTTGAAGTGTTTCCCATGCGGCGGTGTCCTCTCGCGTCCGAGCTCCAACGCCAGACTGCACTCGAGGTATCTTTTCCAGCCGAGCACCAACGCCGGAATGTATCCAAGCTCCAACGCCGGACTGTATCTGAGGTGTCACAGATTACCTTGGTCTTGAAAAAGTTAAAAGGGTTTAAACAAGCTTAATGCCGGAGATGCCCTCTATGGAGACAGGCACTTGCAACCGAGCTTTTTGCCGGACTGCTTCTGAGGTATCTTTTGCGGTCGGGCACCAATGTCGGACTGTATCCGAGGTGGTACACCACCCCGACCATGGGCTGATTGTTATGAATTCGATTCCGAATTGTGCAATGTATTCTCTGCCGAGATGTATAGCCAGTAGCCCTCAAGGTGTGTGTTGGCCTAATATCCGGGATGCACCTGAAGGATAAAATCAAACCGCTGACCCTAGTAGCCCCTAAGACTCAGGTCGATTCGTAAAATCAGCCTGAGGATCAATTCCCAGCTCGGCAGCATACTTAGGAACACGATGTAATATATTAGAGGAAATAGTGATCGGCGAATGGGCCCTTGAGAGAGGGTTATGAGAAGTCGCCGTAATATATTAGCTTGATGCCGGATAAGTCCCAGATGGTATGTATTGTTGTCCGAAGACGCGTTTGCACATAGTCCGGTCCAACCAAACATTGAGCACTTTGAATTTTCTGCATTGAATAGGCAATGCAGTATCCCCCAAGACACTGGTCGGGTGGCAACACCAGATCAGGGGATCAATGTGCCCCTTTAATATTAGGTTATGGTAAGCTCGAAGACCAGTAGCCCCCGAGCCTTAATGTGGGCACTGGTGGCTGAATTAAGGATCGATATCCAGAGTAAAATAACAAATTATGTGTAATGATTCTATGTATCCAAGTTCTTTACAACATTAATACTCGGATCCGCACTGTACAAAACTTTGTTGACCGACCATCGGCTTCAACCTCCTCGGCCAGAAGTTGGTGAGTGTTTTTCCTACATTATAAAGACGTTATAAGGGCAAAGATTTATGGAAAACAAGGCAATCCAGCCATACGGTTTTATAAACAAAGGTACCTAGAGAGATTTGAAAACATCTTCCAAAGAAAATAATCCCGCTATCGGTTCCTTTCTTTGGGTTGTCATGCTGACCATGATTATGAAGCCCCACCTCCAATCAACGTGGGAGGAAAATATTGAGGATTTAGTTCAGGTAAAGTTCCCGAACTCTATGGTATTAATGAACCGCATTTTTCACTTCCTTCGTTGCCGACCAATTATATCCTTTAAGATCGTTAGCTTTCGGCTTCACCCAGTCTGAGGTACTAACTCACATGACCCGGTAGTAACAATCACAGAGGTGCTCCCTTTACTGCCTAGCCGAACAATCGGGAACGTAGGGGTAAGCACAGGAGCCAGGCAACCCAGCTTGGCCAAAATCTTAAGTCAAATTGATGCATATTTATGGCTTTATAACAATGATTGCGGAAGGCAACCCTCGTATATTAAATACAAACGCTGATGATATTTTTATTTTGACTCCGTTGCGACCGTTTATCAGTTGAAAGTGGCCCATCGTCTGCTTCCACCCCGTTGTAGATGCTACACAAGGTGTTTTCGTGACAACAAAACAACCCTTAGCCGACGTCTCGGTGCCCGAAGGCGGTTGTGTTAGCGGAAACGAGGCAATTAGATATGCGGGCTTTATAACTTTCACTTAATAATAGGAGCTTAAAATTGGGAGGCCAGTAACTAGCCCTCGGTTAGTGTTCGGCTACAATCGAGCTCAAGCCGTAAACATTTCGGCCAATGTTATGAACGTCATCATTTAACACGGGGTAACCTCTATTGATCTTATAGTTTAATACAGTCATCGAATCGCTGATCAGTTTACGCTTATTGTGACAGTTAGTTTTCGGCTTTCTTCACAGAGGCGCTTAGCCATGCTAGATGGAAGCACAATCGCAGTGGTTCTCCCTTTGCGCACCTAGCCAAACAAGGCGGAATGTAGGAGGCAAGCACAGGAGCCGGGCAACCCAACTATTGACCGAAGACACAATTCGAAACTGATGCATATAAAGCAATATCCGAGAACATTTTGCCGAGGAATCCTCGGAGTACCTTGGCTTTTGGTGGGTTCGGCTCAAGTCTCATCCCCCCGTTGACATTGTCGATGCTTAAAAAGTGTCCGGCAGTGTACTGCGGGATTTATGCTCGGAGCCAACACCGAGGTGCAGGTCGGCAGGAAAAATGCAAAACTATGGGTCGAAAAAGATTTCGCAAGATGGATTATTACGCAGGGTACCTCGGTCAAGAGGATGTCCCGCCTCATAAAAGAAAGACACACAAATATATCAAAAGTGCCATAAGCTTAAAAAACCAAAAAACTTATGCAGAAACTTTACGTCCGAACTAAATCAATTTTCTTGGTACCAATCCGAAAATTGGTCTTAAAATTAGTTTGTGCTTCCGTCGTGCTTTAACATGACACATCCGATCTCAAGACGTAGAGTGGGTCAGCCTTCAGCTTCAACCTCCTATCCCAAAGGCGGAGTACTTCTCGTTAGGCCAGTTTAGCGAACTAAACTCGAGCGGTCATTAGAGAGAAAATAGGCTATCCGGCTATTGACCACACACTTGCATGGAAAAAGGAGTGATAGAAAAAGATTTTGCACTGATTAGGAAGAAAACACATTTACTATAAAATGGCTCATATAAATTTAAGAGCCCCCAGTTAACTTGGGTAAGAGAAGTGTTTTTAACAAATAACGTATGTGAGCATGGTCGAACCAAACACAAATTAAAAATTTAAAACTTTGAGCATAAAAGTGACTTATCTGGTTAATGTGTTCGGCATTGATGATGCGGTTCGAGCTTACGGCTGGCGGGACGAGCTCCCAGCCCCCAAGCCAGTCCCGAGGTGGCAGAACAAAGAGCTCGATGCTCCGAAGTGGCGACATAGCACGACCGATGCAGGCCGGCAGTGTGATGCCGAAGTACCCGATGTGGGTTAATGAAGTGATGACAAAGCTCCCGGTCCAGCAGAGGTGATGTGGTATGTAGATACGCTGACGTGACAACGCTGCCCAATCCGGGTCATTTACCTATGCACAGAAGATAGTGCAACCCAGACATAATAGTAATATTAATTTTTTTTAAAGTTGCATGATTAATAATTTATGCAAAGTGAGTAATAAAAGAAATATGGCCCGTGTGCCAAACACCCGACGAGGTAGAACCCTCTTGATGACGCCGAAGTCCCCGAGGCAACCGAACATGTCGGTATGGTAATTCAAACAACAAGGTGACATTGCGAGCTGATTTATGCCAATTGGGACGACGACGTTGGCTTGCCAAAGTGACCGCATGACGCAGTCGAAGTCGATCACCTACACACATAAAATAGTGCGGTCCAAAAAGAATTATATATATATAATCCTTGCATAATTGCTTTTCGCAAAAATAATTTATTTAATGAGATGTGGCCTGGCGCCGAAGTCAATGTTGATGCAGGGCGTCGGCGTGACACGGTGATGGCGTGGAAAAGCTTGAATTCATAGGCCGGTTCGAGATCCGGATTCGGCGTTCGCCGAACTATATACGGAAACTGACCGAACCACCACGCGACCGTCATTAATGCGGTCACCATTTGACAGACCTATGTACAGATGATGGAACAAACCAGAGTAATAATTCGTCAGAAAAAATAAACCCAAGCAAGAAAAAATTAGTAGGATTAATAGCACCTGGTTTATCTATTGTAGCAATATGAAGAAAGATTACTCCAAAAATTGGGACTCGGTCCGCACACCCATTGCCTAATGGGCGATGAAGCGATGGCATGGTGATGCTGGAAAAGGTTGGCTCGCCGAGGCAAAGCCCCCGGTCCAGCTAACGTGACAAAGCTGGGCGGCTGGTGACGCCGAAGTCTCCGGAGTAGGTTGATGAAGAGATGGCGAAGCCCCCGGTCTAGGCCGAGGTAACGTAGCAGGTCGGTAAGGAGACGCTGCAGCTGCCGAGGTATTGAAGCAGTTCGGTGTGATGGACATCAGCTTGAAGAAGCAATAGTGAGGCCATGCCGACACTGGTCATAACTTGTGACGTGGTCAAGGCCGGATTGACGAAGTGACCGAGCGGCGATGTCGGCGCGCCTGACCCATGCAATCCGTGGGGTGATGGTGTTGGTGATAATTTAGTCTTCGTGATGCCGAACTCTTGTTCGGGTTGCCGAGCTGATGATCCGATAAGGTTGGGCTCGGCTCGATGAAGTGACGATCTGTCTAGCGCAGGTCGGCAGACGTGGAGTAAAGGCTGGTTTGGCACCGGCGTGACGACAAAGATTACCTCCGAAAAGGAGAAAAAATTGTGAGCATCTGTTCGTACACAAAACACAATACCCTACAAAGAGATTCTTCCAAAAAGGTTGTCCATTATCCTGTTCATGAAAAAAGATGAACTTGGGTCGGATTCATATTCGCACAGAAAACAGATTCGAAAAGTGATGCACTAATCGGAAGGTTCCTAGAGTTTGGACAGTCGGATAGAGCTGAAATTTTGGGAGGCGGTAGATATAGGAATTCCGCAGCTGATCAACGGTTGGAGCTTCCAAAGGACGCCCGAGCTAGATGCTGGACACCACGCTCGAAACTCGTCGTGATTCCCGTCCAGATTCGACAGGGCTCCGGTATATCGGAGATCGATGGAGATTTCTCCATCGAAACACGACGAAATTTTACAGTATCGTTGTAGACTCAATTCCGCACAATTTCAATGAAGGAATCGTCAAAGCGATGCTCGAGGAGGTGGTGGTAGTGGATACAAGTTCACTGTTCAGAAAAACAGCACGGTCGCCCGAGGGCAATGTTGACGTTGAGCCTCCGAGCTCCATGGATGATTCTTCCATGATCATGATAGAGATCGGAGTTGATGTTGATGAAGGACCTCGTCTGAACATGACGATTGGAGGCAGGGCTCAGTCCTTGGTCAAGCCAAGGTGACGAGTCGAGCCGGCTACGAAGACGCCGACGTCGCAGTTGATCTGCAGGCAAGCCATTGATCTATTGCTGATCACACAACATAATCTCAATGAAAGCACCATTCTCGGTGTCAAAACTGGCAGATCCCGGGGTAGGGGGTCCCGAGCTGTGGATTCTTGGATCAATGGTAACAGGAATGAGTGAGACTATGTTTTACCCAGGTTCGGACCCACTTGATGGAGGTAAAACCCTGCGTCATGCTCTTGTTTATATTGATGAAGTATCAAGTACATAGTTGATCTACCTCGAGATCATATGTTACGGTCTAAGCCCTGGAGGTATGATGAATAATATCATAATGATCTATCGACTAGCCTGGCCTTGGCTTATATAATGCACCGGAGGCCTAGGATAACAAGAGTCCTAGTCGAATACGTTGGTGGATAGGAGTCCATGTCTTGATCATGAAGCCTTGTGGAATCTTCCTCATGTGCGGCATGGGCTGCCAGAAGTTGCCCATGATTGAACCTCCATCGGGGTCCTCGGCCCGATCCAGCTGGTCTGGAGACGACGTGGTGAGCACCCCTAGTCCAGGACACCATCAACGGGGTTCTCAGCTCCCTTTCTGTTAATAATATGCAAATCAAATTCTTGTAGCAAGAGAACCCATCTAATAAGTCTAGGTTTAGCATCTTTCTTTTTCCTAAGATATTTAATAGCAACATGATTAGTGTGAATAGTTACGTTGGAATCAACAATATAAGGTCTAAACTTATCACATGCAAATACGACTACTAAAAATTCTTTTTGAGTGGTAGCATAATTTTTTGGGCGCTATCTAGAGTTTTACTAGCATCCTGAATAACATTTAATTTCTTATCAACTCTTTGTCCTAGATCAGCACCAGCAGCATAATCACTAGCATCACACATAATTTCAAAGGGTAAATTCCAATCAGGTGGCTGAACAATAGGTACAGTAATCAAGGCTTTCTTAAGTATTTCAAATGCTTCTACACAATCATCATCAAAAACAAAAGGAACTTCTTGTTGTAAGAGATTACTGAGAGGCCTAGAAATCTTACAGAAGTCTTTAATAAACCTCATATAGAAACCAGCATGACCAAGGAAGCTTCTTATACCTTTGATATCTTTAGGACACGACATCTTTTCAATAGCATCTACTTTAGCTTTATCAACTTCAATACCTCTTTCAGAAATTTTATGCCCCAAGACAATACCTTCATTAACCATAAAGTGGCACTTTTCCCAATTCAATACAAGATTAGTTTCTTCACATCTCTACAAAACTCTATCAAGGTTGCTTAAGAAATCATCAAAAGAAGTTCCATAAACAGAGAAATCATCCATGAAAACCTCAACAATCTTTTCACAATAGTCAGCAAATATAGCATTCATACATCTTTGAAAGGTAGCAGGTGCATTGCATAAACCATAAGGCATACATCTATAAGAAAAGGTACCAAAAGGGCAAGTAAAAGTGGTTTTCTCTTGATCCTCTTTTGACGCAGGTATTTGAGAGAAACCAGAATAACCATTTAGAAAGTAAAATGTGTATGTTTAGATAATCTTTCTAGCATTTGATCGATAAACGGCAGAGGGTAATGATCTTTCCTAGTAGCTTTATTTAATTTGCGAAAATCAATTACCATTATATAACATGTAACAATTCTTCGAGGAATCAATTCATTTTTATCATTAGGCACAACAGTAATACCTCCTTTCTTAGGGACACGATGAACAGGACTTACCCATTGACTATCAGCAATAGGATAAATTACACTTGCTTCTAGAAGCTTTAGTATTTCATTTCTTACCACTTCTTTCATCTTAGGATTTAACCGCCGTTGATGATCAACAATCGGTTTAGCATCTTTCTCCAATTTAATTTTGTGCTAACATAGAGTGGGACTAATGCCCTTAAGATCATCAAGAGTATATCCAATAGCGGCACGGTGCTTCTTCAGAGTTTTCAATAATTTATTTTCTTCATGCTCTGAAAGGCTAGCACTAATAATAACAGGATATATCTTCTTTTCATCAAGAGAAGCATATTTCAGAGTATCAGGCAATTGTTTAAGATCAAACACGGGATCACCCTTAGGTGGAGGAGGACCTCCAAGGATTTCAACAGGCAAATTGTGTTTCAAAATAGGTCCTTGATTAAAGAACACTTCATCTATTTCTCTTCTTTCATTCATAAAAAAATCATTTTCATGGTCTAGAAAATATTGTTCTAAAGGATCATTAGGAGGCATGAAAATAGAAGCAGGACCAATAATTTCATCCTTAGTAGGCAATTCTTTATCATCGGGTTGTCTACGAAATTTAGAGAAATTAAAATCATGAGACATATCCCCTAAACCAACAGTAACAATGTCTTTCTAGCAATCTATTTTAGCATTAATAGTATTCAAGAAAGGTCTACCAAATATAATGGGACAAAAATTATCTTGTGGGGAACCAAGAACAAGAAAATCAGTAGGATATTTTATCTTCCCACACAAGACTTCAACATCTCTAACGATCCCAATTGGTGATATAGTATCTCTATTAGCAAGCTTAATAGTAACATCAATATCTTCTATCTCAGCAGGTGCAATATCATTCATAGTTTCTTTATATAAGGTATAAGGGATTGCACTCACACTAGCATCCACATCACATAAGCCATGATAACAATGGTCTCCTATTTTAACAGAAACAACAGGCATGCCAACAATAGGTCTATGTTTACCTTTCATATCGGGTTTAGCAATTCTAGCATCTTCATCACAGAAATAAATAACATGCCCATCAATATTATCAACCAAGAAATATTTAACCATAACAATACTAGGTTCAACTTTAATTTGTTCAGAGGGTGTAGGTGTTTTAGCATAACTCTTACGGACCACAATTGAAGCTTTAGCATGATCCTTTATTCTAACAGGGAATGGTGGTTTCTCAATATAAGCAGTAGGAATAATAGGATCAACATTATAACTAATAGTTTATTCTTCAACTTTAATAGGTTCAGCTATTTTAACTTCAATGGGAGGATGATATTTAAACCACTTCTCCTTAGGGACATCAACATGAGTAGCAAATGATTCACAAAAAGAAGCTACTATCTCAGAGTCAAGTCCATATTTAGTGCTGAAATCACGAAAAGCATCGGTATCCATAAAAGATTTAATGCAATCAAACTTAAGGTTTATACCTGACTCCTTACCTTCGTCGATATCCCAATCTTCAGAGTTGCGTTTAATTCTTTCCAATAAATCCCATTTGAAATCAATATCCTTCTTCATATGGGAACCAGTACAGGAAGTATCGATCATTATGAGAAAGCCGAGCATAAAATTTTTGAATGATAATTTCTCTTAAGAGCTCATGATTGGGGCATGCATATAAAATTGAATTAAGCCTCCCCCAAGCTTGAGCGATACTTTCTCCTCCAGGAGGCCAAAAATTATATATATAATTCTGATCACGGTGAACCAGATGCATAGGATAAAACTTCTGATGAAATTCCAATTCAATCGCTTGTAGTTCCATGTTTCATTATCATCCAATAGCTTATACCATGTCAATGCCTTTCCCCTGAAAGATAAAGGGAAGACCTTTTTCTTGAAAACATCCTCGGGGATTCCTGCAAGCTTAAATAATCCACAAACTTCGTCCACATAGATTAAGTGCATATCGGGATGTAATGTTCCATCTCCTACATAAGGATTAGCTAGCAGTTTCTCTATCATACCCGAAGGAATTTCATAATAAATATTTTCAGTAGGTGCAATAGGTTGAGGAGTAGCTAATTGTGGTTCCGGCCGAGGTGAAGATACCCCAAACAAACCCCTTAAAGGATTATTTTTCCATAGTAACAAGTGACAGTAAATTTCAACACACTATATAAATGTTTCCTTACCAAATTCCACTTACCAAAGGTGCTTCACTCCCTGGCAACGGTGCCAGAATAGATTCTTGATAACCCACAAGTATAGGGGATCTATCATAGTCCTTTCAATAATTAAGAGTGTCGAACCCAATGAGGAGCAGAAGGAAACGACAAGTAGTTTTCAGCAAGGTATTCTCTGCAAGCATTGAAATTATCGGTAACATATAGTTTTTTGATAAGATAAATTGTAACGGCTAACAAGTAAATATAGTAACTGAGGTGCAGCAAGGTGGCCCAATCCTTTTTGTAGCAAAGGACAAGCCTAGACGAACTCTTATATAAAGAAAAGTGCTCCCGAGGACACATGGGAACTGTTGTCAAGTTAGTTTTCATCATGCTCATATGGTTCGTGTTCGTTACTTTGATAATTTGATATGTGGGTGGACCGGTGCTTGGGTGCTTCCCTTCCTTGTACAAGCCACCCACTTATGATTAACCCCTCTCGCAAGCATCCGCAACTACGATAGAAGTATTAAGGTAAACCTAACCATAGCATGAAACATATGGATCCAAATCAGCCCTTATGAAGCAATACATGAACTAGGGTTTAAGCTTCTGTCACTCTAGCAATCCATCATCTACTTATTACTTCCCAATGCCTTAACCTAGACCCAAATAATGGTAAAGTGTCATGTAGTCAACTTTCACATAACACCACTAGAGGAGAGACAACATACATCTCATCAAAATATCGAACGAATACCAAATTCACATGATTACTTATAACAAGACTTCTCCCATGTCCTCAGGAAAAAACGTAACTACTCACAAAGCATATTCATAATCATAATTAGAGGAGTATTAATTATCATTAAGGATTTGAACATATGACCTTCCACCGAATAAACCAACTAGCATCAACTACGAGGAGTAATCAACACTACTAGCAATCAACAGGTACCAATCTGAGGTTTTGGGACCAAAATCAAATATGAGAGATGAACTAGGGTTTGAGAGGAGATGGTGCTGGTGAAGATGTTGATGGAGATTGACCCTCCCTTGATGATATGATCAATGTTGATGACGATGGCGACAATTCCCCCCTCTCAGAGGGATGTTTCCCCTGCAGAATAGCTCCGCCGGAGCCCTAGATTGGTTCTGCCCAGGTTCCTCCTTGAGAGGGCGGTGCTTCATCCCGAAAGCTTCTTCTTGATTTTTTTCCAGGGTGAAAAGCACCATATAGCCAAAGATGGGCATCGGAGGCCTGCCTGGGGGCCCACAAGGTCGGGGGGCATGCCCTCCACCCTTGTGGCTGGCTGGTGGCCCCCTCTAGTACTTCATCGCCCAATATTTATTATATATATTTTAAAAACATGGTATGTGAAGTTTCAGAACTTTTGGAGTTGTGCAGAATAGGTCTCTAATATTTGCTCCTTTTCTAGTCCAGAATTCTAGCTGTCGGCATTCTCCCTCTTCATGTAAACCTTTTAAAATAAGAGAGAATAGGCATAAGTATTGTGATATAATGTGTAATAACAACCCCTAACGCAATAAATATCAATATAAAAGCATGATGCAAAATGGACGTATCAGGCCTCAGGGGAAGATGCTCTTTGTCTAGTAGATATGTCCCAGTTCCCATCTTGGAATTGATCAAAGTCTGAATGTGAGGGGCATATCCACAACATCTCTTCCGATCTGCAGCTGTTCTCTTCACATTTTCTGCAATTAAACTTATCACTTCGAACTTCAGTGGCACATCAAATAAATGAAGCAGGTTGATGGAGTGACCACAGATCATTCTATGATCTCCTGACTTGGGAAAAAGAGTGTGGCTCAATATAGTGTTCATTGTGGTCAAGCCGGAGAGCAGATAGTAGATAGATCCATGTTTGTGAGTCTACAAGGCTTTGTGAGGAATTGGCTTGACATGTTAGCCATGGAGTTGTGATGCTTTCTAGGCTTAGCATATAGATCAATGTCATTCTCCTCTTCCTCTGGGGCATTGATCAACTTGGCCCATTCTGAGATAGTAGTTTGATATCTTGTTCCTTCAGTCACCCCGACTATCTTTCCATCAGGGTAGTAGTGAGCAGTGGAGTAGAATTGCATTATTATCTCATCATTCCACTTTGTCAACTTTTGACCATCAAACTTGTCAACATCATTCAATCTGAAACTCTCATGCACACCTGGGAAGTAATTTTCATTGCCATCAATGTATTTCCAGTCAACCCATTTCATATCACAAACAATGGGTTTCTTGTCCAATAGGATAGTCTCATAAAAATCTTGTTGTTCCTTGGTGTGAAAGCAATAGTCCATAGCAGTTCTTCTCCTAATGGCATAGGGATCTGTATGTCTCCATAGTCTCAGACCAACATCCTTTCTCGCTTTCATGTTCTCTACCATAGGATGATCATCACTATGATCTAGGATCTTGGTCTTCTGTTTTCTGAGCACTTGTGGCTCTTCTTCTTCTTGAGCTTCAGGCACTTGGGCCTTGTTCTTTTCAGCAGCAGAAATATTCCTTGTTGATCTCTTAGGTGCAGATGGCTTGGAAGCTTGAGGTTGAGCTGAAGGCTTGGGGGCAGACTTGGGCCTAGATGGAGCAGCCCCAGTCCTTATGGCATACCCCGTAAGGTTATGAGTGTTTTCTAGAGGTGCAATAGGCTCTTCCTCCTCCTCTTCTTCTTCATCAGAAGAATGCTTCTCAAACTCAGCCATTGGATCTACTAGTTTTCACCATCTTCCTATTTTCCTCTCTTTCTTCTCCGTTGCACCACGTGGTGCAACAACTGTTTCTTGAGTTGAGGCTCTGGCTTTTGACATTGGATCTCTTTTGGTAGGAGCTTTCCGCTTCTGAGAACTAGGCTTGCTGGCAGCAGCAACATACTCTTTCTTGAGCACCTTCTACTTGGAGGTCACCTCCTCCCCAATCACAAAATCTTCATCCTCCGATTTAGATGTTCTCTTCTTCCTTTGCCTACTAGGTGCCTTAGGCAAGTTGTTGGGAGTGCTTCTGCTTCCTTCATCATAGCTGCTAGAGAAAATAGTACCCTCACTGAGGTTGAGCTGCTCTTCAGACTAGTTCTGACTATCACTGCCCTCTGGCATTGCTGAAATTGACCATGTGAGTTGTTGGGTGTAGATAGAGTAGATGAGCATCACAAAGTACAGCTTATTTTTTTGCAAAAATTGAGTCAAAAACTTAACTTTAGTTTTCTATAGAAAGCATTTCGGAGCTACCGATTTGACAAACTCGGTGACACCGAGGCACTTATCAGAGTCTAAACATGCAGTTTTGGTCAGACCGAAATACAATTCGGTGACTCCGAGATGCTAGGGTTTCACAGAGAAAGTGATTTCGGTTGCACCGATCAGTACACTTCGGTTAGACCGACTTGTACTTTTTTGATGGCCATGGCCAATCGGTGTGACCGAGATCCTTACATTGGTCGGTCCGAGATGGGTTTGGCGGAAACCTAACCCTAAGTTTTAGCATCAAATCTATTCTAAGGAATTTTTTGGTGGATAGATTGATCTCATACGTGGGAAGAACATAAGCATTATACTTTGTGCAAGAATCAGAGTAATGGAAAGCACAAGGTTCAAATCCGTAACCGAACTTGGTGACGGACTTGATACAGCGGCAATGGTAGTGAGGATTCCATTGACGGCGGCGGAGACCAGCGTACGAAGGTCACTGGCGATGATGGCGACGATTCGGAGACCAGGGCGGCAGTGCTGGGAGGCACGTGATACGTCTCCAACGTATCTATAATATTTGATTCTTCCATGTTGTTATATTACCATTCTTGGATGTTTTACAATCATTTTATAGCAAATTTATATCATTTTTTGGGACTAACCTATTGACATAGTGTCAAGTGCCGGTTGTTGTTTTTTGCTTGTTTTTAACTTTGCAGAATATCAATACCAAATGTAGTCCAAACGCAGCGAATTTTTTTGGTGATTTTTTCTGGACCAGAAGACACCCATTGGGCCAAAGAAGTATCAGGGGGGCTCCGAGGGGAGCACAACCCACCTAGCAGGGTTGTGCCCACCTCGGTCGCCACCAGCACTGCCTCTTGGCTCTATAAATACCCCAATATTCCAGAAACCCTAGGGGAGTCGACGAAAAACAATTCCAGCCGCCGAAAGTTCCAGAAACCACAGATCCAATCTAGACACCATCACGGAGGGGTTCAGCATCGTCATTGGTGCCTCTCCGATGATGTGTCAGTAGTTCATTGTAGACCTACGGGTCCATAGTTAGTAGCTAGATGGCTTCCTCTCTCTTTTGATTCTCAATAGAATTGTCTCTTGGAGATCTATTTGATGTAACTCTTTTTGCGGTGTGTTTGTTCGGATCCGATGAACTTTGAGTTTATGATCAGATTTATGTTTTTATCCATGAAAGTTATTTGAGACTTTTGATCTCTTATATGCATGATTACTTATAGCCTCGTATTTCTTCTTCGAATCTTTGGATTAGTTAGACCAACTAGATTGATATTTCTTTCCATGGGAAGAGATGCTTTGTGATGGGTTCGATCTTACGGTGCTCAATCCTAGTGACAGAAGGGGAAATGACACGCATGTATCGTTGCTATTAAGGATAACAAGATGGGGTCTATTCCTACATGAATAGATCTTGTCTACATCATGTCATTGTTCTTATTGCATTACTCCGTTTTTCCACGAACTTAATACACTAGATGCATGTTGGATAGTGGTCGATGTGTGGAGTAATAGTAGTAGATGCAGGCAGGAGTCGGTCTACTAATCTTGGACGTGATGCCTATATAATGATCATTGCCTGGATATCGTCATAATTGTTTGAAGTTCTATCAATTGCCAACAGTAATTTGTTTACCCATCGTATGCTATTTTTCTCGAGAGAAGCCACTACTGAAATCTACGGCCCCCGGTCTATTTTCCCATCGTATACTTCTAGATCTATATTGCTATTTGCCTTTTTGTTTATTTGCATCTTTTATTTTCAGATCTATATTATCAAAAACCCAAAAATTCCTCGCTGAATTTTAGTTGCCGTTATTTGAATCTATCAATCTACTACAATTTTATCTCATCAACTTGACAATTTTTGGCACCGTTACCCGAAAGGGATGGACAACCCCTTTAACACGTCGGGTTGCAAGTATTTGTTCTTTGTGTGCAGGTACTGTTTACGTAGTATTGCATGGTTCTCTGATACGTCTCCAATGTATCTATAATTTTTGATTGCTCCATGTTATATTATCTACTGTTTTGGACTATATTGGGATTTATTTTCCACTTTTATATTATTTTTGGGACTAACCTATTAACCGGAGGCCCAGCCCAGAATTGCTGTTTTTTGCCTATTTCGGTGTTTCGAAGA
Source organism: Triticum urartu (assembly GCF_003073215.2). Lineage (NCBI taxonomy): Eukaryota > Viridiplantae > Streptophyta > Magnoliopsida > Poales > Poaceae > Triticum > Triticum urartu. The sequence goes on along the minus strand of NC_053024.1, from coordinate 654,265,486 downwards.
AACGGAATTCAAACGGAGTCCAAACGGAATAACACCTTCGGGAACGTGATTTTCTCACCGAACATGATCCAGGAGACTTGGACCCTGCTCCAAGGAACAAAAGAGGCGGTCATGAGGGTGGGGGCGCCCCCCTAGGGCGCGCCCCCTGCCTCATGGGCCCCTCTGTGCTCCTCCAGCGTACTCCTTCCTCCTATATATACCTACGTACCCCCAAACCATCAGAACAGGAGCCAAAAACCTAATTCCACCGCCTCAACTTTCTGTATCCACGACATCCCATCTTGGGGCATGTTCCAGAGCTCCGCCGGAAGAGGGCCGTCATCATGGAGGGCTTCTACATCATCATAGCCTCTCCGATGAAGTGTGAGTAGTTTACCTCAGACCTTCGGGTCCATAGTTAGTAGCTAGATGGCTTCTTCTCTCTCTTTGAATCTCAATACAAAGTTCTCCCCCTCTCTTGTGGAGATCTATTCGATGTAATCTTCTTTTTGTGGTGTGTTTGTTGAGACCGATGAATTGTGGGTTTATGATCAAGTCTATCTATGAATAATATTTGAATCTTCTCTGAATTCTTTTATGTATGATTGGTTATCTTTGCAAGTCTCTTCGAATTATCCGTTTGGTTTGGCCAACTAGATTGGTAGTTCTTGCCATGGGAGAAGTGCTTAGCTTTGGGTTCGATCTTGCGGTGTCCTTTCCCAGTGACAGAAGGGGCAGCAAGGCACGTATTATATCGTTGTCATTGAGGATAACAAGATGGGGTTTATTTCATATTGCATGAATTTATCTCTCTACATCATGTCATCTTGCTTAAGGCGTTACTCTGTTTTTAACTTAATACTCTAGATGCATGCTGGATAGCGGTCGATGAGTGGAGTAATAGTAGCAGATGCAGAATCGTTTTGGTCTACTTGTCACGGACGTGATGCCTATATACATGATCATGCCTAGATATTCTCATAACTATGCTCAATTCTGTCAATTGCTCAAAAGTAATTTGTTCACCCACTGTAGAATACTTATGCTCTTGAGAGAAGCCACTAGTGATACCTATGGCCCCCGGGTCTATTCTCATCATATCAATCTCCATCACTTTAATCTTGCTTTGCCTTTTACTTTTTACTTTGCATCTTTATACCAAAAATACCAAAAATATTATTTTTATCAGATCTCACTCTCGTAAGTGACCGTGAAGGGATTGACAACCCCTAATCGTGTTGGTTGCGAGTAGCTATCGTTTTGTGCAGGTACGAGGGACTTGAGCGTGGCCTCCTACTGGATTGATACCTTGGTTCTCAAAAACTAAGGGAAATACTTACGCTACTCTACTGCATCATCCCTTCCTCTTCGGGGAAAACCAACGCAAGCTCAAGACATAGCAAGAAGGATTTCTGGCGCCGTTGTCGGGGAGTCTACGCAAAAAGTCAACATACCAAGTACCCATCACAATCCCTATCTCTCGCATTACATTATTTGCCATTTGCCTCTCGTTTTCCTCTCCCCCCAATTCACCCTTGCCGTTTTATTCGCCCTCTCTCTCTATCCTCCCTCTTTATTTGCCTCTTTTGCCCGCTTGCTTTTTGTTTGCTCGTGTGTTAGATTGCTTGTTTGTCGCGATGGCTCAAGATAATGCCAAATTGTGTGACTTCACCAATACCAATGTAACATCCCAAATTTTTAATTTGGAATGTTATACATTAGATCATCAATGCATATCATATACTATTTGCTTTTGGTTTTGATCCTAGAAATTCTACGCAACTCAAGGACCCACGGAGAGAGTTGGGGATTTCATTATTTTCATATTTGAGTTTTCTCAAATTTTGAGAATAGGATCATTTGATTTTAATTATTTTATCATCAATTATTTCTATTACAAAAATATGAGAGAGGGGATAAAATGACTTTCCCAAAATAAATAAATACTGAGGATTTAATAATAAAATAAAATAAGATTTTGTTTCGGAGTTTTTAGTTATTTTATTTGAATTTAGGAAAAATGTGTGTTTTTCAAAATTGCATTTAGGCCCCAAATAAATGTTCATCTTGTGCGGCTTGATTTTAGAAGCCCGGGAAAATTTATTTCGGGATTTTTGGAGTCCGTTTAGTATTTCTTTTTATTTTTCTTCTGTGTGTAATTATTTAAAAAAAATGCACCGACCTACGGGCCGTGTCTGACCGGGACTCCGGCCCGACTAGCCTTTATAAGCCGGCCCACCCCCGGGCCGAAACCCTAGCCCCGAGCCGCCCCAGCCCCAGCCCCGCTCGAGCCGCCGCCGGCGCCCGCTTGCGCCGCCGCCGCACCACCGCCGCCGCCGCCTCGTCGACCTGCCGCCCGAGGTTGCCTCGAAATCCGTGCCACCGTTTTGTTTTGAAAAACCATCGGTTTTTCGTCGGTGTTTTTTTTAGTTTTCGTTTTTTGATTGGTTTTATTTTTTTTTTTCGGTTTAGGTTAAATAGCGAGTGTTCGCTCGTTCGTTCGTTTTAACGAACGTATTCGTCGTTTAGATCCGGTTAACGAACGTTTGTTCGTTAATCCGTTCGTCGTTTTTCTTTTTCTCGGATTTTCCGCGATTATTTTCTGATCGCGATTTCTGATCCGATTTTCGTTTTAGTATAACTTTTCGCTCGTTTATCGGAATCAGGCGATTCAAGCGCCTGGAGTTTCGTCTCGAAACCCTCTTTCCGTTTAACCAACTTAAACAAGTTTTTGCTACTATAAAAATTTCCTTAGATCCAGATTAGTAGAACGAAGTTGTTTTCTTTCGCCATTTGACTTTCGTTGCTTCGTTTGATTTGATTCTTTTTGCCAACCGGAGTTCTTAAGTTGAACTTTCTGGTTAGATCTCTTATTTGAGTTTTACCTATGCATTAGATGAGTGCTTATTGTATGCTTGTTTGTTTGTCTGCAATAGAATACCCGGAGTGCGCCGCCTGTTACTTCGAATCTCTAGGTTTCGCGGATCATTAGCAAGGCAAGTAACACTTTGATCATACCTTTTCTACTACCCAGTTTTATTGCATTAGATCAATCCTCACACATTGCATGATTAGGATCTAATTAAATTGTGGGATGGGAAGTAGTTGAGGTAGTACCTATTACCTGTTTTATTATCAAACCTTTGGGAGTTACTTCTACGTTTGCCATTATGCCATGCTATGCTAGTAGACGTGGATTGGGTGAGTGATATCCATGACAGATGTGAGTTTGTTAATTAATGGTTTATCTAAGGTGGCGACTTAAATACACATCTGGGTGGATTGAGGTACCTGAGTATTCCAGGATTGCCTGTTTCTTTTTGGACCGCCACCCAGGCTCAAAGGGATCATGAGATTATTCATACTAGAAACTTCCGTGAGTAGCCACAAGCCATTATGGGCTCTGGCATAGTTTATTAAGTCGTGCGAACTCTTACAGGGTAGACTAGCAGATGTAGGGGAAAGTAGGTGTAACGGTCTATCCATCTTAAGGTGCTAGCGATTCTGAAAGACTATGTCTTAGTCATCCGTCTTCTCAAACACCATGTATTGCGAGAAACCAAACGAAGGCGATCGAGTCTTGTGGGAAAAAGTGCGCAAACCTCTGCAGAGTGTAATAAACTAATCATGATTAGCCGTGTCCCCGGTTATGGACTTTTTGAGTATCTAGTACTTGGATTATCATGTGAATCTCAACATGTTACTCTAAATTAAGTTTGTTGGGTTTTGTTTAATGATTATTACTTTAATTGGGATTGAGGATGCTATCAACCATTCTCAATGTTTAACAACTACCATGATAGTAAATAAAATTTATTCCTTTGTTGTAGGGGAAAATTGGCTTTATGCAAAACTGTAACCATAGAGCTTTTCACCAGCCAAATATGCATATAGTATAGCAGTTTCATTCCATTACTCTCTATGTGTTACCTTGCCAGCATATTCCATGTGCTGACCCGTTTCGGGCTGCAACGTTAATGTTGCAGACTATTCAGACGATGATTAAGGAGTTTTTAGGTCGTGGTTCTATACTCAGTGATGTCGTCGGAGTTGATGGACTCACTTATCTTCCAAGCCTTCCGCTGTTATCGTTATTAGATGGCCTTAAGCCATATTTATTGTAATAAGTTCTATATTGAGACACTCGATGTAATAAGTGTGTGATTGCTACTCTGTTATAAATCCTCCGAGTACTGTGTGGTGTCAGCATTACTGATCCAGGGATGACACCGGAGCACAGAGATCAGACTGTTTGAGGTCTGGTCGCTACAACTAATAATAATGATTTCCTTAGCACTCCGATTGCTCCTCTTACCGATGCTGAATCTTGTGAAATTAATATTGCTTTGTTGAATCTTGTTATGAAAGATCAATTCTCTGGCCTTCCTAGTGAAGATGCCACTACTCATCTGAATAGCTTCGTTGATTTATGTGATATGAAAAAGAAAAAGGATGTTGATAATGATGTCGTTAAATTGAAGCTATTTCCTTTTTCGCTTAGAGATCGTGCTAAAGCTTGTTTTTCGTCTTTGCCTAAGAATAGTATTGATTCATGGAACAAGTGCAAAGATGCTTTTATCTCTAAGTATTTTCCTCCCGCTAAGATCATCTCTCTTAGAAATGATATTATGAACTTTAAACAACTTGATCATGAACATGTTGCATAAGCTTGGGAGAGAATGAAATTAATGATATGTAATTGCCCTACTCATGGTTTGAATTTGTGGATGATCATACAAAATTTTTATGCCGGATTGAATTTTGCTTCTAGAAATCTTTTAGATTCGGCCGCGGGAGGCACTTTTATGGAAATCACTTTAGGAGATGCTACTAAACTCCTAGATAATATTATGGTTAATTATTCTCAAGGGCATACTGAAAGATCTTCTAATAAAAAAGTGCATGCGATAGAAGAAATCAATGTGTTCAGTGGAAAGATGGATGAACTTATGAAATTATTTGCTACTAAGAGTGTTTCTTCTGATCCTAATGATATGCCTTTGTCTACTTTGATTGAGAATAACAATGAATCTATGGATGTGAATTTTGTTGGTAGGAATAATTTTGGTAACAACGCTTATAGAGGGAATTTTAATCCTAGGCCATATCCTAGTAATCCTTCTAATAATTATGGGAATTCCTACAACAACTCTTATGGAAATTATAATAAGATGCCCTCCGAATTTGAGAATAGTGTTAAAGAATTTATGAATTCACAAAAGAATTTTAATGCTTTGCTTGAAGAGAAATTGCTTAAAGTTGATGATTTGGCTAGGAACGTTGATAGAATTTCTCTTGAGGTTGATTCTTTAAATATTAGATCTATTCCTCCTAAGCATGATATCAATGAGTCTCTCAAAGCCATGAGAATTTCCATTGATGAGTGCAAGGAAAGAACCGCTAGGATGCGTGCTTCCAAAGATGCCTTTATTAAAGCGTGTTCTTCCAATACCTATGAAAATCAAGATGAAGACCTAAAAGTTATTGATGTGTCTCCCATTAAATCTTTATTTTGCAATATGAATCTTGATGAAACTTAATATGATCTTCCTTTACCTAGAAGGCGTTCTAAAAATTCGGAGTATTTAGATCTTAATGATGAAGTTGATGAAAGTGGGATTGAAAGAAATAAAAATCTAGATGTTGCTAAACCCACTATATTGGATTTAAAGGAATTTAATTATGAAAGTTTCTCTTTAATTGATTGTATTTCCTTGTTGCAATCTGTGCTAAATTCTCCACATGCTTATAGTCAAAATAAAGCCTTCACTGAACATATTGTTGATGCCTTGATGCAATCTTATGAAGAAAAACTTGAGTTGAAAGTTTCTATACCTAGAAAATTCTATGATGAGTGGGAACCAACTATTAAAATTAAAATTAAATATCATGAGTTTTATGATTTGTGTGATTTGGGTGCTAGTGTCTCTACTATTCCCAAGACTTTGTGTGATTTACTAGATTTCCGCGATTTTGATGATTGCTCTCTAAACTTGCATCTTGCAGAATCCACTGTTAAGAAACCTATGGGAAGGATAAATTATGTTCTTATTGTTTAAAATAGGAATTATGTGCCCGTAGATTTCATTGTTCTTGATATAGATTGCAATCCTTCTTGCCCTATTATTCTTGGTAGACCTTTCCTTAGAACGGTTGGTGCAATTATTGATATGAAGGAAGGGAATATTAGATTTCAATTTCCATTAAAAAAGGGCATGGAACACTTTCCTAGAAATAAAATAAAATTGCCATATGAAACTATCATGAGAGCCACTTATGGATTGCCTACCAAAGATGGCAATACCTAGATCTATCCTCGCTTTTATGCCTAGCTAGGGGCATTAAACGATAGCGCTTGTTGGGAGGCAACCCAGTTTTTTTTTATTCCTTGATTTTTGCTCCTGCTTAGTAATAAATAAATTATTTAGCCTCTGTTTTGGTTGTGTTTTTTGTGTTTAATTAGTGTTTGTGCCAAGTCGAACCGTTGGGAAGACTTGGGGAAAGTCTTGTTGAACTTGCTGTAAAAAACAGAAACTTTAGCGCTCACGAGAACTGCTGTCATTTTTATTGTAAGAGTGATATTTAGTTAATTCTTTTTGAAGATGATTAATAGGTAAATTCCTCACGTCCAGAAATTTATTTGAGAATTTTTGGGGTTACAGATCTTGCGCTAGCTACATATTACTACAGACTGTTCTGTTTTTTGACAGATTCTGTTTTCCGTGTGTTGTTTGCTTATTTTGATGAATCTATGGTTAGTAAAATAGTTTATAATCCATAGAGAAGTTGTAGTAAAGTAGGTTTAACACTAATATAAATAAATAATTAGTTCATTACATTACCTTGAAGTGGTCTTTTGTTTTCTTTCGCTAACGGAGCTCACGAGTTTTCTACTTTAAGTTTTGGGTGAATTCTTTTGATGGATCATGGAACAAGGAGTGGCAAGAGCCTAAGCTTGGGGGTTCCCATGGCACCCCCAAGATAAGCCAAGGACACCAAAAAGTGAAATCTTGGGGATACCCCGGAAGGCATCCCCTCTTTCGTCCACTTCCATCGGTAATTTAATTGGAGCTATATTTTTATTCACCAACATGATATGCGTTTTGCTTGGAGCGTCTTGTATTATTTGTGTCTTTGTGTCTTAGTATGCCACAATCATCCTTCCTGTACACACCTTTTGAGAGAGCCATACATGAATTAAAATTTGATAGAATACTCTATGTGCTTCACTTATATCTTTTGAGCTAGTTAATTTTGCTCTATGTGCTTCACTTATATCTTTTGAGCTAAGTAGTTTTGCTCTATGTGCTTCACTTATATCTTTTGAGCGTTATAATTTTGCTCTATGTGCTTCACTTAGATCTTTTACAGCATGGTGGTGGATTTGTTTTAAAGAAACTATTGATCTCTCATGCTTCACTTAAATTATTTTGAGAGTCTCTTAATAGCATGGTAATTTGCTTAATAATAATATGCTTGGTATTCAAGATTTGTGAAACTTTCTTTTGAGTGTGTTGAATACTAAGAAAAGATTGAAGCATGATAATTGTTTTGAGATATGGCGGTGATAATATTAAAGTCATGCTAGTTGAGTAGTTGTGAATTTAAAGAATACTTGTGTTAAAGTTTGTGATTCCCGTAGCATGCACGTATGGTGAACTGTTATGTGATGAAGTCGGAGCATGATTTATTTATTGATTGTCTTCCTTATGAGTGGTGGTCGGGGACGAGCGATGGTCTTTTCCTACCAATATATCCCCCTAGGAGCATGCGCGTAATACTTTGTTTTGATAACTTCTAGATTTTTGCAATAAGTATATGAGTTCTTTATGACTAATGTTGAGTCCATGGATCATACGCACTCTCACCCTTCCACCTTTGCTAGCCTCTCTAATACCGCGCACTTTTTGCCGGTATCATACACCTACCATATACCTTCCTCAAAACAGCCACCGTACCTACCTATTATGGCATTTCCATAGCCATTCCGAGATATATTGCCATGCAACTTTCCACCGTTCCGTTTATCATGACACACTCCGTCATTGTCATATTGCATATCCCGGTACACCGCTGGATGCATTCATATAGAGTCATATTTTGTTCTAAGTATTGAGTTGTAAGAAAAATAAAAGTGTGATGATCATCATTATTAGAGCATTGTCCCAGTGAGGAAAGAATGATGGAGACTATGATTCCCCCATAAGTCGGGATGAGACTCCAGATGAAAAATAAAATAAATAAAAAAAGAGGCCAAAGAAGCCCAAATAAAAAGAGGCCATAAAAAATAGGAAAGTCCCAAATAAAAAAATGATGAGAGAAAAAGAGAGAAGGGACAATGTTACTATACTTTTACCACACTTGTGCTTCAAAGTAGCACCATGATCTTCATACTAGAGAGTCTCTCATGTTATCACTTTCATATACTAGTGGGAATTTTACATTATAGAACTTGGCTTGTATATTTCAATGATGGGCTTCCTCAAATTACCCTAGGTCTTCATGGGCAAGCAAGTTGGATGCACACCCACTTAGTTTCTTTTTGAGCTTTCATATACTTATAGATCTAGTTCTTCCATTGCATGGCAATCCCTACTCACTCACATTGATATCTATTGATGGGCATCTCCATAGCCCATTGATACGCCTAGTTGATGTGAGACTATCTTCTCCTTTTTGTCTTCTCCACAACCACCATTCTATTCCACTTATAGTGCTATATCCATGGCTCACGCTCATGTATTGCGTGAAGATTGAAAAAGTTTTGAAAAAGTTAGAGTATGAAACAATTGCTTGGCTTGTCATCGGGGTTGTGCATGATTTAAATACTTTGTGTGGTGAAGATGGAGCATAGCCAGACTATATGATTTTGTAGGGATAACTTTCTTTGGCCATGTTATTTTGAGAAGACATAATTGCTTTGTTAGTATGCTTGAAGTATTATTATTTTTATGTCAATATAAACTTTTGTCTTGAATCTTTCTAATCTGAATATTCATACCACAATTAAGAAGATTAGCATTGAAATTATGCCAAGTAGCACTCCGCATCAAAAATTCTCTTTTTATCATTTACCTACTCAAGGACGAGCAGGAATTAAGCTTGGGGATGCCTGATACGTCTCCAACGTATCTATAATTTTTGATTGCTCCATGCTATATTATCTACTGTTTTGGACTATATTGGGCTTTATTTTCCACTTTTATATTATTTTTGGGACTAACCTATTAATCGGAGACCCAGCCTAGAATTGCTGTTTTTTGCTTATTTCAGTGTTTCGAAGAAATGGAATATCAAACAAAGTCCAAATGGAATAAAACCTTCGGGAACGTGATTTTCTCACCGAACGTGATCCAGGAGACTCGGACCCTTCTCCAAGGAACAAAAGAGGCGATCACGAGGGCTAGGGCACGCCCCCTGCCTCGTGGGCCCCTCGGTGCTCCTCCGGCGTACTCCTTCCTCCTATATATACCTACGTACCCCCAAACGATCAGAGCAGGAGCCAAAGACCTAATTCCACCGCCGCAACTTTCTGTGTCCACGAGATCCCATCTTGGGGCCTATTCCGGAGCTCCGCCGGAAGAGGGCCGTCATCACAAAGGGCTTCTACATCATCATAGCCTCTCCGATGAAGTGTGAGTAGTTTACCTCAGACCTTCGGGTCCATAGTTAGTAGCTATATGGCTTCTTCTCTCTCTTTGAATCTCAATACAAAGTTCTCCCCCTCTCTTGTGGAGATCTATTCGATGTAATCTTCTTTTTACGGTGTGTTTGTTGAGACCGATGAATTGTGGGTTTATGATCAAGTCTATCTACGAATAATATTTTAATCTTCTCTGAATTCTTTTGTGTATGATTGGTTATCTTTGCAAGTCTCTTCGAATTATCCGTTTGGTTTGGCCAACTAGATTGGTAGTTCTTGCCATGGGAGAAGTGCTTAGCTTTGGGTTCGATCTTGCGGTGTCCTTTCCCAGTGACAGAAGGGGCAGGAAGGCACATATTGTATCGTTGCCATCGAGGATAACAAGATGGGGTTTATTTCATATTGCATGGTTTGGAGGGTGAAAATCTTGTTGAGAAAATTGATAAAAGTGGGTTTGGAGAGGTCAAAACTTTAACTAGTAATGTACCTACTCTCTTGGATTAAAAGGACTTTAATTATGGTAGTTGCTCTTTGATTGATTGTATTTCCTTGTTGCAATCCATGATTAATTCACCTCATGCTTATGAACAAAATAAAGCTTTTACTAAACATATTGTTGATGCCATGATGAAAGCTTTAAAAGAAAAGTTGGAATTAGAGATCTCAATTCCTAGGAAATTACATGATGAATGGGAACCTACTATCAAAATCAAGATTAAAAATTATGAGTGTTTTGCTATATGTGACTTGGGTGCTAGTGTTTCTACAATTCCGAAATCTTTATGTGATGTGCTTGGTCTTACTGATATTGAAGAATGTTCTCTTAATTTGCACTTGGCGGATTCTACCATTAAAAAGCCTATGGGAAGAATTAATTATGTTCTTATTCTTGAAAATAGGAAATATTTGCCTATAGATTTTATTGTTCTTGATATTGATTTCAATCCATCTTGTCCAATTATACTTGGTAGTCCCTTTTTACGTACTATCGGTGCCATGATTGATATGAAAGAAGGCAATATTAAATTTCAATTTCCACTAAGGAAGGGTATGGAACACTTCCCTAGAGCAAGAATTAAGCCACCATATGAATAAATCATGAGGGCATCTTATGGATCTAAAACTAAAGATGACAACACTTAGATCTATGCATTATGCCTAGCTAGGGGCGTAAACTGATAGCACTTGTTGGGAGGCAACCCAATCTTTATCTTTTTGCCTTTTGGTTTCCTTGCTGTTTTGCAATAAATATGTAAAGATGCCTCTGATTAGATGTGTTTTTATGTTTTGATTAGTGTTTGTGCCAAGCAAAGCCTTTGGGATTATGTTGGGTGATAGTTGATTTGATCTTGTTGGAAAACAGAAATTTTTGCGGCCAGTAAAATAATTTCCATAAATCACAGAAACGTGCATTTGCTCTGAATTTCTGCACACAAGATTAATATACAAATTTCCCACGTTCTCCTAATTTTTCAGATTTTTTGGATTTACAACCTCAATATTATTTTTCTAAGGAATATTCTTTTTCCATTAAAGGAACTAGCACATATGCCCGTGCGTTGCAACGGGAGAGATTTTTTTGCGAGAAGCATCGGGAGAGATAATTGATGTATCCATCAAAATGGTCTCCACACAATAGTGGGGCGATACAGTGCAGAGCTGTGGTGTTCTCGCGGGTCATGTGGGGTTGGTGGGAGTGGCGGCCACTTCCCAATTCGTGCATTTTTTTTCCTTCAGGTCCGCCTCCTTGTCGAGGTTTTGTGGTGACCTCCTGATTTTTTTAAACATGTGAGCATTTTTTCTGAAAAAACGTTAATTTCTAGAAAAAGGAAAACAAAATTTGAAATAGGAAGGTTTTTCTTAAATTTATAAACACTTCTTGAAAACAGGACCATTTTTAAGGCGGTGAAACGAACATTTTTCGAATTTGTGAACAATTTTGTAAAATGGAAACTTGTTTTGAACATTAAAATAAATTTTCAAAAATGTCTTTTTAATCATGAATATTATTTTGAATTCATGAACATTTCGATAAAATGAATATTTTTCGAATTTCCGTTATTTTGAAATGAAATTTATGTTAGATATCTAGAAAAATTCATTTTTTTAAGAATGCGAACTTTTTTTTCAATTTTGACACAAATTTTGAACTAAAATAAAATTTTAAATTTCCAATTTTTTTAAAAAATGGGAACAAATTTTCACATTCGAAGATTTAACAAAAAAATGTACAAAAAACATAATTTTGGAAAATTTATAAAATTAATGTATGGGAAAAGGAAAAAATAAATTGGAATGGAAAAAATAAAAATAGAAAAATAACACAGAAAAATCCGAAATGGGCCGGCCCAACATTGGGAGATCGATGGGAAGCTCCAATTATATGCCACACTGTGCGACAAATAAGGTTTCCCAGCTGTGTGCGCAGGATATAAATGGGTGGCTTTTTTGGGCCTTAGTGCGTGCGGCCCACGTATGAAATTTTGGACAAAACTTTTTATTTTTTAGCAGATGGACCACGAAAATTTGTACCACCTCGGATATAAGAAAAATATTTTCGGTGGTGAACGGATGAAAAAATTGGAGAAATGCACCTTGCTTTATTAGTAGGTATAGATATAGATATAGATAACCATGTCTATCCTAGGTTGTGAAGCAACCTATATTTCCATCACTCCTAAATTTCCAAAATAATTCTCATAGACTCTTTGGGTCATATCTTCGTCAAATATGGCAAAATATTTCATTTTCCATGTTCCTAATCATGCTCAATTAATTCTTTTTCTATTTTGTCCTAAATGACACTTGTGAAGCAAGTGCTATTTATCTCTGCCCATTTGTCTCCAAACTTTTTGGACACCTTTTCCTATCCGTATCATTGCCCCGTGCCAAATTTAAACCTCATTTATCTAGTGAATATTTTTCAGCTAATGCACTTTGTGAAGGAGGTATGAACTAGGAATATTCAGATGAGTTGAAACTTTGCCACATCCTTCATTTGGTCAAATTAGGACTCTAATCCAAATTTGAGCTCATGTCATGCCCCTCTGTGGGCTTAGCATCAATTCTTGTTCCGTGGTCAGGTTTTCACTTTGTGAAGCAAGTATATTTTATATTTCTTCAATATTGCTGAAAATTTTTGAGGACCTTATCCTATCCATATATCCTATCTCCACAAGATTTGGGATCATTTCATTTATCCATTTTCCCTCAGGATTTTTCCTAAGATTCTGTCCAGAGAGGTGTTTTATGTAGGAAGTACCATTTTGGCTTGGCCAAATGGTATGAAATTTACTAGCACTCTCATATGATCAAATCATCCTGCCATGATCATTTTAAGATCATTACATCACTCCTAATGAGTGCTACTTCATGTTTTTGGTTCTGGACTAGTTTATGCATTTGCAAAGTAAGTGTATTAAATACATGTCCTAATCACCTCAAAATTAACAAGAATATAGTACTTCCTATCCTAAACCTCCCTGACATCAAGCTTTCCTCTTAACCTCACTAAGTTGATCACAACAGTGCGGTCAAGTTTGCTACAGCAAACTTGTGAAGCCTGTTTCCCTCTGCACTCTGTGCCTCTGCTCGTTTCATCACCTCAGCTCTGACCCATATTGGAGGGACAACACCCCAGACATCCTTTGCGAGCTCGTTGCATGACCTCCATGCTAGTCTGCGCGGTGACCACCGTTTTGGCATGCAGTAGACGTGCCCAGAGCGTCGTTTTGCTTCGGGCCCTCCCCTGCTCGGTGCCTCAGCGTGCACGGGCGTGTCTAGAAGCTCTGCCTCGTCGTCCTCTTCTCCCTAGACCCCACCCCCTCCTGCAGCTCGCTCGCTAGCGCTCGTCGTCGCGCGCCCACGGACAACTGTAGCCGGCCGTCGTCTTCCTCCACTGGCCATTTCTTCCCTGTGCTCCTCGACATCTTCTGCCTCGTGAAACAGCCCTCTGCTCCTCCCCGCTGCCTTCCGTCCAGCGTGCAGGCGTGCACATGCATACACGGGCATGCCCTGAGCCTCGGCCATGCGTCCGCGGCGGCACCGCGTCGCCCCGGCTATATATACCCCACCCCGCATCCTCTCGACCTCACCAGCAGCTCTAGCGTCCTCCCAGCCCCTCCCTAGCTACTCACCCGAGCCCGGGAGCTCTTCCTTGGCCGCCAACGCTGCCATGTCCCCCGCTGCCTGTTCACCTAAATTCCCTCGAAGCTGGCCTCCTCTCTCCCTCATTTCTTCACTGGTGGCACTCTCCAACTCCGGCGAAGCCATCCCGAGAGTTTTCTCCGTCTTCTTGCCACGAGAGCCCCATGCCCATCTCCACCGTAGCCGCCATCCGTCGGTGTTAGGGTCGCCGTCACCTCGGTCCTCTTCACCGGTCATGGATGAGCTCAGGAGATGCGCCATGATGCGCCATGATCAACTAATCTCATCCATGGGAGGAGCCTCGCCGGAGGTGCCCTGTAGCTCCGGCAAGCCTCGTCGGGGCGGCTGACCTCGCCCGACCTCTATACGCCGTCAGGAAGGAGGAGGAAGAAGGAGGGGGAGGAGAGAGAGGTGGGACCCACTTGTAAGTGAGACAGGCCCCGGCCCCGCCACTGCCACATGGGTTAAGTGGAGACGACAAGTGCAGAGTATGTTTTCCATATTAAGAAACGTATTCCCTGCTATACGCTTTCTCTTTTTGTGTCTAGGTCCAGTCTGTAATTATTTTTATTGCAGGTGGGTCTCTGGCAGAAAACCCCTTATATCTTTTTGCTCAAAACTCCGATTGAGGTGATTCCAATGCCCACGTCTTCGTCTCCTCGGGGCCGTTTTGTTCATATCATTTTCATTATGTGTTAACATACTGGAAATGACCTTTATGCCCTTTCCCCTAATCATCCCCCTCCGAGGGAGAAACTTTTCCAGCGATTCCTTCCGTGAGGTTCCTGCACTTCTCCTCGGTGTATTCTCCATCCCCAGGCAAGGCGCGACAACCACTTTCATGATAGCCATGCAGTAGCCATGGTTTTGTACTTAAACATTTAATTAGTGCTTGTTTGTTTGTAACTGCTATCGTTGTTTCGGTAATGCTTATAGTAGTACATGCAGTAGCGATGTGTTCACCTTCATGCTATGCTCTTCTGCATCTTGTTATCCTGTACTTCTTGCTAGTATTATTGTTACATGTCATGCTTCATAGTAGTACATGCTGGTAGTAGTGATGTTCGTGCTGATGCATGCTTACCGTCTGTTATGCAGTACCATTGATGTGCATGCATCTAGTTGGTTATATGCTTACTTGGTAGTATTATTGAAAGTGCTAGTTATCGACTAGAGGGGAGGGGTGAATAGGCGATTTTTATGAAAGTCTTCAAAACACGGGGGCTTTGAAGACAAACGATAGAAATGAACCTATTGATATGCGGCGGAAGATACACTACACTAGATAATCCATAGTCAAGTAAGCAATGAAGTGAAAACACGAACACTATCAGCAGCTTGGTAGTATGGATCAGGATGGAAGATAGTATGAAGCCAAAAAGTACAGTGTCTTCACTTAGTGAAGTCAATCAGATCATACAGGCATGCAATGACTTCACGAAGACAAACTGTAAAGAAAAGGGAAGTGAAGGATAGAACCAGCAGCTTGATGAAGACAAGGATTTTGTAGACCAGTTCCAGTTGCCGTGACAACTGTACGTCTGGTCAGGGAGGCTGAGATTCAACTCAGAAGACCGTGTCTTCACCTTATTCCCCTTGAGCTAAGGACACACAGTCCTTGCCAAATCACTCTGGTAAGTCTTCAAGGTAGACTTCCAAACCTTCATAGACTTCATTCACCGGCGATCCACAATGACTCTTGGATGCTCAGAACGCGACGCCTAACCGGCTGGAGGATTCACAGTCCTCGAGTGTAACAAGTCTTCAGGTCACGCAGACAAAAATACTTCAGTGATTCCTAACACTCTTTGGCTCTAGGTGTTTTGGGCTTTGTCCTTGCAAGGATCTCTCTCTCAAATGCTTCGGAGGTGGGTTGCTCTCAAACGACAAAATCCGTGCACTAACTTTGAGCAGCCACCAATTTATGGTGTAGGGGGTGGGCTATTTATAGCCAGGAAGCAACCCGACCTGATTTGTCCAAAATGACCCTGGGTCACTAAGGAACTGACAAGTGTTGAACGGTCAGATTTCAAACACACGCGACAGCTTGACTTGGGCTACAAGTTAAGTTGACTCATCCAGCCCTAGATAAGATTTGCTCTCATAGTCTTCGCTCGAAGACATAGGATTTGGTTGAGCATCACATCAGTCACTCTGACTTTGTTCACTTGGACCCCACTTAGCAGTGCGGTGATTCCTATGACTCAACAAAGAAGAAAAGGAAACTACAAAACATTTATGTCTTCGTACTCCATAGTCTTCATATGATGTCTTCTCATGTCATATAGTCTTCAATGTGAATCTTTTCACAGACCACCATTGTCTTCAATGTCCTCACACATTTTTAGGTGTCATCTCTAGTAGGTAAACCGAATTAACATGGGACTACTACCTGTGTTATCCGGCAATTTTCACAAACACATTAGTCCATCAACCAAGTTTGTCGTCAATACTCCAGAACCAACTAGGGGTGGCACTAGATGCACTTACAATATCCCCCTTTTTGGTGGTTGATGACAAACTGGTTGAAGTTTTCAACGGGGATAAAAGTATGTGAAAGTCGGGAATTACGGCATTGTCTTCATAAGTAGCAAAAAGGCTCCCCCCTGAAGATGTATTGCGGCCGAAGACGAGTACTCAGATGCTTCTATTGATGGAGTGCGGTGCCAGCTTGCATTGCATGGAGGTATGGAACCAAATTTGAAGCCCTCAGCGAAGCCATCTTTGTGAAGATCTTATTCAGGGCAGAGTAGTGTGAGACTCTTCCAAGACCGCCGACAGGTTTCATGGGCTACGAATGAGTTCTTGGTGGCCAAATTTCTGATGTGATTGACGTCCACCAATACACTTTGCATCTGACGCTTTAGCCATCCATGATGCTTATCCTGCGTCTAATGTAAGGCCACAAGAAGCTCTCGGTCATTGAGAACGAGAGTACGCTTCCGAGGCCTTTGAGCAATTATACTGTCAGTGGCTTCGGTATTTGCACGGTGAGGCACACGTATATTGCCAGCCAGAGGATAAGTAGGAGTTGCAGCATTGGGGATATGAGTGCCTTCTATTGGCTGCGTGAAGCTTTGGTGATCAATATTATGAAGATATAGCGGCTCCTTGGCAGGTTCTGGGTAGATGGCTTCGACGAACAGATCAACCTCAGGCAGAAATATAAGATGGTTGCGCTGTGAGGGCTGATAGTCAACAGAAGAGTGGAGCTTGATCAGGCGCATCACCCATGGAACAGAAAACTTCAGGCCAAACAGCTCAATCCCAGATGCAGCAAGTTGTTTTATGAAGAAATCATGGGTGTTGAATCTGATGCCATTGACGATGCAAAACACCATAGTCTTCATGGCTCCTTCAAGTTTAGATTCAGCACTATATCCTTTGATTGGCCATAGAGTACGCCTCAGAATATGATAGACTATGTGTGGCAAGTACTCGAGGTCTTTGACGAAGAATTCCTTGGGATATTCAGTATCTTGAGGCAATGGCTTCATCATACTAAGCATCTGACTCATATTGGGTTCAGGCCTTTGGAAGAC
The DNA here is from genome assembly GCF_003073215.2 of Triticum urartu. Taxonomy (NCBI): domain Eukaryota; kingdom Viridiplantae; phylum Streptophyta; class Magnoliopsida; order Poales; family Poaceae; genus Triticum; species Triticum urartu. The sequence continues at coordinate 654,248,176 of NC_053024.1, read as the reverse complement.
ACTCTGCAGTTCATCGCGATGACGCTAACAACCAGGCTCATAGAATTCGCCTGGAGTGGGCAGGCATGTAAGCTCGATGGTGTCTTGAGCTTTGGCTTCATGATGTACATCTCCTAACATCCACTCAAGGACCCATGTCTTCGGAACCCTGTTGTAGCCACGAATGTGAAGAGTGGCATAGAATTGTAGCAGCAATTCTTCATTCTAATGCTCCTTGTCAGTAACGAATGGGAGAAGACCAACCTCCCTGAAACATTCAAGGGCTTCTTCAAGACAAGGCTGACCGACAATGGCTTCACAATCAAGGCGCATGTGCGGGAAGATTCTCCCCTGATTGTACAAAATGTAGGAGTAGTAGCTGCGCTGCTGATAGCTCCAGAATCGATCAGATGAGATCTTTGGCTTCGAGTAGGTATTCTTGGCGCTATCGAAGAAGGTATTGTGTGCCCTGAAGCTGTTCACATTGAATAACCCTGGGGACGTGGCAGCACCTGGAAGCCTTGGCAGCCAGGGCTTTGGTTTCTGAACTTGTGGCCTCTGCTCCACATGATAGTCATATTGAGGTCCGGGAGCAGTGGGAGGCACCATAACGGGCCATCGAATTGTGACAAGTTCACCATGATTATAGGCCTGTTCAATGGTGTGAAGCCTTGGAGGAGGAACTAGGGCTTCAGTATCCATAGTGGCTTCAGGCGCCACATTGTCTTCGGGCGCCACATGATCTTCAGGCACCACATTGTCTTCATCCATGACAGTATCATTGGCTTCAACATCATTGTTTGTGGCCGCCTCAGTAGTTTCAGCCTCCGTCTGTTCAGCAACATGAGGGTCGGGCACAGACTCATTCTCCTCGAGAATGACTTGGTCAGTTGGAGGGGGTGTAGCAACTCTTTCTTCTTCACTTGGTTCTTCTTTTTCTTCATCGGCTGATGCAGCCGGAGTGTCTTCAGCAGCTTTGGCTTTAGACTCGGAGACATTCACAGTTGGGGTGGCTTCAGGAAACACATGACGTGCTACTGAGCGGTGTCGCACTTTCCCTTCTGGAATGCTCGACATGGTGACCTGTGGCCTGGGCCTTTGCGAAGCCTGCGGAAAGCGGGCGACGCCTGTGGTGACGGTGAGGTCTGTACCATGTAGTTATCATCGTCAAGCACCGGAGTGGTGTCTTGAGGTGTTGGAGTTCTGGGTGTGTCTTCATGAATGGGGGTGTCTTCTTGAGGGCGATCGGCCCATGAATCATCCCGAGTGATTGGCGTCAAGGGACGACCAATACTGATGAGTTCACTGTTCATAAGAATAGGCGATGATACCACTTGATGCTCAAGTTGAGGAAGGACTTCATCATCTTCAACATTGTCTTCATGATCAATGTTTTCAGCTATCGTGGGGTCAACAACTGGAACTTCTTCATCTGCAGGAGCCTCTGAGAAAGCAGGCTCGTGAATCACTAGGTGACGCTCTTGGTTGGTGGAGACTAGTCGAGCAACAGAAATGGGCTCAACCACAAGGGGCTCAGAGGCCGCAGCACACCCTTTCTTTGAAGACTCTGTCTTCAGCTTTTTCTTGGATGGGGCTTCATCAGAGGTGTTCTTGTGCTTGCGCTTCCTAGCATCAGCTTCAGCTGCCCTGGTCTTCTTCAGTTCTGAAGCTGCCGAGGGGACCTTAGGCTTCGAGCCTGTCATGCTGGCAGGGAAGACAATACGAGGTTCTTCCTGCCTTGGTGCTTCAGTTCAGACCGCAACAGACTTCTTTGTTGGCTTGGGAGCCATTCTTGGGTCAATGCCAGGACGGCCAAGAGGTTTGTGCTTCTCAGCCTAATTGTGAGCTTGAACATATTTCTGCACAAAGTACTTCATGTGCTCTCTTGAACCTTTAGATTCTTCACGCTTCATGTGAAACTATTCTTTGAGCTCATGCAACGTCTTCTTGAAGATCTTAACGTCTGCCACACTGAGCTTGGCCATGTTCTTCTTGAAGTACACCTTTTCATAGTCAATTTTGTTCTTCAACTCAACTATCTTCTGAGCCACTGCCAGCTCATTAGCAATGGCTTCGTGGAAGGTGACGCTGATATCCACAGGAAGCTAAAGATCATCGATTCTTATTCTCTCATCGCTGAACCACTCATCAATGAAGTTTTTCAGAATATCCACGTCAAAGAGGGGCAGATCGTTGAAGGTCTCGGCCTCTTGTTTTCTCTTGATGAGTTGCTCAAGGGCGTCATCGCCAAGATCTTCATCACTTTTGACAGATCAATGGTGTCTTCTTCGTTCCTGAGAACGACAGCTGGAGTCAGTTGTTGACACCAGATTTTGGCACGGCAAAGAACTTAATTAAGATGGCCTCAAATGGAGAAGTGCTCAAAGTGAGAAAGTTTCGTATCGTCAAAGGAAAAACTTTGATATTTTGGCCATAGTCATCCGGTCTCATCTCTAAGGCCAAAGTTGTGTTCGAAGTACTTAGATTTTGTATTCAGAACACTATTCGGCTGATTACGCCCCCAAGACTGCCCCATATTGAAAACTGATCTACATGAATTGTCTTTGTCTCGTAGAAACAATCAATTTTTATAGAAAGATCGTCTCTATCCGAGGTTATATGCAAAAGTTAGAGCCCGCACAGAGCGACCCTCCAATGAGTAAAAATATGACTCCCGGAACCAGACACATATGTGGGTATGCCTGATGTGCTGCGTGAATAATTAGCTGTCTTGCATGAGCGATTTGACCTTCGAGATGACCTCTGATTAAAAAACGTTCAACATGAAAGTTGTTCGTCTCGTCGAAACAGTCAAGATTGCTTTTGGGCTCGCTTCCATGTGAGGTCGTTTGTCACCACAAAAAGGACCCTCAAAATACAACCAGTTTAAACCGAATAGTTCTGGAAAGTTCGGATAAAACCAGTCTGAATTTGACTAGGGTTTTGGACGTGAATTTATGTAATTTTCTTGTAAGGAAAGCCTAGATAAATCCTTTGCTTGTACGGGAAGTCCAGCCGCCTCTTATATATGTTGGGGGTGACGGCCGATAGAAACAACACACAGTCGAACAAATCAATCTACTACTTTTTCGTGTTCATCTACTTTTTATCTCTCCCTTGTATCTTTCTTCTCGTTCTTCGCTAGTTCTTCATGCCGGAGGGCTGCAGAATCACGAGGCTCTAGGGGCAAGCGAATTGACCTGGAGCAGCCCATAGCCGCCGCGAGCCCTGATGGGGTCCCTCCCGGGTAAGCGGGGCTTCGGGTCTACAAAAGCGTCTGCCGGCTGTCTTGCGTATCGCGCTGCCGGTCGGACCTCCTTCGACGCGAGCTATGGTTCATCACCCCCGGTGTTGAGGGTAGACGGTGACGTGTTCGTGTGTGAACACACTTTTTGGCGACTCCGCTGGGGACGAAGCGTTGAACGGTCTCCGACCCATTCTTGCTATGAAGAGATCGTCATCTAGGGTTTGACATCTACAAAGGTGATATGAATACCCACTTCACTTATGTAGATGCAAATAATGCATATGTTGTTGCTAGATCGTCTAATGAGCATAATGTATCGGCTAGCCCTAGTTTTATCAATAATGTATCTAATTATGTGCAACAGCCGATTCAGAATAATCTTCATGCTTCAACTTCATATAATTTCAGCAACATGCAACATATGTATCCCAACTCCCATGCATCGGCAACCCCACAAATCTATATGCCGATGAACGACATGATGAGTTCGGTTAATCAAGTTGAGATACCCCATGTAGGAACTTCCAATAGGATGCAACAAAGTGTTTCAACTTTTTATTCATCGGCAAATAACTTGCAGTTTGTTGATCCAAATGTGCCGGTGGATAGGGGAATTGGCCATGCTACTACTAGTTATTCGGCCAACTACCCTCAAACATCATATGCTACACCTCATGCTACTAATTTTCTAGCATCATACGCAACTGTTGATGTCCATAATTCGGCTCCCCACCTTCATGGTCATGGCCGAATAAGTGAAATTTCGACAGGAGCACACATGCGTTCACCTACTACCGTGGCATATCATGTCCCCCCAACACAATTACAGAATTTTGGTGACATATCGTTACTGAAAGAGCCTAAAAGTGTTGGGAGGCAATTCTATCCAGATTGGGTCATTAAGAAAAATCTTACGTCTTTTTGGGATGAATGCAATGTTGTTCTACATGAATTAATAAAAGAGGGAAAGCCTATTAATTCTACTGCAATCCAAGCTAGATTATGCCAAAAAGAGAAAGCATTGGGTGTGGATAGAATTATCAAAAAAGATGGTGATTCGGATAATAAAGTTAATTCGGCTATTGAAAAGACCAAATCAAATATTACGTATGCCGAATCTATTCTAGAAAAACAGGATGACAAGATGTTGGGGAGCTATTCGAAAGAGGAACAACCTATCGTTCAAGTAACGCAACCATCATGCTCTCCCAACGTGTTTGAAAAGGTATGTCTAGCAAGTGATTTACCTATCTTCCGATTTGGTCGCAGCTTTATTGTTGATGCTTCTATAAGAGAAATTCTCATAAGTAATTTTGAAATATCAATGATGAAGGGAAATTTACTTGTTAGCAATGAAACTGTTATAGAACATATCGGTCAGTCTATTGTGCCATTTGTAAAGACCGATAGTGACCTATTATTGCAGCCAAAGTTTTCCCCATTGCTTTATAAATTTTTTATATCTAATTGGGTAGCTTTGCTTGTTTCTTACTTGGCTTGCACTTGGTCTCAATTGAGACATGTGTATTCTAACTATTTTCGTTTCAGAAATTTAAAGCCAAGGTCAAATTCTTTTGAAAAATCCGATGCTAATATAATATCTTATCCAAATACATCAAAGATAGGGTGTAAAACACAATGCATAGCCGAATGGGGAGATTCTAAATCTGAACCATTCGTTTTCTCAACTCCAAAGCCGTTTGCACACCAATATCGGCTAGAAAATAAGAAGTATACCTTCAATTCAAGCATGTGTGATCAAATATTTGATTTGTTGCTGAAAAATAATTACATTAAAGTTCTTGATCACCATGTGAAGCCATCAATCCAAGGACGAATGTATTTCAAGTTGCATGATTCGTCCAAGCATAATTTTGAGGATTGCAACATGTTTCATCAAATAGTTAAATTGGCCATTGATAAAGGACGATTAAAATTTGTTGAAACACCAAGGGATGACCAGCCTATTCTGATTGGTCCTAATGGAAAAAGGTTTATGAATCGACTGCTTCAAGAAAATTCCTTTAAAGATGAGAAGGTAAAAACTATAGGTGATGGGATCAAGCTTTCAAGTAAAAAAGTTGTTCAAGAGCACAATGAAAATATTCTTGAAGGCATGAGTTCTATCGAAGATACAATGAAGACGCCAAGGACTGGGGGGCAACAAGAAAATCCAAAGATCAATGCAAGTCAAGACAAAGGAGATAAAGGCCGCAATAAGCACAAGTGCAAGAAATCCACGGTCACTTTTGCACAATTATTAGATAAATATCAAAAGAAGAGTGAAGAGAAAAGTGTTTATCGGCCAACTAATGGAAAAGCATCAAGATCACCCCCTAGGCGCAAACCTGAGGATTGGTATTGGCAAAATGAGAATTCTAATGCGGTATATTCATATCCATATTTTGTGCCCCCAATGCCAATGCCATGGATACCTTCCTATGATCATGTAAATCCATATCTATCGTGGGACCAGTATGATACAAGGGCGCATTCTTCAACTTATTTTAGACCATCTCACAAACATTATGCAGCTCCAAAAAGATCAACATTTGAACAATCACATGTCAAAGACCGTTTCAATCATAAGGAATCGGTACGGAGCTCAAGGAACAAGAAAGAGGTGGTTGTCGGGGGCTGATCCACGAACACCTATGGGACCGGCGGGCCGAGTCCCTTTCGGTTCGGCGGGGGCGGAGGCCGCACGAAGAGCGGATCGAGGCGAAGCACACGAGCGGTTTACCCAGGTTCGGGCCGCACGGATGCGTAAAAACCTACTCCTGCTTTGTGGTTTGTATTGAGTTCTTGCTCGGGAGCGTGGAGTGCTACAGTACACACCAGCAGCTAACGAGACCGAGCGTGAGTGTTCTGTTTTTCCCCCCCTCTACGTTGCGCATGGGCCTCCTTTTATATGCTCAAGGGGTCACCGACAGGTGGCAACGTAAACAAGGGTAAAAATGGAAAAGGTGCTGCGGTAGGTACAGCTACCTGCCACAGTGTATCATACCTAACCCTGACGGCAGGGGACAAGGGCATTAAATGCCCGTCTGCGTCGCCTAAACAGTGCAAAAGGGACCGTCAGGGACGCCACCGCTCGCCACGATGGCAATCTTGTCAGCGCCGCTTGCCACCGTGCGCCGCTGGCTGCACAGCTCCCGCCACGTACGCCTGGAAGGGTCCCAGAGCGACACGTTGGTGGATGTGCTGGAGCGCGGGCACAGAGTGGTGGCTTGCCACGGCAAGCGCCTTGCCGCGGTCGTTGTCTTGTCGCGTCCGGGAGCTTGTCGCTCACCGGGCCTTGCCGGGATGCGCGACGCGTCGCGGCAAGTTCCTTGAGATGCCTTAGTTGGCCTTCCCGGCAAGCTCCTCTTGCCGGGGTCTTGTCTCCTTGGCTTGGATACTTTGTCCTTGAATGGCTCCAAAGGAACCACGGAGGACCTTGGCGGTCACCTGGCAAGTCTTGCCGCGGGGTGCTGCGACTGCCCGTGCACATGTTCGGGATACTAGGGTACCCCTACTCTAGTACACTGACAGGAGCCCCCGGGCCTGGGCTATACACGGTCCCGAGCGCTGTTGGGCCAGGCCCAAAACAGGGCACGGGCACGCGCGGCCTAGGTTACGCCGTATCTCTCTCCGCATCCACCGCGCCCTCCCCGAACGGCACGCGTTGAATGCGGCATCGTGGGAGAGATCGTGGGGGGTTTCTTTATTCGGAAATGCGGAACGTCCGCCCCCTCCCTCTTTATAAGCAGGGGAAACAGGGGTAGTTCGCCCATTCGCCGGTTGCTGCTTCAAGCTCGGAAATCTCCGCCGCTCCCTTGTCTCCCCAAAGTCAAAAGAGAGCAGCGCTCCGCCCCCCATCGCTACCAGCACCACCAACGCCGTCGACCTCCTCCACCACTTCCGCCATGGCTCCAAAAGCCGACAAGGGGAAGGTTGTGAAGTCGACCGAGGCGCAGCGGCTTGCGGCGCTGCGAAAGGAGTGGGCGTTCTTCCCCCCAAGCTCGCCGCGAGGGAGCTGAGGGAGAACTACTACCTCTTCTGGTCGACGGCGACGCGAGCGCATCCGCGCACGAAGATACTTCCCGCCGCCGCTTGGAAGACGGCTCCAAACGGATACCCTTTCTTCGCCTTCTTTTTCTACTGCGGGCTCTGCCCGCCTTTCTCTGAGTTCTTTTGCGATATCATGAACACCTACGGGTTCCACCTCCTTGACTTCACCCCCAATGCTATTCTGACCATGGCAGTTTTCGCACATCTCTGCGAAAACTTTGTCGGAGTCCATCCCAATGTAGCCCTTTTTCACCACTTCTTTATGCCCCGAGTAGAGAGAGGAGAGCCTTTATCCGGCGGGATCGCCTGGATCTCAAGGGCCAGCAAGAAGGACACTTATCTGGAGGGAGAGTTCCACGGCAAGTGGGAGGAATGGAGAGCAGACAGGTGCTGGACTGACGAGGAGAACCTGCAGCCATTCACCGCCCGGCGCCAAGCCCCAGTAGCACGCGGCAGCGACTGGAGTGACGTGGCCCCGGATGACGACAGGCTGAAGATTGCTGTCACCCGGATCCTACGCCTTAGGCTTGCCGGGCTCACTGTAGGCGCTATTGGATCAGATTTTCTTCGCCGCCGCATCGCCCCCCTGCAGGAACGAGGGAGACCCGGCTGGGAGTTCAAGAATGCGGCGGATATCATGAGGCTGCGGCCGGGCCTCAACTTCAACTTCACTGTTCTGGAGCTCAACGCGATGCTCCAGGAGCTGTTCAAGTATGACCCCCAACATCCCGAAGTGTTCAGGTTGCCGGGGGGTGTCGTTCCGCTGTGCAACAACTCCGCGCTCGACCGCATCCGTGCAATGATGCCGCTGTGCGACTCGCATGGAATTGTCCCAACTTGGCAAGAGCCTGTAGACGACGTCGTGCAGCAATTCTTCGATGGCTTGGTAGAAGTGCCGATCCGCTCCGACGAGAAAGATAGCCTCACCCGCGACACCACCGACGTGGAGATGACATGCATCGCCACTAGGCTGGAAGAGGCGGCGGCAGCCGCAGCCACGGGCAAATTTGGATTCACCGTGGAGGAGGCGGAGGCAGCAGAGGCGGCAAGCCGTGCCGAGCGAGGGGAGCCCGCCGGTGAGAAAGAGCTTGCCGATTGTGGCGTCGAGTCGAGCGAGCCCGCCAAGGATACGACCGACTAGCTGGAAATTAACTCCTCCTCCGCCTCATCTTCGGGCAGCTCGCCGCAAGCAGAGCCTCCATCCCCACCAAGAAGGCGTCTCCGCAAGGCTGGTGACGCAGCGGAGCGGCAGGCGGGTCAACAGTCGCCGCGCCACGTGACACGCTCCACCGCGGCAAACACCGTTGCCGCGGGAGCACCTCATGCTGCGACGGCAACTGGAGCGGAGTCTAGCCGGACCACCGCTTCTGCTCCTGCCGCTTCTCACGCCGCGACGACAACCGGAGCGGGGTCGTCTCAGACCACCGCCACCGTTCCCGCCAAGCGGCCAAGGGAAACTACTCCTCCACCTCATCGCGCCGGGCGTGAGCCGGATTTCGACTTCTCCACGTTCAGCTCCGACGAGGAAGAAGAAGAGTAAGATCTTCTTGTTGTACTTGTAGTTCTTCAACTCTTGCTGTTTTGTCTTGTATCTCATTTGCTTTACTCTGAACTTGTTCCTTTTTAGGACTCTGGCCCAGAGAGCAGCGAAGAGAGCCAGGGTCCCGGTGATCATCATCGAGGACGAACCCACTGCGACAGCAGGGGGTGCGCCCGAGACAACCTTGCCGGACCCGGCAACTTTTCTCCAGAGCAGCCCCCAGCGTAAGTATATTGTTTGCTTTCCGCTGTGAGGTGCGCATGGATACTCTATCTTTGCTGAAATCTGACTGTTGGTTTGTGTAGGAGCAGAGCAGCCCCACAAGGAGCCAAGGGAGAGTCCTCCGGCAAGGGAGAGCTTTCCGATAAGGGAGAAGTCTCCGGCAAGGGACAGCACCAGCGGCCCCCCGACGGTGGAGACCACGACTGCAGAACCCGGTACAGGTAATCCTTTCGCTGCAAGACTTCCCTTGGGTTCTTCTTCTTTTGATCTTCTTGGGTTTTTTCTTGACTCTTCTCCCTTTTCCGGCTGTCAGACCCATCTGCTACGGAGCCGATGGAGACCGAGGTTGCTGCCGACGACGTTGCTGCCACCGAAGAAGCAGCCGGTGCTGACGATCCCGCCGGTGCAGAGGCCGCCAAGGCTGCCGCCGCAGCAACTGGCGAGGGGTCTGGCGATCGCACTGACGGCCCTGAGGCCGCAGGAGTGCCAGGCGCTCCATCGACCGCCGACCCGTCCGCCGCTGCCGCAGCGCCAGGCTCCGAAGAGCCCCAGCCAGGCGTCTACTTGAAGGCCGGCGATGGCGTCTTCATCAACCTCCCCTGGGCGTCAAGCTCCAGGGCGCCGGTCGAGGGAGAGATCTTCGACGGGGAGGTGCTCGCCTCTGCTGGGCTGACGCTGGTTGACGCGCCGAGCAGTAGCAGCAACGAGCCTGAGGAAGAGCGGCTGCTGCGGAAGTTGTTGTCGCTCTACCGCGCGCGGCAAGCCAAGCTGGAATCCGGCGAGGCGCTTGTCACGAAGGCGGGAGCAGACATCGAGAAGCGCGTGGAAGAGCTCCGGGGCCTCCACCAGGAAGCTCTCCGGTCCCTGGCGGAGGAGCGGGAGCAACTCGCCGAAGAGCAGAAGGCCTTCCTCCTCGAGAAGGCTGAAGTCAGAGAGCAACAGCGGCTTGCCGCTGAGAAGCTGTCTGCGCAGGAGGGCGAGCTGGTGCAGCGGAAGGTCAAACTTGACGCCCATGAGGAGGAGCTTGCCGCGCGCGAGCGAACATTCGGCGGAGCCCTCAAGCAAGCGGAGGATGCTGCCGTAGCCGCCGAGGCCGCCAAGAAGGAGCTGGAGACGAAGGTGGCGCAGCTGGAGGCCGTTCTCGCCGAGAAGGGCAAAGAGCTCAGCGCCGCCAAGGACTCCAATGCGGATCTTGAGTTGAAGCTGACCACTTTGACCAAGACGCTGGACGGTGCCAAGGAGCAGGAGGTGGCCTTGAAGGAGGAGATCAAGGCCGACAAGGCGCTGCTGGAGAGTGCTGCCACTGCCCAGAATGCTTTCAGGGAGAATGTGGAGCACTGGACGGAGAGCCTTGTGAGTACTGCCGCAGATATTGACAGGGAGCTGGCGCAGCTGGGGGTGGAGGATCTTGGGTATCCCTCTGATGAGAACCTCCAAGCCAGCGCCAAGCTCACCTTGTTCTTCAAAGGCGTGGCAACGGCCCTTCAGCGGCTCCGGGAGAAGATCCCAAAGCAGCTGGCCGACGAGTCGCGCAAGATCTGCGCGGGAGCTCTTCAGAAAGTGTTGGTGAAGGTGGCCTTCCGCAACCCGGGCCTCAACCTCACCAATGTCCTCAAGACCCTGCCGCCGGATGCTGATCTGGAGGCGCTCAAGACCCTTGTCGCACCCATTGTGGACAAGGTGAGCGGGATCAAGAGGATCGAGGGCGATCGCGTAGACTAGGCTGCCCGTTTTCTTCTTTTCCTGTCGCTGTTTGTCATGTTATGAAAACAATCTGTTAGAGCCGCGACAAGCTATCTTGTAATACAACTCTATTCCGGGTAATGATTGCAATGTTATTCCCTTTACTTGATTCCTCCCTTTGTATGTTTTTTTACCCTACGCTTTTAGGGAACTTGCCGGTGCAGGCACCTGAGCCGCGAGCGCTGAGTGCGGGACGTCAGCAGCCTGCTGGCGGTGCCGCTACCGACAAGAAACCTTGTCGCAACTAGTTGCAGCTCACTTAAGTTGTTGAGCGGACTCGAAACAAAGTAAGGGCGCAACTAGCTACGAGTTGGTTCCTCCGTGCACAGGTTTTCCATACAAAGTGCGGTCGTTCAAGGGAGATAACTTAAAAATTTTAAAAATCTGATTGCTCAAACGTTGGCAACTTAGCTTTTCTGTCGTTTGCTTCCCAGTAAGGCGAAACTTTCTTGAACGACGCCTGGTCCATACCATTATCTTCTCCTTTCCCCCGGCAAACTTGTGGGCAAGGGAACCTTCCTTTCCTTGAGAAAAAAGAAACAAGAGAAAATAAAGATATGGAGCCTTACGGCTCGTTACTGCTTACCGGGGAGTAGGTGCTGCACAAAGTGTCAGATCACATATGCAGAAAATAGAAAGCATGAAATTGACAAGATGTGTGGAGCACATGAGCTTTACTTATGCACGGGGTCTGCGCCCGGCTTTGTACAAAGGATTACATGCAACAGCGGCAAGACTTGTACAAAAGGTGGTTGCCGGAACAGGTTCCGGCAACCGCGCCTTACGGGTAAAACTTACGAAGATGCTCAATATTCCAGGAATTGCTCACCGGAATGCTATCTTCGGTCTCAAGGCGGACAACGCCAGGCCTAGTGACTTGTTTCACCCGGTAAGGGCCTTCCCACTTCGGTGTCAACTTGTTGGAATTCTTGGCAGACTGAACACGCCGAAGAACAAGGTCGCCTTCCTTGAGACTTCTGGCATTAACTTTGCGGCTATGGTAGCGGCGCAAAGCTTGCTGGTAGCGAGCAGCTCGCACAGTAGCCTGAAGACGGTCTTCCTCAAGGAGCAGTGCGTCATCTTGTCGCAGCTGCTCTTGCTCAAGCTCATCATAAGCGAGCACTCGAGGTGACCCGTATACGAGTTCCGTGGGGAGAACTGCGTACCGTTGTCGGTGATTATCCTGTTAGGGATCCTGAAGCGGCAAACAATCGACCTGAAGAACTTGACTGCTGACTGTGCTGTCACCTTCCTCACTGGTTCCACTTCCGGTCACTTTGTGAACTTGTCGATTGCAACGTACAAGTACTCAAAGCCCCCGAATGCTCGGGGAAAGGGGCCGAGGATGTCGAGCCCCCAGACCGAAAATGGCCAGGATAAAGGGATCGTCTGGAGAGCTTGAGCTAGTTGGTGTATTTGCTTGGAATGGAACTGGCATGCTTCACACTTGGTTACTTGTGCAGTTGCATCCTGAAGGGCTGTCGGCCAAAAGAAACCTTGCCGGAATGCTTTGCCGGCAAGTGCTCTTGCGCCAATGTGGTGTCCACATATGCCTCCATGTATCTCTGCCAACAGCTTTTGTCCGTCTTCCCGGTGAATACACTTCAATTTCACACCGTTGAGTGTTCTTTTGTACAGTGTCTTGTCGACAAACTGATATATACTTGACTGCCGGGCTACTCTTTCCGCTTCTTCTTGCTCTTCGGGAAGTTCTCCTGTCTGAAGGAAACGGACAATCTGCTGCGCCCATGCTGGAGCTTGTGGCTCGACAACAAGGACTAAAGGCAAATCTGCTGCTGCGGGAACATCCGCTTCTACGGCGAGAACCTGCGGCTCTGCCGGAGCTTGACGTTCCCCGGCAAGCTTGCCGGAGCAAAACTTGTCGGGAGCTTCTGCTTCAACGGAACAAACCCTAGGGCTTGCCGGAGCAGACTGCTCCTCAGCGCCTTTGGCATTGATCTTGGGGACCTTCTTGGCGGCGGCTTCGGGAAGCTCTGCCGGAAAATAGTCGCCAGAAATCAACTTCCTCTTCTTGCTCTGTCCAGTTGATGGCGTTACGGACGGTTGAGTCAGGTTGAGCACAAAGATCCTTGGTTCCACAGGTAACTTAAGTGCGGCGCACTTTGACAGGCCATCAGCAACGGCGTTCTGAGCTCTTGGAACATGCTCCATCTGTAGGCCGTCAAAGTACTCTTCTAGCTTTCTAACTTCGTCGACGTAGTCTTCCATCAACGGACTCTGGTAGCTCTTGTCCACTTGGCGGACGACAAGCTGCGAGTCACCCCTGACAATGAGCTTCTTGATCCCAAGGTCTGGCGATCCTGAGACCGGCAAGCAAGCCTTCATACTCTGCAGTATTGTTTGTTGCTTGCTCCTTGGGAAAGTGCATCTGGACTACGTACTTGAGGTGCTCTCCGGTGGGTGCGACAAGCAGCACGCCAGCGCCGGCGCCTTGCAGCGAAAAGGCACCATCAAAGTACATCAGCCACTCTTTGCTTGCTTCCTTGACGGGGATGCTCGTTTCTGGAATTTCTTCATCTGGTGTTGGCGTCCATTCTGCTATGAATTCTGCCAATGCTCTGCTTTGGATAGTTGAAGTACTCTCAAACTTGAGGCCAAAGCTTGACAGTTCCAGTGCCCACTCAACAATCCTGCCTGTCGCTTCTGGATTCTGTAGTATCCTCTTCAGCGGAAAGCGAGTGACAACTGTGATCTCATGTGCTTGGAAGTAAGGCGCAGCTTTCTCGAGACCATGAGAAGGCCGAAAAGCAATTTCTGCACGCCAGAGTACCTTGACTTAGCCCCCTGCAGAAGGGAACTGACAAAGTAAACTGGGCGCTGCACCATTCTCTTCTGTATCTCCTCGCGCGTCTGCGCAGATCCATCCTTGTCGGGACCAGAGCTTGCCGGGGAAGCCCCCTGCTTGTCGCTGGATGCACATGCCGTGGTTGCTGGCTCGTCATGTGCCTCCCTCTCTGCTACTAACGCAGCACTAACCACTTCATTGGTTGCCGCTATATATAGCAACAACTTCTCTTGTGGCTTAGGTGCGACAAGTATTGGAGGGGAGGTCAGGTATCTCTTCAAGTCTTGCAGCGCAGCCTCCGCTTCTGGAGTCCATTTCACTGGACCTGCCTTTTTCAATAATTTGAAAAATGGCAGGGCGCGCTCAGCAGACCTAGAGATAAACCTGCTGAGAGCAGCCACGCAACCGGCAAGTCTTTGTACATCCTTGACGCGCTTTGGTGCTTCAATCTGCTCAATGGCCTTGATCTTGTCGGGATTGGCTTCGATTCCCCGCTGAGACACGAAGAACCCGAGAAGCTTGCCGGAGGGGACTCCAAACACACACTTCTCTGGTTTGAGCTTGAGGCTGATCTTGCGCAGATTTGCAAAGGTCTCGTCTAAATCTTGGATCAGAGTTGCCTTGTCCTTGCTCTTGACCACTATGTCATCCATGTAGGCTTCCACATTTCTGTGTATTTGTGGCTCAAGAGCGACATGGACTACTCTTGCAAATGTTGAACCAGCATTTTTAATCCGAAAGGCATCCGTATGAAACAGTACGTGCCACATGGAGTAATGAATGCGGTCTTCTCCTCATCCTCTTCTGCGATGAAGATCTGATGGTATCCTGAGTACGCGTCAAGAAATGAAAGCAAATCACATCCGGATGTGGAGTCAACAATCTGGTCAATGCGCGGCAAAGGAAATGGGTCTTTGGGACAAGCTTTGTTAACATAGGTAAAGTCGATACAAAGTCTCCATTTCCCGTTCGCCTTGCGCACGACTACAGGATTGGCCAACCACGTAGGATGGAGCACTCCTCTGACAAGGCCTGCTGCTTCCAACTTCTTGATCTCTTCTGCAATGAATTCTTGGCGCTCCACTGCTTGCTTCCTGACCTTCTGCTTGACGGGCCGCGCATGAGGACAAACGGCAAGGTGGTGCTCAATTACTTTCCTGGGAACACCGGGGATGTCAGACGGTTGCCACGCAAACACGTCGACATTCGCCTGCAGGAAAGCAATGAGCGCGCTTTCCCATTTAGGGTCGAGAGTGGCACTGATGGTGAAGGTACTACCAGTGCCGTGCTCCTTGGCGGACACCTTCTTCATCTCTGGCGGAGCTGCCATTGTCTTCTTACACTTGCCGGTGGAGCTCGATGGTGCGTCCTCGACGGCAGCGCAGCACTCCGAAGAGGTGCGCTTGCCGGAGTGGGCATCAGAACTCTTGCCAGACTTGGTCTTCTTCTTCCCCCCGGGAGCTTCAACGGCAGGTGACTTGTGATTTGCTGCGGCTGCCGCTTCCCGGTAGATCTTGTCGGTGCAGATAAGAGCATCCTTCTTGTCGCCAGGGACAGAGATGACGCTTATCGGGCCTGGCATCTTCAGCATGTTGTATGCATAGTGAGAGGCTGCCATGAACTTGGCGAGTGCTGGACGGCCAAGTATCCCATTGTAAGGCAATGGAATATCGGCAACGTCAAAAGTGACCCTCTCAGTCCTGAAGTTCAGCTCGCTGCCAAATGTTACTGGCAACGTGACCTTCCCCTTCGGCTTGCTCCTTCCCGGGTTGATTCCTTGGAATGTGCCGGTCTCTTCAAGCTCGCTGTCAGGGATCTGGAGTTTCTGGAGTACAGCGGAGGAGATCAGGTTCAAGCCGGCCCCGCCGTCAACTAGCATCTTAGTGACCTTGAGGTTGCGGATAGTTGGTGAAACCAACATCGGCAAGCACCCGACCGCGGTTGTGCGATCAGGGTGGTCCTCAATATCAAAGATGATAGGCGTGCTGGACCATTTCAGAAGCTTGCGTGACTCGACAGGTGGTTCCGCCGCATTGACTTCCCGCACCCACTGCTTGAGTTGGCGGTGCGAAGTATGCAGAGAAGCACCACCGTCAACGCACAAGACCTCTGTGGCTTTCTGGAACTCCTGCTCACTGGTCTCGACATCATCCATGTCTTCGTCATCGTCGTCATCTTCATCCTTGTCGCGACCGTGGGGAGGTCTGTCTCCTTGCCGCTGCTTGGCCTTGCCGCGGCGTCCTCCCCGGCCGGCGCGCTTCTTGCCAGATTCTCCAGCGCCTCCTTGGGCCCTCTCCTTGTCGCGTCGCTCGTATTCAGCCTTTTGCTGCTGGACAAGCTGCTCGACCTTCTTGCAGCTTTGGAGGTCATGGCCCTTGGTGCGGTGGATCTTGCAGTACTGCTGGTCAGTGCCGTCCTGCTTGTCGGCGGCCGCCACAGCCTGACAGTTGGTGCATGCGGCAATTTCCTTGCCGGAGCTACCAGCTTTGGCTTTCTTGGCGCCACCTTCGTTGCCGGACTGCTCAATGACTAGCACATCTTTTCCTTTCTTCTTCCCGTTGTTCCGCCACCGGTTTTTCTTTGCCGGGGCAGCATCCTCGCTGTCAGATCCCCCTGCTCCTGTATTCTCTCCAGGGAGTTTCCTCCCTTCCTCAGCACGTGCACACTTGTCGGCCAGGGCATACAGCTCACTGACGTCTCTGATCTTGCACATCGCCATCTCCTCCCGCATCCTGCGGTTACGCACGTTCTGATGGAACGCGCTGATGACCGCGGCAGGATGGACATCTGGGATGTTGTGCTGTACACGGCTGAATCTCTGAATGTACTTACGCAGGGGCTCTCCTTCCTTCTGGGTGAGCAGATGAAGGTCACTCTCTTGGCCATGAGGTTTGTGGCCGCCTGTAAAGGCGCCGACAAACTGATGGCACAGGTCTGCCCAGGAGGATATGGAGTTGTCCGGCAAGTGCATGAGCCAGGACCTGACGTTGGGCTTGAGCACCAGCAGGAAGTAGTTGGCAAGGATCTTGTCGTCCCGCCCCCCGGCAGCCTGCACCGCGATGGTGTAGATGCTGAGGAACTCCGACGGATGCGACTTGCCGTCGTACTTCTCTGGTACGTCTGGCTTGAAATTCTTCATGCTGGGCCACTGGACTTGCCACAGCTCACGAGTAAACGCAGGGCAACCTACCGCGTACGGCAAGCCGCCTGGTTCCCCTGGCGCATGCATGTCAACAGAGGGCCCAGCGCGCTGGTCCGATTGACGTCGCGCTTCTCTTCGGCGCTCGATGCGAGTACGAGCATCTTCTTGCTGTCGTTCGTGAAGAACTTGGCGCTGATCGCGACGAGCTCGTGGATCTGATGACGCGGTGGAGTCGCTGTTGAGGTGGATTTGAAGAGTCGGCGATCTTGGCCTTCGGGGCGGAGAGTGCACAGTGGTTGCACCCCCACCGGTCTTGTCGCCACCGGCTTGTGCCTGGCTGACTTGCCGCGACTGCGACGTGCTCGGCTGCCGTTGAGTGTCGCCGTTGGCGAAGCCGATGAGATTCTGAATGGTGGCCCTCCAGTCGTCGATCTTGTCTGCCGTTGGAGGGTAGTCCAGTAGCAGTTGAGCTCGCGCCAAAGCTTCTGCTGCAGTGGCGGGTGGCGGCGGTGAACGGTGCGAGGAGCGGGACATGCTCGGACTTCTAACTATGTTAGAAGGAGCAGTATCCCGTCCAGGCGACCGTGCCTCGCTCGCGCCAGCATGTTGGCGTGCATGCTGGTCTTGAGCACTCCGAGATCCACCAGCTCGATCTTGGTCCAGCAAACGCATGGTACCGTGAATACCATGACGCTGCCGGTCCCGCGCCTCCTGAGATGGGCGCGGTGCATGTACGGACGCCGAGGTCTTGGAGTGCGCCCGGTCGTTGTGGGAGCCGGCTACGCCGCCGATGGGCAGCGCAGCATTGTCCTTGGACCTGGCAGCATTGTGAGCTCCCTCGTCGACGCCCGTTCTTCCGCCGGCGTCAGCCCCATCAGCCGTTTGCTCCGGTGGTAGCGGGGCGGACGACGCAGCTGCCTCTGAAGCCTTCTTCTTCGGCGGCATGTCGATGAAGATGATGAAGATCTAGGTCGCGTGAACGCCGGATCTGGTTCACACAACCTCGACGCCCCTTCCCAATGTAGCCCTTTTTCGCCACTTCTTTATGCCCCGAGTAGAGAGAGGAGAGCCTTTATCCAGCGGGATCGCCTGGATCTCAAGGGCCGGCAAGAAGGACACTTATCTGGAGGGAGAGTTCCGCGGCAAGTGGGAGGAATGTTGAGCAGACTGGTGCTGGATTGATG
Source organism: Triticum urartu (assembly GCF_003073215.2). Taxonomy (NCBI): domain Eukaryota; kingdom Viridiplantae; phylum Streptophyta; class Magnoliopsida; order Poales; family Poaceae; genus Triticum; species Triticum urartu. The sequence goes on along the minus strand of NC_053024.1, from coordinate 654,230,260 downwards.
AGGAGAACCCGTAGCCATTCACCGCCCAGCGCCAAGCCCCAGTAGCACGCGGCAGCGACTGGAGTGACGTGGCCCCGGAAGACGACAGGCTGAAGATTGCTGTCACCCGGATCATACGCCTCAGGCTTGCCGGGCTCACTGTAAGCGCTGTTGGCGCAGATTTTCTTCGCCGCCGCATCGCCCCCCTGCAGGAACGAGGGAGACCCGCCTGGGAGTTCAAGAATGCGGCGGATATCATGAGGCTGCGGCCGGGCCTCAACTTCAACTTCACTGTTCTGGAGCTCAACGCGATGCTCCAGGAGCTGTTCAAGTATGACCCCCAACATCCCGAAGTGTTCAGGTTGCCGGTGGGTGTCGTTCCGCTATGCAACAACTCCACGCTCGACCGCATCCGTGCAATGATGCCGCTGTGCGACTCGCATGCAATTGTCCCAACTTGGCAAGAGCCTGCAGACGATGTCGTGCAGCAATCCTTCGATGGCTTGGTAGAAGTGTCGATCCGCTCCGACGAGAAAGATAGCCTCGCCCGCGCCACCACCGATGCGGAGATGACACGCATCGCCACTAGGCTGGAAGAGGCGGCGGCAGCCGCAGCCGCGGGCGAATTTGGATTCATCGTGGAGGAGGCGGAGGCAGCAGAGGCGGCAAGCCGTGCCGAGCGAGGGGAGCCCGCCGGCGAGAAAGAGCTTGCCGGTCGTGGCATCGAGTTGAGCGAGCCCGCCAAGGATACGAGCGGCTCGCTGGAAATTAACTCCTCCTCCTCCTCATCTTCGGGCAGCCCGCCGCAAGCAGAGCCTCCATCCCCACCAAGAAGGCGTCTCCGCAAGGCTGGTGACGTAGCGGAGCGTCAGGCGGGTCAACAGTCGCCGCGCCGCGTGACACGCTCCACCATGGCAAACACCGTTGCCGCGGGAGCACCTCATGCTGCGATGGCAACTGGAGCGGGGTCTAGCCGGACCACCACTTCTGCTCCTGCCGCTTCTCACGCCGCGACGGCAACCAGAGCGGGGTCGTCTCAGACCACCGCCACCGTTCCCGCCAAGCGGCCAAGGGAAACTACTCCTCCGCCTCATCGCGCCGGGCGTGAGCCGGATTTCGACTTCTCCGCGTTCAGCTCCGACGAGGAAGAAGAAGAGTAAGATCTTCTTATTGTACTTGTAGTTCTTCAATTCTTGTTGTTTTGTCTTGTATCTCATTTGCTTTACTCTGAACTTGTTCCTTTTTAGGAATCTGGCCCAGAGAGCAGCGAAGAGAGCCAAGGTACCGGTGATCGTCATCGAGGACGAACTCACTGCGACAGCAGGCGGTGCGCCCGAGACAACCTTGCCGGACCCGACAACTTTTCTCCAGAGCAGCCCCCAGCGTAAGTATATGGTTTGCTTTCCGCTGTGAGGTGCGCATGGATACTCTGTCTTTGCTGAAATCTGACTGTTGGTTTGTGTAGGAGCAGAGCAGCCCCACCAGGAGCCAAGGGAGAGTGCTCCGGCAAGGGAGAGCTTTCCGAGAAGGGAGAAGTCTCCGGCAAGGGACAGCACCAGCGGCCCCCCGACGGCGGAGACCACGGCTGCAGAACCCGGTACAGGTAATCCTTTCGCTGCAAGACTTCCCTTGGGTTCTTCTTCTTTTGATCTTCTTGGGTTTTTTCTTGACTCTTCTCCCTTTTCCGGCTATCAGACCCATCTGCTACGGAGCCGATGGAGACCGAGGTTGCTGCCGACGACGTCGCTGCCACCGAAGAAGCAGCCGGTGCTGACGATCCCGCCGGCGCAGAGGCCGCCAAGGCTGCCGCCGCAGCAACTGGCGAGGGGTCTGGCGATCGCACTGACGGCCCTGAGGCCGCAGGAGGGCCAGGCGCTCCGTCGACCGCCGACCCGTCCGCCGCTGCCGCAGCGCCAGGCTCCGAAGAGCCCCAGCCAGGCGTCTACTTGAAGGCCGGCGATGGCGTCTTCATCAACCTCCCCTGGGCGTCAAGCTCCAGGGCGCCGGTCGAGGGAGAGATCTTCGACGGGGAGGTGCTCGCCTCCGCTGGGCTGACGCTGGTTGACGCGCCGAGCAGCAGCAGCAACGAGCCTGAGGAAGAGCAGCTGCTGCGGAAGTTGTTGTCGCTCTACCGCGCGCGGCAAGCCAAGCTGGAATCCGGCGAGGCGCTTGTCACGAAGGCGGGAGCAGACATCGAGAAGCGCGCGGAAGAGCTCCGGGGCCTCCACCAGGAAGCTCTCTGGTCCCTGGCGGAGGAGCGGGAGCAACTCGCCGAAGAGCAGAAGGCCTTCCTCCTCGAGAAGGCTGAAGGCAGAGAGCAACAGCGGCTTGCCGCTGAGAAGCTGTCTGCGCAGGAGGGCGAGCTGGTGCAGCGGAAGGTCAACCTTGACGCCCACGAGGAGGAGCTTGCCACGCGCGAGCGAACATTCGGCGGAGCCCTCAAGCAAGCGGAGGATGCTGCCGTAGCCGCCGAGGCCGCCAAGAAGGAGCTGGAGACGAAGGTGGCGCAGCTGGAGGCCGATCTCGCCGAGAAGGGCAAAGAGCTCAGCGCCGCCAAGGACTCCAATGCGGATCTTGAGTTGAAGCTGACCACTTTGACCAAGACGCTGGACAGTGCCAAGGAGCAGGAGGTGGCCTTCAAGGAGGAGATCAAGGCCGACAAGGCGCTGCTGGAGAGTGCTGCCACTGCCCAGAATGCTTTCAAGGAGAATGTGGAGCACTGGACGGAGAGCCTCGCGAGTGCTGCCGCAGATATTGACAGGGAGCTGGCGCAGCTGGGGGTGGAGGATCTTGGGTATCCCTCTGATGAGAACCTCCAAGCCAGCGCCAAGCTCACCTTGTTCTTCAAAGGCGTGGCGAGGGCCCTTCAGCGGCTCTGGGAGAAGATCCCAAAGCAGCTGGCCGACGAGTCGCGCAAGATCTGCACGGGAGCTCTTCAGAAAGTGTTGGTGAAGGTGGCCTTCCGCAACCCGGGCCTCAACCTCACCAACGTCCTCAAGACCCTGCCGCCGGATGCTGATCTGGAGGCGCTCAAGACCCTTGTCGCACCCATTGTGGACAAGGTGAGTAGGATCAAGAGGATCGAGGGCGATCGCATAGACTAGGCTGCCCGTTTTCTTCTTTTCTTGTCGCTGTTTGTCATGTTATGAAAACAATCTGTTAGAGCCGCGACAAGCTATCTTGTAACATAACTCTATTCCGGGTAATGATTGCAATGTTATTCCCTTTACTTGATTCCTCCCTTTGTATGTTTTTTACCCTACGCTTTTAGGGAACTTGCCGGTGCAGGCACCTGAGCCGCGAGCGCTGAGTGCGGGACGTCAGCAGCCTGCTGGCGGTGCCGCTACTGACAAGAAACCTTGTCGCAACTAGTTGCAGCTCACTTAAGTTGTTGAGCGGACTCGAAACAAAGTAAGGGCGCAACTAGCTACGAGTTGGTTCCTCCGCGCACAGGTTTTCCATACAAAGTGCGGTCGTTCAAGGGAGATAACTTGAAAATTTAAAAAATCTGATTGCTCAAACTTTGGCAACTTATCTTTTCTATCGTTTGCTTCCCGGTAAGGCGAAACTTTCTTGAACGACGCATGGTCCATACCATTATCTTCTCCTTTCCCCCCGGCAAACTTGTGGGCGAGGGAACCTTCCTTTCCTTGAGAAAAAAGAAAGAAGAGAAAATAAAGATATGGAGCCTTACGGCTCATTACTGCTTACCGGGGAGTAGCACTAGTAGAAAACGGGCCATTAGCACTGGTTCATAAGGCCCTTTAGTGCCGGTTTCGGAACCGGCACTAACATTTCGGCACTAAAGCCCCCCCGGTACTAAAATGTTTGGGGGATTTTTGGTTTTATGATTTCTTTTTCATTTAATTTTGTGTTTTCCATATTAATTCTTTTTCGTTTGCTGGTATTTTACGGTACTACACATTGTACACGTTATGCATATATATATATATAGAATTTCTAGTAGAACCAATCATATATATATATCATCAATGTCTCACAAACCACCATATTAATTTACACATACACACATGTATAGCTATATACAATTTCTCCTACATATGCATGTTGCCTTCGGAGCCAGTGGCATTAGCCTAATTGGTGCCTTCGGAGCACACGATGACAATTGGAAGTGGTTCATGACATGTTCGATGGGGGCGGTAGCGGGTAATAGTATTCTCCCTTCGGATTTATGACCTGGTCGAGCAAAAATCCCGCTATTTCCTCTTGAAGTGCTTCTACGCGCTCCGTTTCTAGGAGCTTGTCCCGCACCTCTTTGAACTGTTAAGAAGGAGATCAATATGCATGTGTATTAGTTGTGTGACTAGATATCGATAATGGTGTAAAAATTGTGAATAGTGTTCTGACAAGCGTACCCATTCCTGTCTTTGAGATCTGCTCCTTTCGGACGCCATCATGCGAATGTTCTCGCAAACGCAGTATGCACACAGATTAGTCCCTTGCGCCTGCTTCAGGGCCTTTATTACGAGAATGGAATTTAAGTTGATCACATAATAATTAATCAAGCATGATAATTAAAGAGATGGCAGCTAGCTAGCTAGCTAGTACTACTTAATTACTTACCTTGGATCGAAACCATTTTAGCCGTGGTTTCCATTCGCCTTCCGTGACGTTGATGAACCTTGCCCAAGCCCTGCCCACCGACAAAGAAAATGAATAAAGGGGTTATTAAATAGTTCATATCATGAAATGACGAACTAAATAGGCCGAGATATATAGTTAATAATGATTGAAATTACCTGTTGACTATCCCATACAAGATGTTGTAGTCACTATTTGCTTTGAGTAGCGAGTCCAGTATTTCAACTGTTCCGGCGTCAACTTTAATGATACACAAGATCCAGTCAAATCTGCATGCACACACGTTTGCATGTCTTCATTAAGCGGGCATATGTAAGCAAAAACATGTAGCTAGCTAGTAGGCAAAAACAGAGAATTTGTAGTACAAGAAAGTGTGACTCACTCGAAGTTGTAAGGAAGTAGTATATCTTCATTGTATTTCAGGCACTTCAAGAACTCTAGCATGCTGTCCTCTACCTGCTTTTCATAATACTTGCTCATTTTCCATGTGTATTGATTGATGGTGTTTGGGTCAATGAACCCAATGCCATAGCGTCCACCTTTTCTCATTTCATACATCTTCATCCTGCATAATACCACAGAAAAAAGAATATAGTGAGGATAATTACAGGTAATGATTGATCAAAAGGATCACTACAGCTAGCTTGAGACTTAAATTACAGAAAGAAATCAATTACAGACAATAGCAACTGACGATAGATTTGTCGAGTGCGTCTTGATTGTATAACTAAAACAGTTCAGAATACTCAACGGCCACAGCTTTCTCATGGTAGTAATGATCCTTCTTGACATACACCATGAGGGACTCTTGATCGGATCTCTTGGTAATGTCCATTTACCATTGATGCAATTCATACATTCTCGTTGGGAGCTTCTTGACATCTTCTGGCTTGACCAAAGGTTGGCCCCGGACATATTTCCGTTTTATTTCCTCCTCTGTAATCACAGGCATGTCCTCGATCTCGAGGAGTTGTCCAACAGTGATCTTGAGTTCTTCAGCCTGCATTATATGCTCCTGGGTTACTACCACATCGCCCACCTCGGGAACGTAAACTGTTTGGCCACAATAATATTGGGCGCGCGTACTGTCACGTGTTGTCGGCACAAAAAGTGGGGGGGTCGATTGCGCCGCCTGTTCTCCCAGCTGGGCAACAGTTTTCCCGCATTTTTCGACAGCTGCTTGTTGTTTGCTCGAGCTCGAGCTCGCCTCCTTCTGTAGACGTTGTCGATGTAACTTCCTGATGTGGCTCTCACAGTCTGTGTCAACAGGCTTAGGAGCTGGTGGTTGAGCCATACGAATGAAGTGGTCAACTACTTCCACAGGTACTTTCTCCCTTGGCGGCGGTGGCGGTTTCGGTCCAAAATGGGCGTCGACTTCTGACCGCACTATGGCATTGGTTTGCTCCTCGGTCCTGCCGTAAGCCCTCACAGGAAGAGGAGTAGTGAGGTTTGGACCATATTTATATCGCTTGCCTCCGCCTGTACTTCCTGTACTATGACCTCGACTGGTACCGCTACGCACCATAGCTGCGGGGTGTCTCTTCTGCGATTGCTGAGGCGGCGGAGACGGCTGACGGGGCTGAGTTGGACGAGGAGGAGTGGCCTGAAGATGTGCCAGACTTGGAGGAGGAGTGGACGTCTGACGCTGTGTCGGACTTGGAGGAAGAGTGGCTTGACACTTTGCCAGACTTGGAGGAGGAGGAGTGGCCTCACGCGTTGGTGGACTTGGAGGAGCGGGAGTCTGCTGACTCGGTGGCGGACTTCGACGAGGAGTCGGGTGACGCGGTGTCGGTGGCCTTCGAAAAATGATGCAATCCTTTCTCCATAGGATGATACGATGTTTGGCATCTCCGAGTGTGTGCTCCTCATCACCTCCAGGAATGTCAAGCTCTAGCCCCGAATATTGGTCCACCACCTCATCAACCAAGACACGAGCATAGCCCGCTGGAATCGGGTTGCAATGGAAGGTTGCCTTGGGGGAATTTGAAAAAGCAACGGCGTCCGCCACCTTCATGGATATGTTCTTCATTTTGAAGTGTAGCTCACAGTTAGTGTTCTCCGTGATGTCATCCACGAGGTATCTATCCAGCACTACTGCGTCGCCCGGGGCGGAACCCACGCTGCTTCTCGGCATGGATGGGGTGGTGGTATCCAATGTTGGATCATCCGCTAGCTGCTGCAGCTGCTGAGACCCCCTTTGCGGGCTAAGTGAGTCGATCTGCTCCTGCTGCCGCTGGAATTTAGCTGCCAATTCCGCTTGACTTGCTTCTAGGCCTTGAAGGCGTTCATAGTCGAGCTTCCTTTGCTCCTCCTCCATCTTCCTCTTCTTCTCCTCCGCAATCTTCTTTCTCGCACGGGTTCTGTAGTCGGCGTTCCAGTCCGAAAACCCCTCATACCACGGAATAGCGCCCTTGCCTCATGTTCTTCCCGGGTATTCAGGATTTCCCAGGGCACGCGTAAGCTCGTCGTTCTCTCTGTTGGGCTGGAACCCCCCCGATCGAGCCTCTTCTATTGCAACAAGTAGCGCATCGTCGGCTCTGTTCAGACATGCCTTCGTCGAAACATTGCCTGTCTTCGGGTCCAACTCCCCCCCATGCGCATAGAACCAAGTCCTGCACCTAGGGGGCCAGCTCTTACTAACCGGAGTGACACCTGCATCCTCCATCTCTTTCTTGGACTTATCCCACTTAGGCATTGCCACCGCGTAGCCACCTGGCCCCAGCTTATGGAACTTATCCTTTTTTCGGCATTCTTCTTGTTTATTCTCGACCATTCCTTAGCTAATTTTGAATCCTTGAATTTCATAAAATCGTCTTCCTTCCTCCCTTGACGTACTTCTCCCACGTCATTCTCTTGTGGTTCTTGAATGCAACCGCCATCTTCCTAAAAGCAGCGTCCTTGACTTTCCGCACGTCTACTTCTGTGAAATTATCTGGTAAGGTGAAATGTTCCATGAGAATATCCCAAAGCAGATTTTTTTGATTCTCGTCGACAAAAGTAACATCTGGACGTGGATTTGCTGGCTTTCTCCATTCTTGAAGGGAGATCGGGAGTTGGTCCTTCACAATAACTCCGCACTGACGAACGAACTTGTCCGCAATCTTCTTAGGCGCTAATGGTTCGCCATTAGGTCTGATTGCCTCGATATTGTACTTTACGCCCTCCTTCAACTTTTTGTTCGGGCCTCGTTTCGTCCTTTTGCCTGAAGATTTGCTCGATCCGGATGGCTGAAAGAAGAAAGATCGATTCGTTAATATATCTTCAACTCATTTAAAACATGCGATGATCACCAGATTCCTGCTTATATAAATATATATACCTCGCCGGTGTTTGTTGTTTCAGGATCAACATGTTCTTCGTCGTAGTTCATGACTTCATCTTCTCGGTCATCGCGATCGAATATCATATCACCCTCTCCGGTGGTGTTTAGAAATTCGGAGCCGTCAAAATCTTCTTCATTCTGATCATCATCTGGCCCGCGTATGATATCGAGCATGGTCTGTTCTCTCTCTCTCTGTCGGTATTGTCCGCCATAGCTTTTATTTAACTATGCCAAAAGAAATATAAAACAATTTAGTATAATCTCGAATAATATATATAATCTCGAATACATCGTCTCGAATAATAGATATAATCTCGAATACATCATCTCGAATAATAGATATAATATTGAATACATCACTAGCTAGCTAGCAAGCTAATAAAGATCGAATAGTACAGAGTAATCTAGGCCACTCGCGGTTCCTGAGGTGCGGGTGGTGGACACCCAAAGAGAAGGAACCATCACTGGATCATAGCTCGGGTGATCTCCCCAAAGAACCTGCCAGGTATTGGAGAACCTGACGTCCATAGCAGCCATGTAGCGATGGACGTGCTCGTCCTCCTCCCTGACACGGCGACGTACCACCTCCGGCGGGGCCGGCTCCCTCCGCACCGAAAGTGGTCCACGTGAATGCCACCAAAGGAGATGAAGGTCGACGACGGGACCCGGGGCCGGGTTCCTCACCAAGCGTCGCGCCCCTGAAGATAGCACCTCCCAGTGCTAGCCCGGCGGAGCCCAGTCCCGGACATGGGTCCTCTGAAGCAGGACGTCGTCGCGGACGTGTCGACGGCGAGGATGCGGGCCGGGCATCACCGACAACAAAATACTATATGCCGCAAAAGTAAAGTAACATTTTTTAAATGATGGATTGTGATGATTTCATATATGCAAATTCTAAATTTTATAACTAAAAACATAAGAAACTAAAAAAACATCGATCATCGTCTAACAATTTGAAATTAATCTAATTCATCTAGCTAGCTAAAACTAACATTTCCAAAATTTCTAACATTTCTATATAACTAACATTTCTATAACATTTGACATTATATATATTATAACTAACATTTCTACATACTATTTAACATTAATCTAATCTAATTAATTAATTCATCTAAAACTTTGTATGAAAAACAGAAAAACAGAAAAAACTAAAAGCTAAAAACAGAAAAATTGTGTGTGTGTGCGCGTCTAGTGTGTGTGTGTGTGTGTGCATGTAGTGTGTGTGTGCGCGCGCTACGGTCGGCGCCGGCGCTGGTGTGCGCTACGATCGATTGGAGGGAGGAGAGGGGCCGGGGGAGGGGCTCATAGCGCGCGCGGGCAAGGTCGAGGCGACGGCGACGACGAGGGCGAGGTCGATCCAAAGGCGACGGCGACGGCAAAGCGAGGGGATCGGCGACCGGGACGGCGATGGGGGTGCCGCGGAGTCGACGGGGACGACGCGACGAGGACGGGGGCATCGCGGAGTCGACGGGGACGGCGCGACGTGGGCGGCGACGCGGCGCGGGACGGGGCGGCGGCAGAGAGAAGTGGGAGATGAGAAACTGAAAATTTTCGAAGTGTTTCTTATATAGGGGACACCTTTAGTACCGGTTGGAGCCACCAACCGGTACTAAAGGCCTGTTTTGGCCAGGCCAAGCGAGGGGGGGGGGAGCACCCCCCTTTAGTACCGGTTCCTGGCTCCAACCGGTACTAAAGGCCCTCCTTTAGTATCGGTTGGTGCCACGACCCGGTACTAAAGGGGGTGCGCTGCCAGGCGAGGGGCGCAGAAGTTTAGTCCCACCTCGCTAGGCGAAGGGCGCTCACACCTGCTTATAAGCCCCGCCGCCGCCGCTGTCTCGAGCTCCTCTCTAAAGCAGGCCTTCTGAGCCTACCTCTACTACTCTGCCCTGTGGGGCCTATTGGGCTTGCGGGCCTGCATCCTGGCCCAACAACAGGTTGGGTTTCTAGTCGTATGCAGGCCGCTGTGTCCCGGTAGGTGGGCTTTTTTCATTTAGTTTTTTCTTTTCTGCTTTATTTATTTTGTTTTATTTATTTTTAGTTGTTTTTTGCTGTATTTAGAGATTCTTTGTGAATATTTTTGATAGTTTTTAGAAACTTTCAGTTAGTGCCGGTAGTTTTTAAATTTGAATAGTTTAAATTTTGAATTATTTGAAATTTGTGTGAATCACTAGTTTGTGAATAACTTAACTTTAAAAATACATTTTCCAGTGATTCTTTTTTCTTATGTTTAATATTAGTGTGTTTTATCATTATATTCAATTTGGTAATGCTTAAGTTATTTAAAAATGAAATGCCTTTGTAACGGATGAGTTTTTGTCCGAAACCCTGATACTTCGAAACAGATTGTCCATTTTGTACACGAAGTGTATCCAGTTTTTGCGGTAACCCTCTCTACTTTTTTGCACATGCTATGTGGGTGAAATTATGATACCATGCCAACTTACATCCTTTTTTGAGTTCATTTGAAATGCTTTTCAATTTCAGGGTCATTTAGCTGAAAAAATCAATAAATGCATGAAAGAATTTGCTTGGACATAAAATTTCTTCGCGTTTCAAATGCCAAAACACATAACTAGCTACCCTAACTATTACAGAGATTCCCTCCTGGGTGTGAAACACAGAAGAAAGTGATGATAGCTAAGTCGATCACATCCCAGATCTTTGGGTGTGAAACTTTTTCTTCGCGTGTGTCCCTTTGCGTCGTAGCCATGGAAAATCTTCATCATTTAACGGGATGCTCGGGTCAATATTCACTGTGAATGGAGCAATTTCATCAAACTTTTCATAATCTTCTGACTTGTCTGTCTTGTCATCCACTCCCACGATGTTTCTCTTCCCAGAAAGAACTATGTGCCGCTTTGACTCATCGTACGATGCATTCGCTTCCTTATCTTTTCTTTTTCTTGGCTTGGTAGACATGTCCTTCACATAGAAAACCTGTGCCACATCATTGGCTAGGACGAATGGTTCGTCTGCATATGCAAGATTGTTGAGATCCACTGTTGTCATTCCGTACTGCGGGTCTTCCGTTACCCCGCCTCGTGTCATATTGACCCATTTGCACCGAAACAAAGGGACCTTCAAACCACGTCGATAGTCAAGTTCCCATATGTCCTGTATATAACCATAATATGTTTCCTTTACCGTCTTGGTTTCTGCATCAAACCGGAGACCACTGTTTTGGTTGGTTCTCTTCTTATCTTGGGCGATCGTGTAAAATGTATTACCATTTATCTCGTACCCTTTGAAAGTCATTATATTCGAAGATGGTAACTGGGACAGCAAGTACAGGTCATCTTCAATACGGGTGTCATGCATGGTACATGCTTGCAACCAGCTGGCGAAACTCCTGGTTTGTTCACGTGTAATCCAGTCATCAGACCGCTCCGGGTGTTTGGAGCGTAGCAAATTCTTGTGTTCATCCATATATGGAGCCACCAAGGCGGAATTCTGTAGAACTGTGTAGTGTGCTTTAGTGAGAGAATGTTCGTCCATACATATTATTTGTTCCCCTCCTAGCGTGCCTTTTCCATATAGTCTGCCCTTATGCCGCGATTCAGGAACACCAATCGGCTTAAGGTCAGGAATAAAGTCAATACAAAACTCAATGACCTCCTCATTTTGACGGCCCTTGGAGATGCTTCCTTCTGGCCTAGCACGGTTATGAATATATTTATTTAAGACTCCCATGAACCTCTCAAAGGGGAACATATTGTGTAGAAATACAGGACCCAAAACGTTAATCTCTTCGCATAGGTGAACTAGGACGTGCGTCATGATGTTGAAGAAGGATGGTGGGAACACCAACTCGAAACTGACAAGACATTGCACCAAATCATTCTGTAACCTTGGTATGATTTCTGGATCGATTACCTTCTGAGAGATTGCATTGAGAAATGCACATAGCTTCACAATGGCTAATCGAACGTTTTCCGGTAGAAGCCCCCTTAATGCAACCGGAAGCAGTTGCGTCATAATCACGTGGCAGTCATGAGACTTTAGGTTCTGGAACTTTTTCTCTGCCATGTTTATTATTCCCTTTATATTCGACGAGAAGCCAGACGGTACCTTAATACTGAGCAGGCATTCAAAGAAGATTTCCTTCTCTTCTTTGGTAAGAGCGTAGCTTGCATGACCCTAATGTATGCCGTCTTTTCCGTGCATACGTTGCTGGTCCTCCCGTGCCTCAGGTGTATCTTTTGTCTTCCCATACACGCCCAAGAAGCCAAGCAGGGTCACACAAAGATTCTTCGTCACGTGCATCACGTCGATTGCGGAGCGGACCTCGAGGTCTTTCCAATAGGGCAGGTCCCAAAATATAGATTTCTTCTTCCACATGGGTGCGCGTCCGTCAGCGTCATTCGGAACAGGTTGTCAACCAGGACCCTTTCCAAAGACCACCTTCAAATCCTTGACCATATCATGTACATCAGCACCAGTACGGTGGTGAGGCTTCGTCCGGTGATCTGCCTCACCTTTGAAATGCTTGCCTTTCTTTCTTACGGGATGCCTGCTCGGAAGAAATCGACGATGTCCCAGGTACACATTCTTCTTACAATTAGCCAAATATATACTGTCGGTATCGTCCAAACAGTGCGTGCATGCGCGGTATCCCTTGTTTGTCTGTCCTGAAAGGTTACTGAGAGCAGGCCAATCATTGATGGTCACGAACAACAACGCCTTTACGTCAAATTCTTCCCCCATGTGCTCTTCCCACGCACGTACACTTGTTCCATTCCACAGTTGTAAGAGTTCTTCAACTAATGGCCTTAGGTACACATCAATGTCGTTGCCGGGTTGCTTAGGGCCTTGGATGAGCACTGGCATCATAATGAACTTCCGCTTCATGCACAACCAAGGAGGAAGGTTATACAAACATAGAGTCACAGGCCAGGTGCTATGGTTGCTGCTCTGCTCCCCAAAAGGATTAATGCCATCTGCGCTTAGACCAAACCATACGCTCCTTGCGTCATCTGCAAACTCCTTCCCGTACTTTCTTTCAATTTTTCTCCACTGCGACCCGTCAGCGGGTACTCTCAACTTTCCGTGTTTCTTACGGTCTTCTCTGTGCCATCGCATCGCCTTGGCATGCTCTTTGTTTTGGAACAAACGTTTCAACCGTGGTATTATAGGAGCATACCACATCACCTTGGCAGGAATCTTCTTCCTGGGGCGCCGGCCCTCGACATCACCAGGGTCATCGTGGCAGATCTTATAGCGCAATGCACCACATACCGGGCAAGCGTTCAAATCCTCATACTCACCACGGTAGAGGATGCAATCATTAGGGCATGCATGTATCTTCTGCACCTCTAACCCTAGTGGGGAGACAACCTTCTTTGCTTCGTACGTACTCTCGAGCAATTCGTTGTCCTTTGGAAGCATATCCTTTATCATTACCAGCAACTTTCCAAATCCCTTGTCAGATACACCATTCTCTGCCTTCCATTGCAGCAATTCCAGTGTGGTGCCCAGCTTTTTCTTGTCACCTACGCAATTCGGGTACAATAATTTTTTGTGATCCTCTAACATGCGCTGCAACTTCTTCTTCTCCAAATCACATGCGCAGTTTCTCTTTGCATCGGCAATGGCCCGACCTAGATCATCAACGGGCTCATCTGATGCCTCTTCTTCAGCTTCTTCCCGCATTGCCGGCTCAGCTTCTTCCCACATTACCGGCTCAGCTTCTTCCCCCATTGTTGTATCATCGTATTCAGGGAACCCATGGCCAGGATAGCTGTCGTCGTCCTCTTCTTCTTCATTGTCTTCCATCATAACCCCTCTTTCTCCGAGCTTGGTCCAAACATTATAATGGGGCATGAAACCGGTCTTAAATAGGTGGACGTGAATGGTTCTTGACGTAGAGTAATTGTGACCATTCTTACAACGAGCACATGGAAAAGGCATAAAACCATCCGCCCGCTTGTTTGCCTCAGCCGCAAGCAGAAAAGTACGCACGCCCTCAACGAACTGGGGAGAGCATCGGTCATCGTACATCCACTGCCGGCTCATCTTCATTACACAACACCGAATAGACCAAATTAATACAAGTTCATACATAAAGTTCATACAACACTTAAATGCAACAAACAAATAACTCTCTAGCTAAAGCATTTAAATGCAACAACAAATACGATCAAGATCGCAACTAAGGTAACAATGGATCCAACAGCATAATGATACCAAGCCTCACTATCGATGGCATATTTTCTAATCTTTCTAATCTTCAAGTGCATTTTCCCCATCTTGATCTTGTGATCATCGACGACATCGGCAACATGCAACTCCAATTCCATCTTCTCCCCCTCAATTCTTTTCAATTTTTCTTTCAAGTACTCGTTTTCTCTTTCAACTAAATTTAACCTCTCGGCAATAGGGTCGGCTGGAATTTCAGGTTCAGATACCTCCTAGAAAAAATTTCTATGTCAACTTGATGGGCATAATTTGTCATAAACACGAAATGCAACTAGTTTTAAAAGAGAATATACATACCACATCCGAATCATAACAAGGACTAGGGCCGACGGGGACGGATATCAAAACCATGGCACTATATGTATAACAAACAACGTACGGGTAAGATAATTATACGAGTAACTATACATCCAAATCACACACATCAATTTTTATATAAATGTCATGAACAAGAGGCTCACCACAAGGTGGTGCCGACGACGGGACGGTGCGGGCGATCGACTGTGGCTACGATGGAGATTTAGAAGGCACTAAGTAAACCACACCTACATATGCAAACTAAGTGTTATTTTTGACCTCAAATTGCATATAAATCAAATACTAGCACATATATATATATCCTCCCAAATTACTAAACTCACAAATTAATCACTATATAAACCAATGCAAGAGCTAATCTAGCAATGAGAGATGAAAGGACAAAGTTGCTAACCTTTGTGATCATTTGAATGGATGAGGGCCTTCAAATCTTGACAAATTTTGGGCAAATTTTGTGATGAACTCAAGAGGAAGAAGGGAAGAACAGAGGAGAGGGCCGGAGAGGGTAAAGGGGGAAGAACAGAGTGCTGGTGGACGAAGGGTTTATATAGGACGACCTTTAGTACCGGTTCGTGGCACGAACCGGTACTAAAGGTGCTGGAGGGGCACCTGTCTGACAACATCCTGCCACCACTCTCATTAGTACCGGTTCGTGGCATGAACCGGTGCTAAAGGTTCGCCACGAACCGGTACTAATGAAAGCGGCCCGGCTAGCCGTTGGAACCGGCACTAATGTATACATTAGTGCCGGCTCAAATACAAACCGGCACTAATGTGCTTCACGATTGACCCTTTTTCTACTAGTGTAGGTGCTGCACAAAGTGTCAGATCACATATGCAGAAAATAGAAAGCATGAAATTGACAAGATGTGTGGAGCACATAAGCTTTACTTATGCACGGGGTCTGCGCCCGGCTTTGTACAAAGGATTACATGCAACAGCGGCAAGACTTGTACAAAAGGTGGTTGCCGGAACAGGTTCCGGCAACCACGCCTTATGGGTAAAACTTATGAAGATGCTCAATAGTCCAGGAATTGCTCACCGGAATGCTATCTTCGGTCTCAAGGCGGACAGCGCCAGGCCTAGTGACTTGTTTCACCCGGTAAGGGCCTTCCCACTTCGATGTCAACTTGTTGGAATTCTTGGCGGACTGAACACGCCGAAGAACAAGGTCGCCTTCCTCGAGACTTCTGGCGTTAACTTTGTGGCTATGGTAGCGGCGCAAAGCTTGCTGGTAGCGAGCAGCTCGCACAGCAGCCTGAAGACGGTCTTCCTCAAGGAGCAGCGCGTCATCTTGTCGTAGCTGCTCTTGCTCAAGCTCATCAGAAGCGAGCACTCGAGGTGACCCGTATACGAGTTCCGTGGGGAGAACTGCCTCTGCTCCATAGACTAGAGCGAAAGGTGTCTGGCCAGTGGCTCGATTTGGCGTCGTCCTGATCGACCAAAGAACCACCGGCAGCTCCTCGATCCAGTTTCTTCCGCACTTGTGCAGCCTGTCGAAAGTTCTGGTCTTGAGCCCACGCAGCACTTCAGCATTTTCCCTCTCCGCTTGACCGTTGCTTCTCGGGTGAGCAACATAAGCGAAGCAGACCTTGGCGCCAAGATCTTGGACGTAGTGCATGAATGTGCGGCTCGTGAATTGCGTACCGTTGTCGGTGATTATCCTATTAGGGATCCCGAAGCGGCAAACAATCGACCTGAAGAACTTGACTGCTGACTGTGCTGTCACCTTCCTCACTGGTTCCACTTCCAGCCACTTTGTGAACTTGTCGATTGCAACGTACAAGTACTCAAAGCCCCCGACTGCTTGGGGAAAGGGGCCGAGCATGTCGAGCCCCCAGACCGAAAATGGCCAGGATAAAGGGATCGTCTGGAGAGCTTGAGCTGGTTGGTGTATTTGCTTGGAATGGAACTGGCACGCTTCACACTTGGTTACTTGTGTAGTTGCATCCTGGAGGGCTGTCGGCCAAAAGAAACCTTGCCGGAATGCTTTCCCGGCAAGTGCTCTTGCGCCAATGTGGTGTCCACATATGCCTCCATGTATCTCTGCCAACAGCTTTTGTCTGTCTTCCCGGTGAATACACTTCAATTTCACACCGTTGAGTCTTCTTCTGTACAGTGTCTTGTCGACAAACTGATACAAACTTGACTGCCGGGCTACTCTTTCCGCTTCTTCTTGCTCTTCGGGAAGTTCTCCTGTCTGAAGGAAACGGACAATCTGCTGCGCCCATGCTGGAGCTTGTGGCTCGACAACAAGGACTAATGGCAAATCTGCTGCTGTGGGAACATCCGCTTCTACGGCGAGAACCTGCGGCTCTGCCGGAGCTTGACGTTCCCTGGCAAGCTTGCCGGAGCAAAACTTGTCGGGAGCTTCTGCTTCAACGGAACAAACCATAGGGCTTGCCGGAGTAGACTGCTCCTCAGCGCCTTTGGCGTTGATCTTGGCGACCTTGGCGGCGGCTTCGGGAAGCTCTGCCAGAAAATAGTCGCCAGAAATCAACTTCCTCTTCTTGCTCTGTCCAGTTGATGGCGTTACGGATGGTTGAGTCAGCTTGAGCACAAAGATCCCTGGTTCCACAGGTAACTTAAGTGCGGCGCACTTTGACAGGCCATC
Source organism: Triticum urartu (assembly GCF_003073215.2). Lineage (NCBI taxonomy): Eukaryota > Viridiplantae > Streptophyta > Magnoliopsida > Poales > Poaceae > Triticum > Triticum urartu. Next base: position 654,213,227 of record NC_053024.1, on the reverse strand, counting down.
AGCAACGGCGTTCTGAGCTCTTGGAACATGCTCCATCTGTAGGCCGTCAAAGTACTCTTCTAGCTTTCTCACTTCGTTGATGTAGGCTTCCATCAACGGACTCTGATAGCTCTTGTTCACTTGGCGGATGACAAGCTGCGAGTCACCCCTGACAATGAGCTTCTTGATCCCGAGGTCTGCCGCGATCCTGAGACCGGCAAGCAAGCCTTCATACTCTGCAGTATTGTTTGTTGCTTGCTCCTTGGGAAAGTGCATCTGGACTACGTACTTGAGGTGCTCTCCGGTGGGTGCGACAAGCAGCACGCCAGCGCCGGCGCCTTGCAGCGAAAAGGCACCATCAAAGTACATCAGCCAATCTTTGCTTGCTTCCTTGACGGGGATGCTCGTTTCTGGAATTTCTTCATCTGGTGTTGGCGTCCATTCTGCTATGAATTCTGCCAATGCTCTGCATTGGATAGTTGAAGTAATCTCAAACTTGAGGCCAAAGCTTGACAGTTCAAGTGGCCACTCGACAATCCTGCCTGTTGCTTCTGGATTCTGTAGTATCCTCTTCAGTGGAAAGCAAGTGAAAACTATGATCTCATGTGCTTGGAAGTAATGGCGTAGCTTTCTCGACGACATGAGAAGGCCGAAAAGCAATTTTTGCATGCTAGAGTACCTTGACCTAGCCCCCTGCAGAAGGGAACTGACAAAGTAAACTGGGCGCTGCACCATTCTCTTCTGTATCTCCTTGCGCGTCTGCGCAGATCCATCCTTGTCGGGTCCAGAGCTTGCCGGGGAAGCCCCCTGCTTGTCGCTGGATGCGCCTGCCGTGGTTGCTGGCTCGTCATCTGCCTCCCTCTTTTCTACTAACGCAGCACTAACCACTTGATTGGTTGCCGCTATATACAGCAGCAACTTCTCTTGTGGCTTAGGTGCGACAAGTATTGGAGGGGAGGTCAGGTATCTCTTCAAGTCTTGCAGCACAGCCTCCGCTTCAGGAGTCCATTTCACTGGACCTGCCTTTTTCAATAATTTGAAAAATGGCAGGGCGCGCTCAGCAGACCTAGAGATAAACCTGCAGAGAGCAGCCACGCAACCGGCAAGTCTTTGTACATCCTTGACGCGCTTTGGTGCTTCAATCTGCGCAATGGCCTTGATCTTGCCGGGATTGGCTTTGATTCCCCGCTGAGACACGAAGCACCCGAGAAGCTTGCCGGAGTGGACTCCAAACACACACTTCTCTGGGTTGAGCTTGAGGCTGATCTTGCGCAGATTTGCAAAGGTCTCGTCTAAATCTTGGATCAGAGTTGCCTTGTCCTTGCTCTTGACCACTATGTCATCCATGTAGGCTTCCACATTTCTGTGTATTTGTGGCTCAAGAGCGACATGGACTACTCTTGCAAATGTTGAACCAGCATTTTTTAATCCGAAAGGCATCTGTATGAAACAGTACGTGCCACATGGAGTAATGAATGCGGTCTTCTCCTCATCCTCTTCTGCCATGAAGATCTGATGGTATCCTGAGTACGCGTCAAGAAATGAAAGCAAATCACATCCGGCTGTGGAGTCAACAATCTGGTCAATGCGCGGCAAAGCAAATGGGTCTTTGGGACAAGCTTTGTTAACATCGGTAAAGTCGATACAAAGTCTCCATTTCCCGTTCGCCTTGCGCACGACTATAGGATTGGCCAACCACGTAGGATGGAGCACTCCTCTGACAAGGCCTGCTGCTTCCAACTTCTTGATCTCTTCTGCAATGAATTCTTGGCGCTCCACTGCTTGCTTCCTGACCTTCTGCTTGACGGGCCGCGCATCAGGACAAACGGCAAGGTGGTGCTCAATTACTTTCCTGGGAACACCGGGGATGTCAGATGGTTGCCATGCAAACACGTCGACATTCGCCCGCAGGAAAGCAATGAGCGCGCTTTCCTATTTAGGGTCGAGAGTGGCACTGATGGTGAAGGTACTACCATTGCCGTCCTCCTTAGCGGACACCTTCTTCATCTCTGGCGGAGCTGCCATTGTTTTCTTACACTTGCCGGTGGAGCTCGATGGTGCGTCCTCGACGGCAGCGCAGCACTCCGAAGAGGTGCGCTTGCCGGAGTGGGCATCAGAACTCTTGCCGGACTTGGTCTTCTTCTTCCCCCCGGGAGCTTCAACGGCAGGTGACTTGTGATCTGCTGCGGCTGCCGCTTCCCGGTAGATCTTGTCGGCGCAGATAAGAGCATCCTTCTTGTCGCCAGGGACAGAGATGACGCTTATCGGGCCTGGCATCTTCAGCATGTTGTATGCGTAGTGAGAGGCTGCCATGAACTTGGCGAGTGCTGGACGGCCAAGGTATCCCATTGTAAGGCAATGAATATCGGCAACGTCAAAAGTGACCCTCTCAGTCCTGAAGTTCAGCTCGCTGCCAAATGTTACTGGCAACGTGACCTTCCCCTTCGGCTTGCTCCTTCCCGGGTTGATTCCTTGGAATGTGCCGGTCTCTTCAAGCTCGCTGTCAGGGATCTGGAGTTTCTGGAGTACAGCGGAGGAGATCAGGTTCAAGCCGGCCCCGCCGTCAACTAGCATCTTAGTGACCTTGAGGTTGCGGATAGTTGGTGAAACCAACATCGGCAAGCACCCGACCGCAGTTGTGCGATCAGGGTGGTCCTCAATATCAAAGATGATAGGCGTGCTGGACCATTTCAGAAGCTTGCGTGACTCGACAGGTGGTTCCGCCGCATTGACTTCCCGCACCCACTGCTTGAGTTGGCGGTGCGAAGTATGCAGAGAAGCACCGCCGTCAACGCACAAGACCTCTGTGGCTTTCTGGAACTCCTGCTCACTGGTCTCGACATCATCCATGTCTTCGTCGTCGTCGTCATCTTCATCCTTGTCGCGCCGCGGGGAGGTCTGTCTCCTTGCCGCTGCTTGGCCTTGCCGCGGCGTCCTCCCCGGCCGGCGCGCTTCTTGCCGGATTCTCCAGCGCCTCCTTGGGCCCTCTCCTTGTCGCGTCGCTCGTATTCAGCCTTTTGCTGCTGGACAAGCTGCTCGACCTTCTTGCAGCTCTGGAGGTCATGGCCCTTGGTGCGGTGGATCTTGCAGTACTGCTTGTCGGTGCCGTCCTGCTTGTCGGCGACCGCCACAGCCTGGCAGTTGGTGCATGCGGCAATCTCCTTGCCGGAGCTACCAGCTTTGGCTTTCTTGGCGCCACCTTCGTTGCCGGACTGCTCAACGACTAGCACATCTTTGCCTTTCTTCTTCCTGTTGTTCCGCCGCCGGTTTTTCTTTGCCGGGGCAGCATCCTCGCTGTCAGATCCTCCTGCTCCTGTATTCTCTCCGGGGAGTTTTCCTCCCTTCCTCAGCACGTGCACACTTGTCGGCCAGGGCATACAGCTCACTGACGTCTCTGATCTTGCACATCGCCATCTCCTCCCGCATCCTGCGGTTACGGACGTTCTGATGGAACGCGCTGATGACCGCGGCAGGATGGACATCTGGGATGTTGTGCTGTACACGGCTGAATCTCTGAATGTACTTACGCAGGGGCTCTCCTTCCTTCTGGGCGAGCAGATGAAGGTCACTCTCTTGGCCATGAGGTTTGTGGCCGCCTGTAAAGGCGCCGACAAACTGATGGCACAGGTCTGCCCAGGAGGATATGGAGTTGTGCGGCAAGTGCATGAGCCAGGACCTGACGTTGGGCTTGAGCACCAGCAGGAAGTAGTTGGCAAGGATCTTGTCGTCCCGCCCCCCGGCAGCCTGCACCGTGATGGTGTAGATGCTGAGGAACTCCGACGGATGCGACTTGCTGTCGTACTTCTCTGGTACGTCTGGCTTGAAATTCTTCATTCTGGGCCACTGGACTTGCCGCAGCTCACGAGTAAACGCAGGGCAACCTACCGCGTACGGCAAGCCGCCTGGTTCCCCTGGCGCATGCATGTCGACAGAGGGCCCAGCGCGCTGGTCCGATTGACGTCGCGCTTCTCTTCGGCGCTCGATGCGAGTACGAGCATCTTCTTGCTGTCGTTCGTGAAGAACTTGGCGCTGATCACGACGAGCTCGTGGATCTGATGACGCGGTGGAGTCGCTGTCGAGGTGGATCCGACGAGTCGGCGATCTTGGCCTTCGGGGCGGAGAGTGCACAGTGGTTGCACCCCCACCGGTCTTGTCGCCACCGGCTTGTGCCTGGCTGACTTGTCGCGGCTGCGACGTGCTCGGCGGCCGTTGAGTGTCGCCGTTGGCGAAGCCGATGAGATTCTGAATGGTGGCCCTCCAGTCGTCGATCTTGTCTGCCGTTGGAGGGTAGTCCAGGAGCAGTTGAGCTCGCGCCAAAGCTTCTGCTGCAGTGGCGGGTGGCGGCGGCGAACAGTGCGAGGAGCGGGATATGCTCGGACTTCTAACTATGTTAGAAGGAGCAGTATCCCATCCAGGCGACCATGTCTCACTCGCGCCAGCATGTTGGCGTGCATGCTGGTCTTGAGCACTCCGAGATCCACTAGCTCGATCTTGGTCCAGCAAAACGCATGGTACCGTGAATACCATGAAGCTGCCAGTCCCGCGCCTCCAGAGATGGGCGCGGTGCATGTACGGACGCCGAGGTCTTGGTGTGCGCCCGGTCATTGTGGGAGCCGGCTACGCCGCCGATGGGCAGCGCAACCTTGTCCTTGGATCTGGCAGCACCGTGAGCTCCCTCGTCGACGCCCGTTCTTCCGCCGGCGTCCGCCCCATCAGCCGTTTGCTCCGGTGGTAGCGGGGCGGACGGAGCAGCTGCCTCCGAAGCCTTCTTCTTTGGCGGCATGTCGATGAAGATGATGAAGATCTAGCTCGTGTGAATGCCGGATCTGGTTCACACAACCTCGATGCCCCCTACCTGGCGCACCAAAGATGTCCGGGGACTGATCCACGAACACCTATGGGACCGGCGGGCCGAGTCCCTTTCGGTTCGGCGGGGGCGGAGGCCGCACGAAGAGCGGATCGAGGCGAAGCACACGAGCGGTTTACCCAGGTTCGGGCCGCGCGGATGCGTAAAACCCTACTCCTGCTTTGTGGTTTGTATTGAGTTCTTGCTCAGGAGCATGGAGTGCTACAGTACACACCATCAGCTAACGAGACCGAGCGTGAGTGTTCTGTTTCCCCCCCCCCTCTACGTTGCGCATGGGCCTTCTTTTATATGCTCAAGGGGTCACCGACAGGTGGAACGTAAACAAGGGTAAAAATGGAAAAGGTGCTGCGGTAGGTACAGCTACCTGCCACAGTGTATCATACCTAACCCTGACGGCAGGGGACAAGGGCATTAAATGCCCGTCTGCGTCGCCTAAACAGTGCAGAAGGGACCGTCAGGGACGCCACCGCTCGCCACGATGGCAATCTTGTCAGCGCCGCTTGCCACCGCGCGCTGCTGGCTGCACAGCCTCCCGCCACGTACGCCTGGAAGGGTCCCAGAGCGACACGTTGGTGGATGTGCTGGAGCACGGGCACAGAGTGGTGGCTTGCCGCGGCAAGCGCCTTGCCGCGGTCGTTGTCTTGTCACGTCCGGGAGCTTGTCGCTCACCGGGCCTTGCCGGGACGCGCGGCCGCGTCGCGGCAAGTTCCTTGAGATGCCTTAGTTGGCCTTCCCGGCAAGCTCCTCTTGCCGGGGTCTTGTCTCCTTGGCTTGGATACTTTGTCCTTGAATGGCTCCAAAGGAACCACGGAGGACCTTGGCGGTCACCTGGCAAGTCTTGCCGCGGAGTGCTGCGACTGCCCGTGCACAAGTTCGGGATACTAGGGTACCCCTACTCTAGTACACCGACAGTGGTCAAACAAATTTATCGTGTTAAAAAAGATGGCCGTAAGAGTGCTACTTTAGATTTGATCTCAAATGAGAAGGAGCCAATTGAAGTATTGACAATGGCTACTAATGGCGATGAGGCAAGTCAATCAAGTACCAAATCTGAAGAGAAGAAGTTGGGAGTGCACATGGTAAAACAAGAATTGCCATTGCTTCAAACAAAATCACAGCCAGGGTGGCCACTCGGCTTATCATATTGGCAAAAGAAGAAATTACAAAAACTTAGTGCACAAGAACTTGAAGAAAGGAATATGGCATGGGTTCCCAAAGGAAGTATTCAAAAATAAGAATTATGTGCAAGCTTCCTTTACAAGGAGTGCGACAAATGTGAAGAAGGAAAAGAGTGAAAACTATGAAGGACCAAGCCGAAGGTTTCAACATCTTCGGTCCACACATTATCCATTTTCTTCAACAATGTCATTGATGCCTATGCCATGGAATTTCTCATCAGGTATGATTGGTTACCCTCAATGGGCTTATTTTAAACAATGGATGCAATATAATTTCTTACATCATGAAAGGGTATTACCAAATCATCATATGTTTGATTAGCTTTACTTTTGTTGCTAATCCAAATGGCTGATATATACTTATCATCCTAAGAGCATAAAATGTCCCATGGAGTGTTGACATCGTCCTTAGGAAAAGCATCTTGCAAATTATTTTTCGGCACACAAGTTTGCCGAAAAACAGGGGGGCATGTGTTGACACCAGATTTTGGCACGACGAAGAACTTAATTAAGATGGCCTAAAATGGAGAAGTGCTCAAAGTGAGAAAGTTCCGTATCGTCAAAAGGAAAAACTTTGATATTTGGGTCATAGTCATCCGCTCTCATCTGTAAGGCTGAAGTTGTGTTCGAAGTACTTAGATTTTGTATTCAGAACACTATTCTGCTGATTACGCCCCCAAGACTGGCCCATATTGAAAATTGTGATCTCATGTGCTTGGAAGTAATGGCGTAGCTTTCTCGAGGACATGAGAAGTCCGAAAAGCAATTTCTGCATGCTAGAGTACCTTGACCTAGCCCCCTGCAGAAGGGAACTGACAAAGTAAATTGGGCGCTTGCTCCTTGGGAAAGTGCATCTGGACTACGTACTTGAGGTGCTCTTCGGTGGGTGCGACAGGCAGCACGCCACCGCCGCGCCTTGCAGCGAAAAGGCACCATCAAAGTACATCAGCCACTCTTTGCTTGCTTCCTTGACGGGGATGCTCGTTTCTGGAATTTCTTCATCTGGTGTTGGCGTCCTTTCTGCTATGAATTCTGCCAATGCTCTGCTTTGGATAGTTGAAGTACTCTCAAACTTGAGGCCAAAGCTTGACAGTTCCAGTGCCCACTCGACAATCCTGCCTGTCGCTTCTGGATTCTGTAGTATCCTCTTCAGCGGAAAGCGAGTGACAACTGTGATCTCATGTGCTTGGAAGTAATGGTGCAGCTTTCTCGAGGCCATGAGAAGGCCGAAAAGCAATTTCTGCACGCCAGAGTACCTTGACCTAGCCCCCTGCAGAAGGGAACTGACAAAGTAAACTGGGCGCTGCACCATTCTCTTCTGTATCTCCTCGCGCGTCTGCGCAGATCCATCCTTGTCGGGACCAGAGCTTGCCGGGGAAGCCCCCTGCTTGTCGCTGGATGCGCCTGCCGTGGTTGCTGGCTCGTCATCTGCCTCCCTCTCTGCTACTAACGCAGCACTAACCACTTGATTGGTTGCCGCTATATACAGCAGCAACTTCTCTTGTGGCTTAGGTGCGACAAGTATTGGAGGGGAGGTCAGGTATCTCTTCAAGTCTTGCAGCGCAGCCTCCGCTTCCGGAGTCCATTTCACTGGACCTGCCTTTTTCAATAATTTGAAAAATGGCAGGGCGCGCTCAGCAGACCTAGAGATAAACCTGCAGAGAGCAGCCACGCAACCGGCAAGTCTTTGTACATCCTTGACGCGCTTTGGTGCTTCAATCTGCTCAATGGCCTTGATCTTGTCGGGATTGGCTTCGATTCCCCGCTGAGACACGAAGCACCCGAGAAGCTTGCCGGAGTGGACTCCAAACACACACTTCTCTGGGTTGAGCTTGAGGCTGATCTTGCGCAGATTTGCAAAGGTCTCGTCTAAATCTTGGATCAGAGTTGCCTTGTCCTTGCTCTTGACCACTATGTCATCCATGTAGGCTTCCACATTTCTGTGTATTTGTGGCTCAAGAGCGACATGGACTACTCTTGCAAATGTTGAACCAGCATTTTTTAATCTGAAAGGCATCCGTATGAAACAGTACGTGCCACATGGAGTAATGAATGCGGTCTTCTCCTCATCCTCTTCTGCCATGAAGATCTGATGGTATCCTGAGTACGCGTCAAGAAATGAAAGCAAATCACATCCGGCTGTGGAGTCAACAATCTGGTCAATGCGCGGCAAAGCAAATGGGTCTTTGGGACAAGCTTTGTTAACATCGGTAAAGTCGATACAAAGTCTCCATTTCCCGTTCGCCTTGCGCACGACTATAGGATTGGCCAACCACGTAGGATGGAGCACTCCTCTGACAAGGCCTGCTGCTTCCAACTTCTTGATCTCTTCTGCAATGAATTCTTGGCGCTCCACTGCTTGCTTCCTGACCTTCTGCTTGACGGGCCGCGCATCAGGACAAACGGCAAGGTGGTGCTCAATTACTTTCCTGGGAACACCGGGGATGTCAGATGGTTGCCATGCAAACACGTCGACATTCGCCCGCAGGAAAGAAATGAGCGCGCTTTCCTATTTAGGGTCGAGAGTGGCACTGATGGTGAAGGTACTACCATTGCCGTCCTCCTTAGCGGACACCTTCTTCATCTCTGGCGGAGCTGCCATTGTTTTCTTACACTTGCCGGTGGAGCTCGATGGTGCGTCCTCGACGGCAGCGCAGCACTCCGAAGAGGTGCGCTTGCCGGAGTGGGCATCAGAACTCTTGCCGGACTTGGTCTTCTTCTTCCCCCCGGGAGCTTCAACGGCAGGTGACTTGTGATCTGCTGCGGCTGCCGCTTCCCGGTAGATCTTGTCGGCGCAGATAAGAGCATCCTTCTTGTCGCCAGGGACAGAGATGACGTTTATCGGGCCTGGCATGTTCAGCATGTTGTATGCATAGTGAGAGGCTGCCATGAACTTGGCGAGTGCTGGACGGCCAAGTATCCCATTGTAAGGCAATGGAATATCGGCAACGTCAAAAGTGACCCTCTTAGTCCTGAAGTTCAGCTCGCTGCCAAATGTTACTGGCAACGTGACCTTCCCCTTCGGGTTGCTCCTTCCCGAGTTGATTCCTTGGAATGTGCCGGTCTCTTC